>NC_140598.1:6593908-6953908 GCF_057381915.1 Diplotaxodon limnothrissa | reverse complement strand
GTGCATTTGTCTAAAAGTGCACATTGCAGGCTGCAAATATAGTCTGTCCGGGAAAGAAAGGTCAGTTTAGCAACATCAGCCTTTCTGCCAACACCGCAGCAGATCGCATTTCTGACCTGTCAAGTGACATTTATGACCAACTGTGTGAGAAAGCCAAATGTTTCAGTGTATACTCAGTCGCTCTTGATGAGACCACAGACATCACCGACACTGCCCAGCTCCCAATGTATGTCCGTGGTGTTGATGACAGTTTTGAAGTGATGGAGGAGCTGCTCACAGTAATTCCAATGCATGGCCAGACCACCGCTCAGCAGATATTTACAAGCTGTGTGATGCCATTGAGAATGTTGGTTTGCCATGGAAGAGGTTTGTTGGAATAACAACAGATGGAGCGCCATCAATGACAGGGAGGAAACATGGACTGGTGGCACAAAACAAACTGGAAGAGGAAGGCGTGGAGGAGGCCATTGCTCTGCACTGCATCATCCATCAGCAGGTCCTTTGCAGCAAATGCCTGAAGTTTGACAATGTGATGTCTATTGTTGTGAAATGCATCAACCAAATCAGATCCAGGGGCTTAAAGCACCGAAGGTTCTGTGCTTTTTTAGAGGAAATGGAGTCAGAATATGGGGATGTGCTCGACTTCACTGAGGTACGTTGGCTCAGCAGGGGAAATGTATTAAAGAGACTTTTTGAGTTGAGAGCAGAAGTGAAGCCTTCATGGAGAAGGATGGAGTTAGTGTTCCTGTGCTAACTCATCCCAAATGGCTCATGGACTCAGCTTTTCTTGTTGATATGACACATGAGCTTAATGTACTGAACAAGACGTTACAAGGCCAGGGGCAACTTGTCAGTGCTGCCTATGACAACGTGAGAGCATTCTCCACAAAACTGGCGCTCTGGAAAGCTCAGCTCTCTCAGACAAACCTTTGCCATTTCCCAGCATGCAAGGCACTCGTGGATGCAGGCACACCATTCAGTGCTGACGAGTATGTTGATGTCATTTTGAGGCTACAGGAGGAATTTGATCACAGATTTGCTGACTTCAAGCCACACAGAGCCACCTTTCACATTTTTGCGGACCCCGTCTCCTTTGATGTGCAAGATGCCCCTTCTGTGCTTCAAATGGAGCTCATTGAGCTGCAGTGCAACTCTGAACTCAAAGCAACGTTCAGGGAGGTGAGTGGAAAAGCAGACAAGCTTGGACAATTTTTGAGAGACTTGAGCCCTAGTTTCCCTCGGCTTTCCCGAATGTTCAAGCGGACCATGTGCCTTTTTGGTAGCACATACTTGTGCCAAAAGCTCTTCTCCACTTTGAACTTCAATAAGTCCAAGTACAGATCCAGACTTACGGATGATCATCTTCAAGACATACTGAAGGTCGCAACTGCTTCCTCCCTCAGGCCAAATCTGGCTCGGCTATGCGAGAGGAAACGCTGCCAGGTCTCTAGCAGCAAGGAGTAGGCAAGAGAAGCCATGTTCAGAAGAACAGTTCATTTTCTACAGTGTTCCATTCATGTTCAGAAGAAGGTTATAGAACTGTTAATACAGACATTTCAATCTAAATACAGCAGATATAGAAGACTGAAAAAAACACATAAGTTCACTGACTAAAAATATCTTATTATTATTTTATTTATGTATTACAGATTGATTTATTTTCTTATTAATTCTTAATTTGTTTATTCATTTTTCATATTTTGTGTTAAAAAATAAAAATAAAGAGATTTGAGAAGATTGGAATTTTTCAACCATGCCTTTCTTGTGGAAAACCTAATGCGGCCCAGCCTCACCCAGACTCTGCCTGCAGCGGCCCCCAGCTAAATTGAGTTTGAGACCCCTGTCCTACACCATAAATCAGTAAGAGAGGGTACGACCTCTCTCATGGCCCCAAGTGGTGTGTGCATGCCAGAGCATTCTGGAAGGCACACATAGTCTTTACAGACTACTAAGGATCAAACCTCTATCATCATGCAATCGATTATACAACTCTAAGCATATATGAGTAAATATTTCTAAGCATCAATCAACAATATAAACCTTACAGCTGGTTTTAATAACAGAATTCATTTGTTTCTCAAATGAGAAAGAGCTATCGAGAAACACTCCTAAATCTTTAGTTCTGAACTTTTCCAGTGGGCCAAGGTCAACATTATTAGATAATGCTAATTCTTTTCCCTTACATTATAACAATGTGAGGAGTTAATGCTAAGTATACTGCCATTAGCGGCTAATTCTAATTAGGGGTGAATAATTATTAGTAGCTAATGCTAATATCGTTTTCTCTTCCCTTTTAACAATGTGAACAACTAGTGCTAGGTAGGCTGATGCTAGCAGCTAATGCTAATTTGACGTGAATTAGCATTATATTAGTGAGGAGTTAATGCTAAGTAGGCTGCCATTAGTGGCTAATGCTAATTTTAGATGAAAAAGCATTAGCAGCTAATGCTCATATTGTTTTCCTTTGCTTTGTAAGAATGACAGCAGCTAATGATACGAAGTCTACCATTATTAACAATTGTTAATTTGATGTAAATTAGCATTATCTGATAATGGTAACCCTTTTCCCCTGCATTATAACTATGTCAGGAGTTAATGCTAACTAGGCTTCCATTAGGGGCTAACTCTAATTAGGTGAATAATTATTAGCAGCTAATGCTAATATTGTTTTCCCTTCCCTTTTAACAATGTGAGCAGCTAATTCTAATTTGATGTGAATTAGCATTATATTAGTGAGCAGTTAATGCTAAGTAGGCTGCCATTATTAACTAATGCTACTTTGACGTGAATTAGCATTATGTGCTAATACTAATACTGTTTTCCCTTACTTTTTAACAATGTGAGCGGCTAATTCTAAGTACGCTCTTGTAAATAGCTAATTCTAATTTAGTGTGAATTAGCATTATTCAATAATGCTAACACTGTTTTCTCTTACTTATTAAAAATGATAGTAGCTAATACTAATACTCTTTTCCGTTGGGTAACAACGATGTGAGGAGTTAATGCTAAGTAGGCTACCATTAGCAGCTAAAGCTAATTTGAGGTGAATAAGCATTAGTAGCTAACGCTAATACCCTTTTCTCTTGTGTTATAATGATGTGAGACGTTAATGCTAAATAGGCTTCCATGAGTGACTCCTTTCCCTTGCATTATAAAATGTGAAGAGTTTATGCTAAGTAAGCTGCCATTAGCAGCTAATGCTAATACTGTTTTCCCTTTCTTTATACAACTTGAGCAGCTATTGCTAAGTAGGCCACTTTTCTCTGCTAAGGATTTGTGTGACCATGATGGAAACTCTGATAAGCTAATGCTACTAAGCTAATGCTGTTTATGGGCCCTGTTAGAATCAATATTTCATTCTCATTCTGTTGTTTGAGAACAATAACAGAAAAATGTGCACTTCAGAACAAATTTATTGTGACTTCAGCTGTGAATGTACAGTTTGTCATTATTTAAGCTTCCATTTCCAAATGTTAGCTGACACTTTATTAGGTACACTGGTATCTATATCAGGTACACCTGTGACCTAAATGTTCCTGCAAACAGACTCCTTGGAGACCCCTACATAAATATCCATGAACTATCCAGCTAGACTAGTGTGTCTGTCCCTGAAAATATTCCTGCATGTGTGATTGTTCATGTCTCATCTGCAGGAAACAAACAGGAAGTGAGTGAAAGACACAGGAAATGTTTCCAGCTCTTCCTCCTCTATCAGATTTTCTCTCCATACCTGAGAGTGTCCAGTCTCCAGGCTGGATCCTTCAGTCCAGCCGACAGCAGCTTCATTCCTGAGGGACCTGGATGATTGTAGCTCAGGTCCAGCTCTCTCAGATGGGAGGGGTTGGAGCTCAGAGCTGAGGCCAGAGAAGTACAGCCTTCCTCTGTGATCAGACATCCTGACAGACTGCAAACACACAAAACAACAATCTATCTGTCAACAGTTGTTTTCTCTTTGTCACAATAACATCTATCCATCCATTGTAACTTTATTTATAACTGACAATACCCAACAGACAACAACAGTCATCTGAAGCTGTTTAACAGTGTAAGGTAACTGCCTCCACTGTGAGCAGCACTTGGTGATGGTGGGAAGAAGAACTCCCTTTGACACAAAGATCCTCCCAGTGAAAACAGGCTCCAGGAGGAGCATCTACCATGACTGGTTGCAGGGTGAGGGGAAAGGGAAGAGATGAGCTCAGAGAGACAAGAACAAAACAGAGAGACAAAAGTTAAGGACATGCAGTAGTGACATATAAAAGCATCAGGAGTGAAAAGTGGGGAGAAGAAAGCAGAGCATCATGGGAAGTCCACCAACAGCCTGAGCCTATAGCAGCATAACTAAGGGATGGTTCAGGGTCACCTGATCCAGCTCGAACTATAAGCTTTATCAAAAAGGAAAGTTTGAAGCTGATCTTCAAAGTAGAGAGGGTGTCTGTCTCCTGAACTCAAACTGGGAGCTGCTTCCACACCCAGTCCAACATAGCCAGGCTTTCTTTGCTGCTTTGACAAAACCTCAAATCCCAGTCAGAGATGATGAGCATCATCACAGTGATGATCATTTCTCTGTTAACCCAGGCTTTCTGCTTCAGGATCTGTGCACGCTCACAGAACAAGGAGACCTTTAAACATCATTTCACTAAATGGATGGACTGAGCTCAGCCTACAGATGAACTGGTGCCAGAGATCATAAAGAACATCAAACAGTCAAATTCAACACTTTAATGGAAATATGAGATTAATGCTGCAGACAATCATGAAGCTGCTGAATTCATGAACATCAAGAATGCAGCGAGTGGTAAAATAAAGATCTGACCTCAGTGTGCTCAGTGTTCCTGTCTATTCCTAACATATTCCTAACATGATAGCTGCACTTTAGAGCTCTAAAACTGGAACTGACACATATTTAAACTCCACATGTTACTCAGTACATTCAGTTCTGACACTCGCCCACAGTCCAACAAAGGAAACATGGAGATCACATCAGTTTGTCATCAAAGTCTAATTATTAGGGCAACTTAACCTGTTATAATCTCGTTAACTCATTAACTGATTAACGTCAGCAATTATTTTAATCACAGTTTTTAAAATCATGATTATTGTGAAAGTGCTCACTGGCTCTGAATATAAAAGCCATGGGTCACAGGAGGGATGTTGATCAGTGCTGGCTTGAAATGGGCGTCATTATGCGTCTCAGCCAATGGGAGCATTGAGGGTGGGTCTAATACTACTGCAGCGCTCACATGACCCAGGACAGAAAGAAAGGGGCGGGGACAGAAACATGGAGACAGGTACAGATCTTTGACATGTTCATTTTAAACTGTTCCAGGAGGCAGTGTTGATACAACTAAAGTTATCTGTTGTTGAAGAAGTCGGTCTGAGGAACGTTCTTAGGATCAACAAATGACGGCATGTATGAGCCTCAAGACGCAGCATCACAAGAAGAACACATGAGCTGTAGAAAAAGGAGAGACTACGAAAGCCACGGCGTTACAACATGAACATGCTTGATCAGAGTGTGATTGTGAACAGGAGGAAGACTCAGCTGAGAACAGTGTGGTGGATACAGAGCAGAGCCCACCATCAGTACAGAGGCCTGTCCATCAGAGTGCTGCTCCAACATGCAGCACATGTACTTGGCCACAGCTGCAACATCTGTACCTGTGAAAGCTTCTTCTCTGTTGCTGCTCATATTGTGCAGAAGAAGAGAGTTTCTTTATCATCAGAAAATGTCAATGAGCTTGTGAGTCTCAGCAGCTGGCTCGGTGCAGAGGAGGAAGAACATGTCAGTCAGAGGAAGATAAATGCAGTTCATGTTGTCAACTCAACCTGGACTGTTGAAAGAGTTTTTCTTTGTCTGGTTTCTGACTGAGATTCTCCAAAGGAAATCCAGCACAAACACACACTTCACACACTCAAAGTCCTGCACAGTAAATGAGCTGATGAGCGTTTGTGCTGCTGCCTGATAACAGAACAATAGTTCTGCTGCTTCCTGTTCTGCAAACACACATTTATAAATGTTCACTTGCTGTTGATCAAAGGTATGTTGGTGGCTCTGGACGCTGAGGGAACTTTGTAAAAAACTAGATCAAATGTTAACGTCCTGGCAGAGGCAAAGAACTTTGATTTGATATTTGATTAGATTCATGTTTCAGCTCAGACTGACAGAAATATTTGAACTGCTGCTGTGTTAAAGGGAACACTGCTGTTAGAAAGCACCTGATCTGTTTCTGCACACTGAATGTTGCACTTCTCATACTGCAGTACTATTAAAATAAGTACACAATACACTACTTTTGAACTCATGATTGCATGTTGCTGTAACAAAGCCATTAATGTGATTCAAAGTGTTCATGGTTTCCCAGCACAACAAATGATTGCACAAGTGTGACTGATCCACTTTCTAATGTGTGTGTAGCCCACACTGTGTGTCACTGTGTCACAGGTGAGTCTGTGTGTCCAGGTTCTATGAGGACAACAGGATATAGTGACTGAGTCCAGCAGCTTAAAGTCTGACTCCATCCTCCATTTAAATAACTCACAGCAACAACTGAATAGCTTTGCCTTTGTGTAGCTGACACTTCATTTTAATGTCCTTCTATTCTGGTTCATCTGGTCTCAGTTTCTATAAGCACACAGGTTTCATCAGGACTCTATGACCTCAGTAATCTTTGCTGGGCCTTAATGCTCTGAACAAAGCTGCACATCACAAGACTAAATAGAAATGAATCAGTCTTTCATTCTCACTGCTGTTTGACTTCAGCTCTCAATGTCCCACCATAACCCATGGAAAGAATTACTGTCCATCCAGGCTGCTGAACATGAAGCTGAAGAAGGTGGAGTATTGTGAGGGCTGATGGAGATGATGATGAGGAATCCAGGAGCAGTGGGTGGATGGCAGCATCAGCATGAAGGATCAGTGTGAGAACACATCATCATCCACAAAGGAAACCAGTCTGAGTGTCTGACGCTCTTGTTAGAAAGACGCAGTCCCAGCAGTTAGCTTGTCTGCTAGTTAGCTGAGAGCTAGCTCACTTGTACATTGAATACCAAACTGTGTAAACCAGGGGTGTCAAACATATGGCCCGTGGGCCAAATCCAGCCCATGAGATAATTTCATATGTCAAATATTGATGAATTTTCAGGCTTGCTGATAATCAATGTGAGCACGGCTGAGATGTTATTCTGATGAGCAAACCATGTGGCCAAACACTTTAAGAGACAGACTGGGATCATACCATTATGTGAAAGAGGACGGAAATGTCCCATAGACAGCAAGGGTAGTGGTAGAGACCAGTACACAGAGAAATGGGAGCTGTACTGAAATGCAAGCGTGTCAGGAAAGAGTGAAAAGGCAAAATGAGCAGCATCTGGCTGCATTTCAGTGATATTGGAGACCACAAAGCTGAGTGCAACATTTATACAGGAGATATACAGGAGACGCTGAGAATAGAACTGATAAAATTAGGAGCTGGCTAAAGTGAGACCCATTTTTATTTCCACCCATTTTCCACTGTGGAGGACAAAAGGTTTCAAACTGGTCCAGGTCTTAAACCTCACGTGTTCTTCCTAATAGCAGTAAATGGATAGAAATAAGGCTTTTATGAAAACACTGAATAAAACTTGCTGCCTTTACAAAGACTAAATGTACAGTTCAGTATTGAATCCTACATAAAATAAACTATATATAAAGTGTGTCTGAATGGCAGAGATGCAGAACTATGTGCATGTAGCACAGAGCCACGGCTCAGTGTCTGAATGAGTCTCACAGACCTGAATGTGCTGTTGAAGCCATTTATAATTATAACGTAATTCTTTACTCGTTTGATCTGCTCCTTACCACAAGCCACCAGACGTAGAAGGTTTTGGACTTTTAACTATATTTTCTGAAGTTTTACAACTTTTCTTACTGTTAAAAACCTCGTTATGGCCATTCATGCTGTACAAAGTAATTAGACATGTGTGGTATCTACAGAAACGTCAGGATCTCAGCTAAAAGTTCACAAAACCATCTCAACAACCACCAAACAGCTGAAACAGCAGGTGAACAGATCACACAAAAAAGATGTAAACACAAATCCCCCTGATCATCTGTTTTTTAAACATGAAGCGTCGTTTTGGACGTTCATTTACTGCTGGTTCAGTGAATTTTGGTTGGACAGTGATGAAACCTGCAGCCTCAGAATCTGTGAGAAGTCTGCTTTCAGCACGCAACAGCATTGTTGTGTTGTGTGGATCCACCTCTGCAAACTCATCACTGTTTCACCATCATGTTTCTACTTAGACAATAACAAAGGAAGCAGTTCCCAGGAACTACTTCCTGTCTTGTTAACATAAGAGTACGTTGCCCTCCAAAACACCTCCACTTCTCCTCTTATTAGAGGACTGCCTTATTATTAATCTGCTAATTCTGTCAGTTGATGAAAGAAAAATGCTTGATCTCACCTGAGAGTTTCCAGTGTACAGTGTGGACTCTTCAGTCCTTCAGACAGAAGCTTCACGCCTGAATCCTTCAGGTTGATGTTACTCAGGTCCAGCTGTCTCAGATTAGAGGTCTGAGAGCTGAGACCTGAGGCCAGAGCTTCACAGCTTCTCTCTGACAGGTCACAGTGACTCAGTCTGAAAAATAACAGATAAACAATTACAAAAATAAAACACTTATGTTGAAGCGTAATGAGATACTATTATATTTAGCAATATTTCATCTTGTTTTGTCAGGAAACTGAGCACTGATGCAGAGCAACATGTGGAGAGAATCAGAGGAGAAGAAGTGAAGAGAGAACAGCAGTAAAACAACACTGAATTGTTCAGTGTGCTTTTGATATCAACAGAATGTGTCAAATTTCTTTATTTTGTATTTGTTTTAGTAGAATTGATGATTATCACTTAGATAACAACCACAGGCCAGGTCTAAATTGCACTTTGGTGACAGTTACACCCAGAAATATTTCAGAAACGTGGACAATTTGTGCTCCATTGTATTCAGTATTGAACAAACTGAGTACCGATGACCACTTAATATTTTTGATATTTTATTTGAGTTGTTCCACCTGATCTGTGTTAACTAGAATAAACATTTAAAAACTAAAGCTATGATCACATATTTACTTACAGAGCTTTGTTGGAGGCTTTGACCACTGGCAGCAGCCTCAGAAGAGCCTCCTCTGAAGCAGAGTATTTCTTCAGGTCAAACACATCCAGATCTTCTTCTGATGACAGTAAGATGAAGACCAGAGCTGACCACTGAGCAGGAGACAGTTTATCTGTGGAGAGACGTCCTGATCTCAGGGACTGTTGGATCTCCTCCACTAGAGAACGATCATTCAGTTCATTCAGACAGTGGATCAGATTGATGCTTTTCTCTGCAGACAGATTCTCACTGAGCTTCTTCTTGATGTACTGAACTGTTTCCTGATTGGTCTGCCAGTTACTTCCTGTCTGTGTCAGCAGACCTCGTAGGAGAGTCTGATTGGTCTGCAGTGAAAGACCCAGGAGGAAGCGGAGGAACAAGTCCAGGTGTCCATTTGGACTCTGTAAGGCCTTGTTCACAGCACTCTGGTGGAGAGATTGAAGTTTTGGTTTGTTAAATAATTTAGATTTCTGGGAGGTTGTTTGTTGTTGTTCCAGCAGATTGAGTCCAGAGTTGCTGAAGGTCAGATGGACATGAAGAGCAGCCAGAAACTCCTGAACACTCAGATGGATGAAGCAGAACACCTTGTCCTGGTACAGTCCTCTCTCCTCTTTAAAGATCTGTGTGAACACTCCTGAGTACACTGAGGCTGCTCTGATATCGATGCCACACTCTGTCAGGTCGGATTCATAGAAGATCAGGTTTCCTTTCTGCAGCTGATCAAAAGCCAGTTTTCCCAGAGACTTAATCATCTTCCTGTTCTTTTTATTCCAGTGCGGATCTGTCTCAGCTCCTCCATCATACTTGACCTTCTTCACTTTGGCCTGAACCACCAGGAAGTGGATGTACATCTCAGTCAGGGTCTTGGGCAGCTGTCCTCCCTCTCTGGTTTCCAGCACATCCTCCAGAACTGTAGCAGTGATCCAGCAGAAGACTGGGATGTGACACATGATGTGGAGGCTTCGTGCTGTCTTGATGTGGGAGATGATGCTGCTGGCCTGCTCCTCATCTCTGAACCTCTTCCTGAAGTACTCCTCCTTCTGTGGGTCAGTGAACCCTCTGACCTCTGTCACCATGCCAACACAGACAGGAGGGATCTGATTGGCTGCTGCAGGTCGTGTGGTTATCCAGAGGCGAGCAGAGGGAAGCAGTTTCCCCCTGATGAGGTTTATCAGCAGCACATCCACTGAGGTGGACTTTCTAGGGTCAGTTAGGATTGTAGTTTTGTGGAAGTCCAGAGGAAGTCGACACTCATCCAGACCATCAAAGATGAACACAACCTGGAAGTCTTCAAAGCTGCAGATTCCTGCTTCTTTGGTTTCAGTAAAGAAGTGATGAACAAGTCCCACCAAGCTGAACTTTTCCTCTTTCAGCACATTCAGCTCTCTGAAAGTGAATGGAAATATGAACTGGATGTCCTGGTTGGCTTTGTCTTCAGCCCAGTCCAGGCTGTATTTCTGTGTTAAGACTGTTTTCCCAATGCCAGCCACTCCCTTTGTCAGCACTGTTCTGATTGGTTCGTCTCTTCCAGGTGAGGCTTTAAAGATGTCTTCTTGTCTGATGGTTGTTTCTGGTCTGTGTGGTTTCCTGGATGCTGTTTCAATCTGTCTGACCTCATGTTCATCATTGACCTCTGCAGTCCCTCCCTCTGTGATGTAGAGCTCTGTGTAGATCTGATTCAGGAGGGTTGGGTTTCCTGCTTTAGCGATGCCCTCAAACACACACTGGAACTTCTTCTTCAGGGTGGATTTAAGGTTACGATGACAAACAGCAGCTGGAAGTTCTGAATAATAATAATAAAAATACAACTTTAACAATCATATTTTACAAAATGCTGATGACAATTTCTGACCCACTGAGAAATGACTGAACACACTGGTGTCACAAGTGTCTCATTTATCCAGCAGCTTAAATCTTTAGATAAATCCTCTTACGTCTCTGCAGACGGTCAGCCAGCTCCTCCTGCTTCATTCTCCTCAGGAAGTCCACTGTGATCTTCACAAATGCCTCTCTGCTGCTGCTCCTCTGCTCATCATCCTCCCTCTGAAACCCCAAGCACTGGGGCTTATTTGGATTCAGAGCCTTCTGGATCTTCTTCAGCTCGTTCTTCACAAAAGTGATGATGTTGTCCTCCAGCAGCTGGAACAGAATATTTATGAATGACCCACCACTCTGAACTTTAGTCCACACAACATCCACTTCTTTACCATCAAGGGGCATATCATCCACGAACTCTTTACCAATTATAGGTTTGACTTTATCTGATTAACTGAGACTTTGTCCACAACTCCATGATCCCAAAACGTTGATGCTGTTCATATGAATGCAGCGATTTCAGTGGGAGAAACATTTCACTGGTGTTCAGAGCTGAACTACCAACAGGTTGATGATCAAAGCCAGAAACTTGGAGATGTTTCAGGTGACTGAGTTGATCGTACAGACAACTGGTCTTAAAGGTTCACTCTGTTTACACATACAGATCAGTATTTAAGGTTTGACTCTCATCATCCACTGGGGCACAAACTGGGCGTCATCAGGACACTACAACACAGAACAAACACCATCCCCACAGACACAGCAGCCAGCGAAGCAGAAGAACTTCACATCAAGAAGGTCCTGAGTAAATGTGAACGCTGGTTTGAGGGCGGAGTCAAGGAGGCCATTTATGTGAAAAGGAAAGACCATCTCTGAATGGAGGAGGGGCCTAAGGGTACAACTGTCACCATCTTACATGCTGTGATTGCAGCCATTCCCCAGCTCTCTGTGAACTGGACTCATGACCATTGATCAACAACCATTGATCAATTGTCCTGACAATATGCGTACCAATGATCAATGAACTGACCTCCCAGCCCATTGTTCCTTCAGTGGGCTGGTTTCAGTCATACAAATGTCCTGTTTATGAGATTGAAACCTGCAGTCAGCTGAGACTGAAGAAGTCACCTGATGATGATGAAACGTTTCTCCCACTGAAAACATCCAGATGAACAGAATCAAGCTTTTTGGGATTTACGTACCTGGATGATTGAGCATCAAGACACAACTCTGTGACTTTTCTCAGATGAATAAATCCTCTCCTCCAGCTTTGTTTACATCTACCAGCCCTGTGGCGCTGCCCAGGGACAATAATCTATGTGAGAGGTGGAAAGTCATACAGGTGTCTGCTCCTGCCTTCAGTTATTTTATCTACTGTGTGTCAACTGGCTGAACCTCCTCCAACTGTCTACTGTCTCCCTAAACTCAACAATGACTTAGTGATCTATCCATTCTCTGACCAAACACATCCTGCTGCAGGAGGTTAACATAGCAGCCAATGATGATCCCACTCACTGTGAACAACACATTTGGACCTGATTTGCTGCTCTGGTTTACACGTGAACTTTGACTGCTGTCACCAACTTGAGAGGCTCTACAGAAAAACTGGACTTGTCCATAAAAATCATAAACTACATTACAAGGACAGCATTGCTCAATCAACTCTAATTACTACTGACATGTTATCTCTTCTAACTAAGGTACAGACACTCAAACTTGCTGCTTTCAGTGAGAAGTCAAATGTCTGAATATGAGCTGGAAGCTGCTGAGAGTCCTCCTCCTTCCCGTGGGGTTTACTTTCTCTACTACTTTCACTATAAACACGCCCCTTTCATGCACCTGCAGAGGGCCACCAGCAGATGGAGCTGTCTTAAACAAATCCACTTGGATAGTTAGCTGTAGATGACTTTATCAGTATGATTGTAGGACTTTGAGTTATTCTTTAGATTTATTTAAACTCTTATATTGTGCACAAGTGTTGAGCGACCCATAATTTCTCTGTACTTTTCATAAGAGCAGCCAGACTTTCAGCTAGTTTTTCTTTGCTCTGCAGGTTTTATGAAGGTGTGTCAAAGTTGTTCTTTGGACATTAGCTGCTTATTAAATCATTTTCAGTCCTCGTACAGGAACACTCTTCAAGCTAAATCCAAGTGTGTTAGACCAGAGTTAACCTGATAGATATGTGTGGGTGTGTAACTCTTAGAAGCTGATTGGCTGCTTTTTATGGGGGCTGGGTCTTTGGAAAGTGTTTTAGTAACACACCCTGAACTGCACACTTTAACAAACAACATGAGATTTTAACAGTAATGTAAAACTCATGTGATTCACTGTTATTAAGCACAAACACATCTATGGCCCTGTTTCCATTAGTAGCTGCTCAGATCGACTCACCACAGGTCGCCACGACTGGACTGGATCCACTGGTTTCCATTACAGTTGAGGACCACCTAATGTGGTCGTCTCAATACAGCCGAGTGTCAGCTCACATCATTAGTAAGTGCTAATGCTGCTAATTTCCATCATATTTGTCATTTATTGCTCAAAGTTATTGAAGAAACAGTTATTCAGCTTCATTCCCACTGATCTCGACTACAAACTGTTTCACTTTGGTTTTTGTTTAAAGCCTCGATGTTTAAAACGTTTCCCTGTGATCACATTTGCTCCGTCTGATTTCAAAGTTTGTTTCTTTTGGTCATTTAGTCCACAGAGTCCTTGGTGTTCTGAAAGGGACCTATAAATAAATGCATTATTATTAATATTAAAGTAGTTGTTGTACATGTACAGACCATAAATATGGAGTCCAGCTGTGTTTGATGCTGCTGGGCAGACTGACCACTGGGAACCTCTGAGCTCTGCTGCTCCACTCTGTGGAGGAACCATGAAGGATCAGATCAACACAGGATAAAGATCCAGGAGTTTCTGCTCAAATAACTTCATCTGAATCAAGTCTGTCAAGTTTTAAACTCTCAGATTGTGAACATATCAGTAATTTTCAGTCTGTTTTCATGGACGTCCTTTCAGTGGTGATGTCAGGGATGATTTTGAAGAAGCTCATCAAACTGAACCATCAGCAGATCACTGCTCCAAAACCAGAACATGATCCGAGTCTCCCTCCACCACCAGAACACCAGCTTTACTAACGTGGTAGATCAGTGTAGTACAGATCAATAACTGATGAGTCATTTGATCAAAATCACTGAGTGCTTCACGTCTGACCCTCTGATGCTTCTGTAGACATTTTGCATATTTAATGAATGTCTGACAGTTTTACATTCATTCTATGAACACAGTGGAAATGTTGTGTTATAGTCTCCATGTTGTTTCCAGCATCATAAATTCTTAAGTTCAGAAAATTAGATTCTTTCTTCACAGCTGAAAAACAACAACATTTATTCTCTATTGAAATCTGCATCGTCCACTCCAAAGGTCACAATCTGAAGGTAACATCTGGTTTTGTTCCCTGTGGTTAACTCTGAGCATCAGTATGGTGGGATTTATCCACTACATCCACACCACTGTGGTTCAGTGTTGTCCTGATGGAGTAACAGCAGCCAGTATGATCCAGGCTTTAGCTGCTGGGTCTCTGTGTGACCTCTCAGACTGTTTAACAGATCAGACACAAAGAGAATCAGAGCAGCTCTGTTCTTTAAAGACAAACATGAACCCACTCAGGTCACACTTTCCCCACAGATATGAGCATCACTGTCCTCAAACAGCAAATGACCAAGTCGAACATTTGGATCTTTTCTCTTTCATTGTTTTCTTTTTAATGAATCTTTGTAACAATCTGAGGATGTTTCAGGTCATATTTATCCAGGAAACACAAACATGTAAAGGAGTCATCACAGCTCTCTGACCTCGTTGCTCCAGGTTCACCACTGAAGTGTGGAACGTTGCCTTTGGACCGGTCACTCCTCACAGACGGACAGCTGGACCCTGCAGACTGTGACCTCTGACCTCTGCAGACACAAACATGATTGAAGCAGCTGTGATCACACAGACTGCAGATAATGCAGCTGTTTCCTGTCAGTAACATCCTCTTAGATTAGAGTTCAGCTTTTTACAGGAAAACTGGACAAAACTGATTTTTGTTACAAACTCATTTTCATTTCCTCTCAGCTCACAAACACAGTCAGACAATCAACCAGAGTCAACACTGATTATAATGTCAGTGCAGAATTATTTCTGTTACTCAGTGAGTTCAGCTCTCTGACCTCGTTGCTCCAGGTTCACCACTGAAGAGTGGATTGCTACGTTTGGACCGGTCACTCCTCACAGACGGACAGCTGGACCCTGCAGACTCTGCTCTGTCCTCCTCTTCCTCCATCATCATCTTCAGTCAGTCTGAGAGGTAAACCACAAACACTCAGTGAGTTCACATTAACAGGAGGAACTGAGTTACAGTCGCTGACCTCTGACCTGTCATGTAACCTAGAAACCAGGTCAATATGTCTGTAGGTTCAGTCATCCAGGTCATGTGATCTAAGGAGCTTGGAGAGAAAAGAGACGTCTTTAAGTTTCTGGAAGACGTTTCATCCGAGAAGCTTCTTCAGCTCTAAAACCAAACGGTGGAGAGTCCCAGATATTTAAACCTGAGAGGGAAAGAAAGCATGTCGCTGACCCACCACTGATGTTATTTCAAGGAGGAAACTGAGAGCCTTTGCACCAGGAGCACAAACATCAGCTCCAGCAATGATCCACTGATGTGTTTTTATTCCATGTATGAATGTTGTTATTGACAGAGATGACGTTTGTGTGTCAGTGATGCAGTGACTGTTGTTGTTACCTGTACAGGCTGGTTAGACTCTATGAAACAGATCATACAGATCTCTGCATGTTAGAAGAGACTATTAAAGGTCATGAATGAGACAAAGGCAGGGAGGCGTCCTTTACAGCTAAACAGCAGAGTGAGAGAACAGCCAGCACCTCTACATTTATCACATTATACAGCACATGTATGATACTGACAGGGATGAGAAGAATTTAGTGATTCTGATCCCATCATTGATATTACTTATTGATTCTCAGTAGCTCTGCTCTGACAGTCACCACCATCACTGAGCAGCATATCAAAGACATTTGTGCACATTAACTGCATGTTGTGGCTCAAATGTTTGTGCATGTTGGAGGCATTTCCTCTTTGTTGTGATCAGTGTTGGTCATTACTCAAAACAGTCATTATTACACATATTACACAGAACACTTTGATTAAAAGTAATGGAGTACGTTACTTCATTACTCCTCATAACATTACTTTGATGTTACTGTGTAAAATGAACAAATGAGCATGTAACAACATAAAGCTGAGGTACAGCCCCACACACCAACACAGATCCTGATGAGGTCACGTGATGTTTCTCTGAGTGTTTATGAACACAAATCAAAGATGAAACAGCACAAAGACACTTCAAAGTGATTCTACTGTAGAAACATGAACAGGTAGAAACCTGCAGCCTGACTGCTCATCACTTTGTTACCTGTTCAAGTTCAGCAGCAGCAGCTCACTTTATCACGGTGCTGGTCTGGGGTCAGTGTTTACTCAGCTTTAACTAGTGATGTGACGTTCTGTATCGAGGCTTCGAAGCGTGTGTCGAGTAATGGAGGGGGCGTTTCCGCGAAGCGCGTATCGAGGCTTGCTTCATTTATGGGAGGAGCTGAAAATGATGACGTCCGAAGCCTCGCTGCCCGGCTGTACCACGTGACTGGTTCAGGAAGCGGTTCGAACTTTGCCGCGAGCTATGACAGCGATATAAACCCCTCAGACAAAATGTGGGCGTTTGATGGAGAGTTGCGGTTAGTGAGAGTTAGAGACAGTTTAGAAAAAAAAAATCGCCTACGACCTGCCACAGTGGAGAAACTGTTTCTTTTTAATAAAAACCAATGATGTGTCCCCTAAACACTAATCACTGTCCTTGCCTCAATGTTACAAAAGCACAACCACTGTCCACACCTCACCTCACAGTATATGATCATTTCCATTTTAGGCATTTCCAAATAATCATTTTCCATACTGCCAGTATAAATATACACAGTACACTGCATCACTACAATATACATGTTTTACACACTCCTTTTGTTGTTGACATTTACAGGCTGTGTGCAAAAAGGCCACACTCTTCAAATTCATGCCAACTAATATTTTTACGTCCAGTAGGTGTCCTACTAGAGCAAATGAAGCTTCAAGAAGCTTCGCGTTGGGGTGAACCAATTGGATGAAAAGCTTCAGTGCTTCATGAGGCTTCATCTGCCCATCACTAGCTTTAACCTCACTCTGGCTTCTTGGCTAGCCTAGCTTTAGCTTAGTGTTAGCATGCTGTGTGCTAGCTTAGCGTCAGAGCTCTGCAGGTGTCTCGTGTGTAAATATTAATCACAGTGACAGTAAAGGAGGTAAAGGGCTGTGACGTCATCACGTACGCTGCGTCCTCTGTGGGCTCTGAGTGAACTCAAAGTACAAACTACAAGTACACAAACACGAACTAGCTCAGAGTGGCGGACACACTCGGCCTCGTTGGTCCAGCTGTGAGTCCGTTACCGTGAACTATGGAGCGGCAGATTTGTGCTGAACTAAGCTGCACACAGCTGATGTTAGCCAGGAAACATTACACACTGACTTTAATGGAGAGACCGGAAATACAAACACACAGTTTGTTGTGTGAAGAAATCAAACACGAGCTGAACAAACAGTAAAGTTCCTAAAGACAAACTGTTAAAGGAGGAAACAAAGCAAACTTACAGTTTCTTCACACCAACAACAAGCTCCACTCCACACCTGGACACTAAACACGGACACACAGGTGAGCTGCTTCCTGGAAGGAGGCGGGGCTCCACCTGAAACTCAGCACAGGTGGGAGGGGCTCAGCTCTGTGTGTGCTGATGTGTTAACTTTAAAAATATGCCGTCTGACTGCTCAGACTGAGTCAGAGTAAAGTTCACATGCTGACGTGTGGAGACATGAAACCTTGTTGTAGCTGCAGGTGTGAACACACTGATCCCAGATCAGCTCTGCTGTATTTGTAACATGAACATTTCTGCTGCAAAGCTTCAAATGTTCAGCATGTTTCTCTGTTTCCAGTCTATAGATCCAGTCACACTTTCTACCTTCACCTGTGCAGTAAAGACTGAGAGCAGAGCTGAAACCAAGCGTCCAATCAGTGAGCAGCATCAACACCTGAGCTTCATTCAGACTCTGTTATTGAAGATGTTGTTGGTACAAAGTTCATCTGCTGCTCACATGAATCCATGAAAGATTTATTTCACTGAATGTTTCTTCAAAGCTCGTTTCAACCTGTTGAAGTCATGAATGAAAGTGCAGACTGAGAGTGGATCACATGATGTTTGAGGTGTGTCATGTGACATGTTCAGTATTGTCACACATGTCTAGATTGTCCCTGATATCATAACTGCTCAAACACTGATGATTATATTTGAAGAATTATTCCTGATGGCAGCAAAGTTTGAATGGAGCTCTCTGTCTGTGCTGATTTGTCGCCCTCTGGAGGTCAAAGCACAAACTGCATGATGTCACTGTAACCACCACAGTGACAGGAAGTGTTTTTATGACTGAAACACTGAAATGATGCTAACGGCTGTCGTTAGGCTCACTGACAGCAGTGCTGATGTGTTCATGTCAAACACTGGCTCAGGTCAGACTCCTTCATCCTTCTCCAGCGTGAGGCCGCCCTCAGACCCACAGGAGCTCTGACCTTTGACCTCCTGACCCTAACCATTTTAGTCTTGTTGCATCTTTAAATGCAAATCCATCCAAACTGTAGCCGAGCAAAAGAAGCTGGAAGTTGTTCTATGAATGATGTTGTCGAAGGAGCTTGGAAAGAAAAGCGTCTGGACTTCTTTAAGTTGCTTGAAGACTTTTCACCTTCATCCGAGAAGCTTTTTCAGTTCGAAGGTCAAATGGTGGAGCGTCCCAGATTTTAAGCCCTATGGGAGTGTCACCAAAGAGGGACATGGACACCTTAATGCCCACTCACATCCTGGGCCATTTGATCACAGGAAATCACATGATAGGGTGGGGCTAGATCTCACAATGGGTTCACCCAAAACCTTGGCTGATTGTGACCCACACCCGTTCTCACACCGTGGCTCGTGTGATTTGGTAGAGGATCAACAGGGGCTCCGTGTCCCTGAATTTAAACTGAATTTAAACACAACTGTTGACTTCATGTGTTCTGCTCTGACAGCTGCCATGTGTCACAGCGTGGATAATAAAGCCATCAAACTTCACTCAGCTCCAATAACACCATCAGTGTTTGATCTTCAGAGGATTCATCAGCTTTAACCACGATAGAAGCAGGAAGTTAAGATGAAGATGCACCAGGTTGTGACTGAAGGACAAAGCTGAAACATACAGATGTGAACAGATTCAAGATTCAAAGATTCAAGATTCAAAGCGTTTATTGTCATATGTACAGAAGAAAGAGCATGCACAATGCCAAGTTAGATAAGGGTTAAAAGAACAAGATAAGAATAATAAAAACATAAAAATGAGGATAAAAAATAATATAAAAAAATAAAATAAAAAGATAAATAACTGCTGTGGAAAAGAGATATTTTATTTTGTATTCTTATGTTGACATTTTATAATCATAACTATCATTGATTAATCATTTATCATTGTTGAATCTGATGACAGCATAATCTTTGTTTTATCTGAGTAAAGATTAATGTATGCGTATTATCATCATTTTATCCACAGTATTGTGTGTACACCTCTCGAAACTGAGGGTCCAGTTGGGCCTCCACTTCATTTGCAGGCTTATATAAAACATGCACATACAGAGTTATGTAAGACACGCACGTTCGCTCACATACACACTTATTAATAAAAGGAGGTTGTCCCAGGACATCGTCTCACAATTTCACAAAATACACACCAATAACACACATAACACACTTGTTTTTCTCTAAAAGTATTATCTGATGTCTATATAAGGAGAACTGTTGGGTTGGGGGAACTTGATATCATTTCCAGTAAGGTCTAACTGTGTGACGTCATCAGGGTAATATAAGAATGAAAAGAGCATCCGCCCTGCGAAGAATGTTGCAAGTTTTTCTTCCCACACTTCTGTGCAAAGTGTGAAATAAAGATCACTATTTTTGACACCTTACCTGGACTCAGTCTGCTTTCTTCTCTGACCCAAATCGAACGAATTCCAACACTGCAAATAAGTACAAATAAGTAACTGAAGACACGTGTGGTCTGCAGATGTCGATGTACATGGATGTACATGGAGTTTAATGTGCAAAATGAACTTAGTGTGCAAAGTGACCTGATGTGCAAACTGCAGTTTGAGGTCGGTCAGCTGTTCAGGAGTCTGATAGCAGTGGGGAAGATGGAGTTGTTGAGTCTGGATGTTCTAGATTTCACACTTCTGAACCTTCGTCTCGAGGGCAGAGGTGTGTCTCTCCTCTGGACTCTGTGATGGTAGCTGCTCTGCAGAGAGGGCAGCGGGGTCCTGATGATCTTCTCCACAGTTGTTATCACTCTCTGCAGGCGTTTGCGGTTTGCAGTAGTGCTGCCGTACCATGCAGTGATGCAGCTGTCAGGCTGCTCTCCACAGTGCAGCTGTAGAACCTGCTGAGGATCTTGGCCAACATACCAAATTTCCTCAGCCTCCTCAGGAAATACAGCAGCTGCTGAGCCTTCTTGACCAGCTGTGTGGTGTTCAGTGTCCAGGTGAGGTCCTCACTGATGTGGACGCCCAGGTACTGCTGCTCACCCTCTCCACTTCACGCTCCCGGGTAAACAGCGGCTGGTGAGGCCTCTTCTTCTTCCTCGTGTCCACTATCATCTCCTTTGTCTTATCAGTGTTGAGGGTGAGGTTGTTGTCCTCACACCGTGACACCAGACCAGCCTCCTCTCTCCTATAAGCCACGTCGTCCTCTCCAGTGATGCGACCGATCACTGCAGTGTCATCCGTGAACTTCAAAATGATGTTGTCTTTGTTGGAGGTGACACAGTAATGAGTGACCAGGGTGTAGAGGATGGGGCTGAGGACGCAACCCTGTGGGACGCCAGTGTTTGTCTGCCAGTCAAACAGTCCTGTAGCCAGTCACAGAGGGTGGAGGGTGCAGGACGAGTGTTGCCAGTCACAGAGGGTGGAGGGTGCAGGTCGAGTGTAGCCAGTCACAGAGGGTGGAGGGTGCAGGACGAGTGTAGCCAGTCACAGAGGGTGGTGTACAGGTCGGGTGTAGCCAGTCACAGAGGGTGGAGGGTGCAGGACGAGTGTAGCCAGTCACAGAGGGTGGTGTACAGGTCGGGTGTAGCCAGTCACAGAGGGTGGAGGGTGCAGGTCGAGTGTAGCCAGTCACAGAGGGTGGAGGGTGCAGGACGAGTGTAGCCAGTCACAGAGGGTGGTGTACAGGTCGGGTGTAGCCAGTCACAGAGGGTGGAGGGTGCAGGTCGAGTGTAGCCAGTCACAGAGGGTGGAGGGTGCAGGTCGAGTGTAGCCAGTCACAGAGGGTGGAGGGTGCAGGCCGAGTGTTGCCAGCTTGTGAGTGAGTTTGTGGGATCACAGGATTGAAAGCGGAGCTGTAATCAACCAAAAGTACCCTGATGTAGGAGTCTTTGTTTTCCAGGTGGGAGAGGTAGTAGTGAAGGGCAGCAGTGATGGTGTCTGATGTGGACCTGTTGGACGAGTAGGCACACTGCAGGGGTCCAGAGTGTCTGTGATGTTGCTCTGGATGTAGGTGGCAGATTTCTTTTCTCATGTATTAATCACATATTTAATCATATCACATTAGTTATAGTAATATCACTTTCTCACTTTACCATAGTAAGAGCACTCCTGTCACTAGTTTACATGCATGTGGAAAGTTACCACAGTGAGGCCGTTGTAATGGGAGACGTTAAACAGACAGTGAGGCTCCTTCTGCTTATCAGGGATGTAACTCTTTAGCTGACGGCCAAGCAGAAAACAAGGTCATAATTCTCTCTGTGAGGGCGGAGGTATAGCCCCCCTGAGAGGGGCCAACATGTGAAAGTTTGTGGATGTTCTTTGTCTGTGTGTCTGTATGTAAGATGTAAGGGCGGTGGCCACAGAGATGGTCCTGGTGTTTCACTGGGATGCTCTCTCCACATTGCAATGTGTTTATTAAACCCACTTCAAATCAAGCTCACTGGGTGTGTTGCAGAGTATATAGTTAGTGTAGTTGTTGTTTTGTTTTGTGTGTCAGTTCTACTACTGTCATGTTCGGAGGCAATAAGACGCAGGGTTCTCAAGCACGAACCACTTTTATGAATTGTAGCAGCAGTGTACGTCGCTACATCAATTTCTGGAAAACACATATACACACCGGTCTCCTAGCGACCTCTAGTGGCTGCCCTCATGGTAGCCTTACTAGGACAACATAAACAGATTTCACAACAACTACTAAGTGTCTGTAACGTCGGGTTGTGTTTAGTGGTTGAGAGGAGGCGGCAAAAACACTTAGCAGGATAGTCAAAAGAATACACACTCACACTGGGAATTCCACAGTGTGTCCTTTAATGCACCTTATAATGGATTGCATTTATATAGCACTTTCGAGACCCTCAAAACACTTTTACAATTCCACTATTCATTCACTCTCACATTCACACACTGGTGGAGGCAGCTACAGTTGTAGCCACAGCTGCCCTGGGGCAGACTGACAGAAGCGAGGCTGCCACATTGCGCCATCGGCCTCTCTGGCCATCACCAGTAGGCAGTAGGTGAAGTGTCTTGCACAAGGACACAACGACCGAGACTGTACGAGCCAGGGCTCGAACCGGCAACCTTTCGATTACAAGACGAACTGCCAACTCTTGAGCCACGATCGACCTTCTCTTCGGCAACCATATAAGCCCGGCTGAACGGCTGAAGCTTAACAAACATAGTGTTTACAAACATAGAACAGTGTTCGTACAACCCATAACGTTGCAAAAGAAAGGTGTCTGGAGAGGTAAAACATAAAATCCGTCCCTCCTCATGCACTAGCGTGCAAGCACATGTCCACACATTCACAGAGAGGGCAGTGGCGCATACCGATGACAACATTAACCCTCAACTTGGGTTGTCTTAAAGAGACACTATACCACTGTGACTTTTACATGTCACAGCAAAAAAGCCACCAACAGCAGGTTGAAGTGTAAACGCTGTGGGAAAACAGGAGGAGTGATACACGTCCTGTTTCCCCACAAAACAGCACAACCAAGGACTCAGAAGCACAATATAAAATACAAGTTAAAATGCTGGGTCACAAAGAACCGTGACAGACTCACCTTTAACCAGTGTTAACCGGTCCAAGTGTGAACTGAACTTCAGGTAAGAAGTTATGACCTGCAGTCTCTCTGGGTCAGATATAAACCAAGTTTAGGTGGAGTTTATTTTCTTTATTCTGACTTTTTCCGTACTGCGTGCTAGCTAGCATGACGGAGTTTCTATACAGCTGGGTGGGTGCTATGAAGTTAATGATGTTGAACTTTATTTTGTTCATAAGTTATTAGAGTTGCCAACCGTCCCGTCTGGTATTCAGAGAAAATATTACGCGTTTCTTATTGAGGTGAAAAGGAACAGAGTTTGTCCCGTAAATCAGCTACAATGAAAAAGGCACAAAGCTGGAGTTATTCTGTGTCTTTGCTGCACAGCTGCCTCTTCTTCTCTCTTTCTCCCCCCCTCTCCCGTTTCTACTTCAATCATGAAAATTGATCAGTGATCAGCTGATCGGCTCTCTTGTTTGTTTATCGCTCACTTTGCGCCGAAAGAGGAAACCAGCGGATGTCGTGCTAAACAACAGCAGCACGTTTAAGCTTGATCAGCTGTTGTTAGAATTTATTTAATATTAATTTCTAGTATCAGCTGATGTTTGCTGGAGCCACAGCTGTAAAGCTGCTGGTCATGATGTCGGTTTGGATATGTGGTGAGAGGGAAACATGAAGATGAAACCAGGAGCTGTCCTTACTGAATCATCAGAGCTGTGATGGAGAAACAGGTTTACCTTTTAGGTGACATGAATGAGTTGAAGGGAAGTTATGAACTGTTTCTGAGAGACAAACAACACCAGGATCCTTTTTTTAGGTAGCTGACAGCTGGTAACTGTGCAGGTGTGGATCTAGCAAAGTGTTGCCAGGGGGCCAGGTAGGGCATTAACAGGGAGAGGTGGGCACAAAGAAATACTTTTCTTTCTTATTCTCATTTAAAATGTCTCACTTTAAAAAAATAATTACCGTAATTGTCGGGCTATAAGCCGCTACTTTTTCCACAAGCTTTGAACCCTGCGGCTTTTAGTCAGGTGCGGCTTTTCTATGGATTATCCATGATTTTTGTCATATCGTAAGACGATTTGTTTTGTTTGTTCCACTGTTGTACGGCACTACGTTGCCTGGCGGAAGGGCATGTGATCAGACACACAGTATCGGGGTTCAAGAGTGGTGTGTTGGTCACGTGTCCATCCGCCAGACAACATAGTGCCGTACAAGTAGCGCGAAAAACAAACTTCAAAGTAGCGCTACGCGTTCAGCGGGAGTCGTGGATGATGTGCGGTGATAAACTTGCGAAAAGCAAGTTATGCTCAACTCCACCGGTGGAATCTGACAGCGTGGAAAAGTGTGAAAACATCAATGATCACCAACAGATTTCGAAGGGCTGAATGCTGCATGATGGAGAGGAGGACACCGCCACGGCCCTTCTGAGGGTGTTCGACTCTGACGCTGACAACGAGGATTTGTTTGGTTTTGTAAGTGACAACGAAGGAGAGAAGCTGAGAGTGGATGACGAAGCCACCCTGAGCCTGTTCGTATCCGACACTGGAGAAGAGGACTTTGGTGGTTTTAGTGCGCAGGAAGAAGAGAAAGATGGTGAATGACTGACTTTTCTTCTTGTTAAAGCCGTGTCGCTGCACATCCATACATCCATCCATCCACCTGAGCCTAAAAGGTAGTCCGAATCTATTTTTCTGGTGTGCTGTAGGTTATTGTTATGTACTACATTTGTTAGTCGTTTATGAAGCACAGCACATGTTTCATACTTGTAATTACCGCTACTTGTACATATACCTAAAAGGTTATGCAAATATGTATCCACAACTTGTTTTTCAAAATATTAATAAAAGGGGTGTGTCTCCAAACAGCCATCTCTTTCCTGACAATTCGCTTTGTGCATATTCTCTTACATATGATAAGTCAACATTGAAACACCTGCGGCCTTTAGTCAGGTGCGGCTAATGTATGTACAAAACAGGATTTTCCCCTGATTTTAGCTTGTGCGGCTAATATTCAGGTGCGCTTTGTAGTCCGGGAAATATGGTATCTGAATCTTACAACAAACGATTGATAGATTGATGCATATATACCGTCAAAACAGTGTACATCACTGTCACAACAGTGTTTATTTTCATTCAAAGGCTTTATGATTTTTCCTATAATGGTGGGCCGGTCTCTAGTCAAAATGTCTAATGTCAAAATCTAGTCAAAAAGATTTTTTTGTCCCAGTCCAGCCCTGTATGCAGCTCATCTGCAGTCTGGTGTTACCTACATCTTCCTATTCAGAAGGCAGAATTTCCGAGTTCTGAGTACAATTGAAAGCACCACGACTGCAGTTTTTGTGTTGGATGTAAAAGGCGCACATGACGCTGTGACGTAGGCTAGAATCATGGCAGCAGTCAATGACGGTCCAGGCGTGGGATTTCTCTCGTGGAAATATGCACATTATCTTTTCCTTTCTATTGGTAGGTGGCACAGTGCACTTGTGGCAAGTAAGCAAGCTAGAAGACTGGCAAAGTTATGGAAGCAACACATTAACAAGAGAATTCTGAGTAAAACCAAAGTTACTTTCCCTAGTAACTAGTTACTTTGAAAGTAACAAGTAACTTGAAGTAACTGAGTTACTTTTGAGAGAAGTAACTAGTAATGTAACTAAGTTACTATTTTAAAGTAACTTACCCAACACTGCCTTTAACTGCCCAAGACAAAGTTATGTGACATTAGTGATGTTTGTACTAACTTGGTTTTAAAGCTTTTACTTTAACTTATACGCTGTTCAATAGTTGTAGTTGATGATTTTATGGATAATTAAAGTCATATATAAGGAGGATTTTTGCTTCGGTTTTCTCATATTTTTTTCTCAGTCTCATCTTTTGTCATTTCAACTCCATGTGTGGCAAATTCCAACCTCAGCCAAGCTTTCCTGTAACTATAAAAGACTATAAAAGACACATCTCCTGGATGCACTGGTACGCATCTTCAGTGCTGTATCCTGGGGTCATCAGGTGTTTCGGGTCTCACAACATCATACACCCTCGCCCAGGCGACCCAGCCGAAGGTGATCAGGCCCCGACTTCCGTACCAGTAGCTACCCACAGATCAGCCCTCTTGATCCACAGCCACCTTGTGGCTTTCTCTGCCGCTTCACTCACAGCCTGGATGGCCCTCTTCTTGGCTGCCCCAGCCACGCCCAGCCGGCCTAGGACTTTGCATAGTGATCGTCCTGCAAAGCCCCTACAACCCACTTCTATGGGCTCATAGAAAGTCTTCCAGCCCCTTCCCCTGCACTCCTGCACTAGTTCCTGGTACTTTCCTCGTTTCCTTTCATTGGCCTCCTCGATCCGCTCTTCCCAGGGCACTGTGAGTTCCAGCATGATCAGCTGTTTTGAGGCCTCAGAAATAATTATCATGTCTGGCCGGAGTGATGTTTTTGCAATGTTCTGACGGAACTGTAGCTGTTTACCCAGGTCAGCCTGTAGCTGCCAATCAGAGGCTGTGTTGAAGAGGCCGGTTGTTACATTCGGGCGCACCTGGGGTTTCTCTCCAGCCTTAATGAAAGAGATTGCCTTCCTCGGAGCATGATGATGCTTGCTGGTGCTGATTGCTGAGGCAATCTTTTCAGCAACTACTCTGAGCACCTGGTCGTGCTGCCAACGATACCGACCATCGGCCAGGGCCCTTGGGCAGCTGCTAAGGAGGTGTTCTAGGGTCCCTCTTCCAGAGCGCAGGGGACAGACAGGTGTCTCGTTCTTCCCCCACAGATGGAGGTTTGCTGGGCTTGGCAGAGTATCGTATACTGCCTGCACTAGGAATCGGATCCGGTGGAAGTCTGCCTGCATGATGTTTGCCCAGGTGACCTTGCGCTGCAAGGTGCTCTCCCACCTTGTCCATGCTCCCTGCCGCTTAAGGCCTACAGCTCGACTTACTCGCCCCTCCTCCACACCTGCTCGGACCTCTTCCTGGAGTAGCTGGTGTCTCTCCTTTCCCTGTGCCCTGCTGACCTGGGCCTTTGGGACGTACCCCAAGCCTGCTCCCCCTGTTGCTAAGACCCTCACCAGTGTTTTCTTCCTTAGGTGTGACTCTGCCACCTCAACTGCCTTCTCAGCCTTCCACTTTCTTCCTGTCCTTACCTCAATACCTGCTGATGCCACCTTGCAGTCTTTAGAATCTCTGTACTGTAGGGCTTCTTCTAGAGCGGGTATTGGACGAATGTCACCAGTGTCACCAATTTTCTAAAGAAATATATTTCAGAAGGTTCTGTTGACATGAAAATCTCACCAGATGTGGCAACAACCCATCAAATCCACACATGCAAAGTAATCAAACCACACGTTTCCATAGATTATGTGTAATAAAGAGAAATAAGACAGGGAAAAAGTCTTGAACACACTTGCTGCAGTTTGTTTAACACTTTGTACAAAAGCCTTTGTGTATGATGACAGCATGAAGATGCCTCCTGGTGGACAAATTAGTTGAACGCATGTATTCTGTGCACTGTGGGCGTGGCTACACAAAGTGACAGATGGTCTCCGAGGTAACCACCATGAGATGCTCAAATGCTCTTAACTTGCACATCACATGTGCTCAGATGTTTGGTAAATGGTAAATGGCCTGTATTTATATAGCGCTTTACTAGTCCCTAAGGACCCCAAAGCGCTTTACATATCCAATCATCCACCCATTCACACACACATTCACACACTGATGATGGCAGCTACATTGTAGCCACAGCCACCCTGGGGCGCACTGACAGAGGCGAGGCTGCCGGACACTGGCGCCACCGGGCCCTCTGACCACCACCAGTAGGCAACAGGTGAAGTGTCTTGCCCAAGGACACAACGACCGAGACTGTCCAAGCCGGGGCTCGAACCGGCAACCTTCCGATTACAAGGCGAACTCCCAACTCTTGAGCCACGATCGTTTCTCCACATCAACAGGGCCCCTTCTATAAACTGTGAGGATTCAGGTCAATGGCTGTTCTATCAGCTTTAGTTGCTCTCTCTGAAACCAGCTGGCTGTGTTTGGGATCATTGTTTGCTGAAATGTCAACCCTTGTTTCATCTTCATCAACACAAATTTTCCACTAGAGGGTGTATTTACAAATGTACTTACAATGTCTCAGAGTTTATGAAAAATCTAATATTAAACAGTTCCTAAAATAAGCACACTTGTCAACTGGCTAATTCATTTCTTTTATTTTTATGTCTTCAGTCTCCTATGAATGTGGAGTCAGTGTTTCTTCCCCAAGATCTATATTTGAATTTTAAGTTGCTTTCAGATCATGTGAATGATCAAACAGATCAGACTTGGTGCAGATAAAGTTAAAGGTGCAGATACATTTGAATTAAACTTGAATGAGCCCTTTCCACATCTGATCTCTGCTCTTGTTACAGTCACAGTTTCCAGGAAGCTCCACAAGTGTGACGTGCTGGAGAAGAGGTTTGTTTGGCAGCCTGACAGTCACACACTTCACTAGTGGCCAATACCACGTCTTTGCCTTATTACCTTCTCTTTGTCTTGGATCATTACTTGAAGAAGAAATGACATAACTAAAAGTACATATTAAATAAACTGAAACTAGCAAACCCAAAGTAACAAATGAGTTTTGCATCAATCATTGGTTTTTAATTTGAGATTGTTTCGAGTTCAAAAATGTTGAGCAACAGAACACACCAACAGAGGCTCAGGAGAGTGCAATCAGACAATGAGTTTATTAAAACACACGCAGGAGAAGAAGTATACAGCATCACATCAGCAAAACGCCTCCCCCTAAGAATACACAAGATGATGATTTTATAGCATCAGGGTTTTACGCCCCCTCGTGCGTCAATTACAGATTAAAATACATCGATTACAGTCAATGGTACATCTTAACCCTAGAACACTATCGCCGGGTGATTTTCACCCGAGCAAATGTATTTACATAATTTTCAATATGTTGCGTTTGTCTGAGTGTTGTGGGTCCCTGGGTAGCTTCAGCATTGTCTTTGACGTCTTTGAAGGCGTGGGTGTTTCCCTACCCCAAATCCCGCTTTTTCCTACAGGCATGTGTTCGGGTGAATTTCACCCAGCAATAGTGATAGAGGGTAAAGTAGGTTTTGGGTGGATTTCACCCGGTGATAGTGTTAGTGTATAAAATCAGGCGATCTTGCCGCATTTATAACAGCATCATACAACATCATAACAGCATTCAGGCTCACCATATTTACTGTCCCTCTTCAACTACAGCTGTCACCCTGTTGCAGGTTCAGTGTCTTTGGCATCCCAGCTAGTGAGTAACACATAGGTAAGGTTTGTTTAACTTGGCAATTGTTAGCTGATTAGTTTTTTGTTTTTTTTTTATCTAAAAGCTATGTTATGTAGCTAGCTAGATAACTGTGCACATTATTTCTTTCAGCAAATAGCTAGCAAGATAGCTATCTGGTGAAATTCTAGCAGTCCTCTAGGGGAAAAAAATGCCAAAAAGGAAACCACTGAAGTACTTGACCCAAAAGGAAATAGAAGATATTCTATTCAGGGAAAGCAGTGATGAAGATGTTGATCATGTGGAAGCAGAAGAGATGTATGACAGCGACAGTGACGTGGACTACATTCCAAAACCGGGTGATGATGACAGTGATAGTGATTGCTTTGAGCCTAGCACTTCAAGTCATCAGAGAAAAAAAATGCGACATCATGATTCAAGTAGACTGACCACCAGACAAATTCCCACCTCAGGACCTGTTGCCTCTAGGTTTACTGCCCATCTTACTTCCCCTGCCACGTCTGATGCGGTCCCTGCCACGCCTGATGCGGTCCCTGCCACGTCTGATGCGGTCCCTGCCACGCCTGATGCGGTCCCTGCCACGTCTGATGCGGTCCCTGCCACGCCTGATGCGGTCCCTGCCACGTCTGATGCGGTCCCTGCCACGCCTGATGCGGTCCCTGCCACGTCTGATGCGGTCCCTGCCACGTCTGATGCGGTCCCTGCCACGCCTGATGCGGTCCCTGCCACGCCTGATGCGGTCCCTGCCACACCTGATGTGGGTCACAGGGGGAGAGGACACCGCCATGTGAATGATGACATGGCCTATATTGTGAGACTCCAAAACAAGTCTTACAGGAGTACTTCTGGTTTCCAGTGGAGTTCTCGGCCTCAGACATTGGCAGCTACCAGGACAGCTGCACGAAATATCATGCCTGCTTTTACAGCAGGACCAACACCAGAAGCATCAAATGCTGACACCCCTGAGAAGTGTTTCACATTATTTTTTGAGGACCAAATCATCGACGAAATTGTGACATGGACGAACATCCGTATTGATGCTGAAGCTGTGAAGTATCGGAAGATAACAGGTACTTTCCAGAGAACAACCCCGGCAGAGGTGCATGCAATGCTAGGGATTTGTATCTTTAGTGGTTGCCAGATGGACAACCATTTGTCTACTAAAGAAATGTGGAACCCTGCTACTGCTGCACCTGTGTACCGTGCTGCTATGTCTGAGGGTCGCTTTTCATTCCTCCTTAGCTGTCTCCGATTTGATGACCCTGACACACGGCAAGAAAGACAGGCCATGGACAAATTTGCTCCCATTAGAAATATATGGCAAATATTCATTGACAACTGTAAAAAGTTATATGTGCCCAGTCAAAACATAACTGTAGATGAACAGTTGCTTGGATTTAGAGGGAGGTGTCCATTTAGAATGTACATCCCCAACAAACCTGCCAAATATGGTATCAAGCTTGTCCTTGCCAATGATGCTCAAAGCAAGTACCTGCTGACAGGAATACCATACCTGGGGAAACTTGTAACACAACGACAGGATGGACAAAGTCTTGGCCAGCATTTCACCAAGGAGCTGACCAAACAATATCACCATACAAACAGGAATGTGACCACTGATAATTGGTTCACTTCTGTGCCACTGGCAATTGATCTGCTGCAGAACTGTGGCATGACCTTAGTGGGAACAATAAAAGCAAACAAAAGGGAGATCCCACAAGTGATGAAAGTTAAAGAAAATCACGCGCCAGGCTCCAGTGCATTTCTCTTTACCAAAGAACTAACCTTGGTGTCCTTCCTCCCTGACAAAGCATCAAAAAAGAAGGTTGTACTGCTCCTGTCATCCATGCATACACAACCAAGCATAGGACCCACTCGTAAGCCCGAAGTGATTGAATTTTACAACAAAACAAAGGGAGGTGTCGATACTTTTGACCAGATGTGCGCTCACTATGGTTGTGGAAGAAAAACCAAGAGATGGCCCCTTTGCGTGTTCTATGGCATGATCAATGCTGGTGTGATAAACTCATGGATCATTCACAATGAGAATGCAATGAAGAGAGGTGACAACCAAATGCAGAGGAGGTCTTATATGCAGGCTTTGGCATTGGCACTCATCAAACCATGGGCAGAGCAGAGGCTCTCCTCTTCAAATCTGTCACGTCAACTCAGAGTCCTGATCTGTAGCGTGCTCGACATCCCTACCCCTGGCACTGTTGAAGGTGAGGCAGGACCAGTGGCAGCAGAAAGCAGTGGTCCCTTAGTGAGGTGTGCTGACTGCCCCTCAGGCTTGGACAGGAAGACGCGATACAGGTGCCATGTCTGCCGTCGACCGGTGTGTCCATGCCATTACTACCCTGTGTGTACTGACTGCATGTAAGGAATAGGTAAGTAAGAGTGGTCCTGGAATTTGCATGTTATCCTTATTTAGTGCAGTGGTTATGAATAAATATCAACAAGTGGTGATTTCCAAGGGAATTCATATGGTAAAAACAAATATTTTAGTCAACTGGTCATTTTTACCCACTCAAAAAATGCCATTTTTTGTTTCTCTCTCCTGCAGCTGTTCGCGTGTCAAGGAGACTGTGCCTTCACCAGGGAAGACTCAAATATCCCAGGAATGGGTGAACCAAAGACCAAGTTTCCAGCATCATTATATTTTTGTTCAGGATTTGTTTTGTTCTCCAACTGCTAATTTTCCAGAAATTTTGGAGCATTTTTTAGGGTCCCCCAATGAAACTTTTTTTCCCATTTTGTTAGATATGGCACAGCTGAAAATAAAACAAAACCACTCTAATTTGTCATGTGTTGTCATATATTTTATATATTTTGATGACAAGTACTTTTTGTTGGGTATATTATATTGGGTAAAAATCACCCGGGGTTAGTGATGGTGTTACTATATTTAGCGATAGTGTTCTAGGGTTAAATGTGTAAAAAGAGATGCAAAAGTTCAGTTTTTGATAACACCTGCCATACATGGTAATACATTTCAAGCCTACATGGTCCCTGAAGACTGATCCCTTTCTTAACTGCTCTCCTGTCATCTGTTACCAAGTAGACTAACATGCAGTTAGAAGCTAAATGAATTCCAGACCTTTGGGCTGGCAAGTTTCTAGATTATATGTGTTTGTAAGCGTGTACGCGGCCTTCTATGTTCCAGGTCACCCACACAATGGATTGTGAAAAAATAGCGCTTCACAAAGCTTGAGACCTTTAATAGACTGAACATCAACTCTGAATGAGCACAAATATGCAATGTGTCTAAAATGATCATAGCTACACCTGTAATGAAAAAGGTTACTATGATGGCAAACATCTTTGATACAATATCAATCCTGTAAGTAATATTATTAAGGCAATGTTAATAATGCAGGTTATATTATTGCAGTCAAAATAATTTCTGTATCTCCACAAGATCTACGTATGTCCAAGAATGCTAATCACAAACTGCTAATGAACTTCTACCATGGAGCTCCTTCTGCTGCACACTGTGGTTCAGCTGCTGTGGAGGACAAGAGGAAACTGCAGCGGGTGGTGAGGGCAGCAGAGCGGCCCTGGGCCCGACACTAACCTCCCTCAGAGACATTTATATACTGGCAATGTCGTCCTCAAGGACCCCTCGCACCCTGGACACTCACTATGCACCACCACCCATCACATTGCACCTTATATTGCACTGATCACCTGCTGCTTTGTCTAGCATATAACTTGTATATAAAAAAAGCAGGAACTCCAGCAACACTTGAGGGAAGAAGAACAACTTTAATAATTGACCAACGCGTTTCGGCTTGTGGTCTTCATCACGGTCATAGTAAAACATTGTAAAGAATTGCTTAAATACAAGACAGGAAACAGAAAAAAATTCAAATTAACCAGTCAAAACTTCATAGATAGGTCAGCTGACATATAATAGGTAGGTATTGGTTAATTGGTTAAGTCCCGCCCAAGTAAATACTGGGCTAGATCATTAATGATGAGGAGGGGGTGACATAACCCCCATATGTCTGAAAATAACACGTGCATGAAATGCATAAGAAGGATGCTATAAATATACACACAGATTTTAAACAAACAAAACAAAAACAGGGGGCAGTCTTTAATGGTAAAAGCACGTTAGAATTAGAAAACAAGATTACATCATCACATGGGAGCACATTTGTTAAAAGAACCTTATTTATGTCTCTAAATTGTAAAGTCTCTAAAGATTAGACTTAAAATGTAGACTTAAGATGAGATGTCTAGAACGCTACTCCTTCTTTGGCTGAACTAACAAGATTACTTGAATAAACATTACTCATGTGAGAGTAATTTAACTGATAAAATTAGGATAAAAAAATAAAAATATTTTTTTTAAAAAAAGGTGTAGTTCATAAAACCTCATTGATCGAAAAATGCTCATTCATATCTCTGGGGTGCAGACTCTTAAAACCGAATATCCAAGATGCTTCTCTTTTTTTCCGGATAAAATTTATGTTGCCACCTCTTTGGTTTAGTTTAATAGCTTCAATGCCGGAAAAATAATGGTGAATTTGGATGTTTATCATTGAAGTGTCTTGCAACAGGGCTGGTTGAATCATTCCTCTTGAACTTCTGTGTTCATTAATTCGATCTTTAAGAGGGCGGGATGTTTCTCCTATATATATTTTATTGCATGGGCACTGTATTGTGTAGATTACATTTTTAGTTCTGCATGTGATAAAGCCCTTTATGGCAATGGTTTTGTCACCTATAGGGTCTTTGAATGATTTGACATTTTTGGTGTATTGACAATTAATGCATCCTCCACACTTGAAATTACCATGTAGGTTATGAGTTATCAGGGTTTGATCTGGAGCGTCACCATTGGTGATCAGGTAGATTCTGTTCCAGTTATAGTCCCATAAATCATGAAGCTTTCTGCCAGAAAAGCTTCAAATCTCCTTTAAAAGCTATTTGTGGTCTTGGTTGTGGTCACTGATATCATTTGCAAAAACCCCAGTGTGAGAATTGTTGTGTGTGTGTGTGTGTGTGTGCGTGTGTGTGTGTGTGTGTGTGTGTGTGTGTGTGTGTGTGTGTGTGTGTGTGTGTGTGTGTGTGTGTGTGTGTGATTAACATTATCGTGCAAACAAACCAACACAGTTTGATTCTACCATGAAGCTTCTGATGAAACTTATCATAGTAGATCACCTCCTTAGTTAAAGTGGGTGAAAGGTCACAGATAGAGACAGGGTGGGGCTGAGTGTCAGTGATGTGGGTGGAGATGGTGGAGATAAAGTGAGCAGACCAGAGGCGACAGTCCCAGTGTGCCTGCCACTCGTCCTTCATCTTTACCTTCATTATACTCTTCACCTCACTTTCACTGTATTTTATAGTCAAACCTGCACGACTTCTTCTTGCTGCACCTTTTTAAACTCATCGTCCTGTTCATTGCATCAACACCGATATTCACAGGGAGCCATAAGAAATCCACTTCTATCCCTCTGTGTTTGATTCTATACAGTAAATGAAGTATATCAAAAACAATATGTTGCCTAGAGTCTGAAGACATATCACCTGTGCTCACTAGCACGCTGCTAGAGTCCCAGCAAACCACATACCTCCATATTAGTGCGTCCTCCACCCAGTTCAAGCCAGTAACATCACTACCAGCTCCCAGTATAAACTGCCACATCATCTGTAATTCTTTTACTCATCACCAAACTTATTTGTGGGAGAACAAATGCAGCAGCCGCTCTTTTATCTGACAGTGTTGACGCATCAGTAAATATCCTCACATGACCTGAGGACTTTCCCACTATATGAATCTGCTTTTAGTCGCCCCTCCTCCCTCGCCACAAGCTTCCTTTACAACATAACTTATAAAAAACAACTTTATTGACAATCAGCAATAACAATTACAGACAGTCTAGAAGAAGAATCACATGATCAAGGAGCAGAAGTTTATGGTTTTAATAGCTTTTACATTTTGGGAAAGTTTTAAAAACATTGTTTGGTTTTCTTTCTAAAGCGTTGAAAGGACGGCTTTGCATCAGAAAAGTAAGATCAGCAAATGAATCCATTAAAGTTCTTTTGCCTTGTTTGCAAAAGAAGCCAAACAACATTTGTGTCACAAAGAGAGACTTCAGAACAGATCAAAGATCACAAACATCAGGCACTGATGGAAACAGCCAAACACAGAAACAGAGGCACCAGCAGGTGAAGGAGGCCTGTTGTAGAAATGACTCTGAGTGCTCAGGTAGAAACGCATGAAGAACCAGTGCGTCTAATATTTGGAAACCAGTCTGTGTTTGAGCGTCCTGGATGAAACACAGATCATGTTGCAGAGCGAGGACGTCGTCTTTCCTCCCGAGTGTGTAACTACAGGACGTGTGCAGAAGGTTTAATCGTCCTCCTGACAGTTACTGATGAACGAGTCCTTCAGGGAGGCTCCAGGATCACTGTGGCTTTTACCAGCTGCTGCTAAACTGAGAGGTGTTGCTGCTTCATGTGTGAAGATGTTTGCATGGCTTTAACAGTGCAGACGTTCCTCATGTGCACCCATTTCATATGTTTTATTGTGATGTTTAGTAACATCTGCTTTCCTCCTTCAGGCAGACGATAAAGTGAGCTCAGCCTTAAACATGTGGAGAGAACGTTTGACCGACAGTCCTGGGACGACTGCAGAACAATGGTTTGTTTTTAATGATAAAGTTTCATAATGGAAATAAATGCTGAGCCTGTTTCATGATGTTGGCCCTGCAGCATCAGGCAGGATTAATACTGTAACAAACGTGTGTCACAGTTATAATGACTTTAAATGAAGACTTGGGTTGGATGGAGATGTCAGCTGGATTTGTGCTGACTGTCACTTTAAATGTTTTCAGTTCAGCTTCTAAATCTACTTTTGTATAATGTTTGCTGAGTTTTGCACTTCATGACGCTTTTAAGAAGAGCCAATAAATCCTGACTTTACACAAAAATAAAGGTTTAATGTGTTTAGTGTGACAGTGGAGGAGAGCGCACATAATAAGAGTCATTAACAGAATGGTGACAATTATAATCTGTCTCATTTTAGGAGCAGCTCACAGGCACAACAGACTACAGAGCAATCAAAGCACCAGTTAAACGTCCATGTGACTGGCTTACAGCCAATGAACAATCAGTCCCCACTGTCCCCACCAACATCACTGTACTGGAAAGACTGTGCTGCCATGGTCAGAGATGAACTGGTACTAAAATGTAAGGCAGCTGATGTGTGTGGCCTTAGCAGCACAAATGCATCACGGCTGCAACGCTGCAGTGTGTTTAAACATTTGAACATTTCTGTGGCTTCAAACCAGCAGCTGCTCTGTACTCAGTCATGTTTGTGTGTCTGTCAAAGTGATTGTTGTCTTTAAAAAGCCTTTTGTGTTTGAGTTTTGTGAGCAGTGCCGAGCTTCTCTGTAGTCTAAGCCGAGTCGATATATTTGATTCCATGTTTGGTGTGATTTTCAAAGTCAGCAGCAGCAAACGCTGAACAAGCAAAGTTTGGGCCCATCAGAGACAGCAGTGGACCTGCTGACCTGTAGGTGTTGGAGGTGTTTGTGTGCAGCTGTGGGTCAGTCAGCTTTATTTCACTTATCCATGACAGAGCGCTGTTAGCTGTGAGTTAGCATCCACTGAGCTGTTTCATCTACTCTGTCACTGCCAGCAAGCAGAGCCCAGGGTTGGCTTCATAAGCTGGACGTGGCCTTGCTCAAGGGCACTTTAGCAGCACGTTCCCAGCAGTAACAGAGGGATTCAAACTGGTGACCCTGGAGTAGGAATCACCCAGAAAAGTCACCTTATGCCAGAAGTTTTAGTGAGACGGGAACAACATTACAGCTCTGATGTCATTGACCTGTGCAGTGAGGACATATTGAACTGTGAGGACACAGCTTATAGGTTCAACACTGACCCTGGGTCAGCATGTGCAGGTGACATGGTGTTGGTGTCACCACTACAGACAGCTCAGGTTCAACTGGTTCTTCTTTGATTTGCTTCTATAGCACAAAGGTTGACACCAGTCTGGTCCAGTTAGCATCTGAATCCATAAATGTGTGAGCTCGTCCCACCAGAGGACGTCAGCATCATGGGGATAATGTCTACAGCAGGAAAACACAGGGACAGTTGGGTTTGCTGCACATCTGGAACACACAGTTAGCTCAGATATGTTCATGTCGCTAACACCAATACAGTGACTGAGTGCTCTATAGCAGCTAATGCTAACAACTGTAACACTGCTGTTTGTCATGGTTTTCAGACCAAATGATAACAAAACGTTGGGAAAAGTGAAATATTGGAACATGAAATCATAAATTATTACATTTAAACAACAATAATACAGCTAAATTTCCCCTGTTGGCTCATAAGCTGCTCACCTGGATGCTACATCAGTGCAGTCCTCTCTGAACATTAGATAATCAACACACACACACTTATTGTTGAGAGGCTGACTTCACTAAACTCACAGAAACTCTTAAGAAGCTCCTCAAATGATGACTTTGGAGTTTTGTGTTACTGTCAGTGTATAAAAGCTAGAAAAGGAAGAAAAGCAGGAGAAATGATCAAAGTGCTGCTGTGTGCAGGAAGAACTACAACATGTTAGTGAGAAACACAAACAGGGTGTGAAACACACTCCAGAGGAAACGCTGTGTGCAGGCTGTCTGTGACTTCCTGTGTCTCTGCCACAGACTGGGACAGACACCAGTGAAACCAGTCACTGTGGTCATGTGCTTGTAGCCAGCAGCCTGTGATGTGAGGCTGCTTGAGTCAGTCGTCTGCTTCCACCATGTACACCTTGGTGTCTCCTACATGCACAGATGTTTCCTGCAGACTGTGCTGCTCCAGCTGTCACACAGATGTTGAATCAGCAACATCTGCTGTCACGTCCTCCCTGGTCCCACAGATAACAGGCTGCACACAAGAGGCTCACCTCTGCTACCTGCTGCTCCACTCCCCATCGCTGTTTTGGCCACGCCTCCCGTTGGTCAGCAGGTAAAGGTGAAGCCTGGGACATGGAAGCCTTTACAGCAGAGCTTCATGGGCCTGTCCAGCAGCAGGCTGAGGAGACAAAGGTGACAGAGTTCGCTGTTACAAACAGTTTCTCAGCTTTGATCTAAAAGAGCTTCTTTCCTGTTAAAGCAGCTGAGAGTGAGCACATGTTCTCCCCCTGAGGTTCTCATGACAGAGGAAGAACTCACAGCTGAGGAGGACCAGGATCTCCATCCACTCACAGTCCCTGCAAACAAAACCACCATTTGAACTTTAACATTTGCTACGTGTGCACACAGTAAGTGATGGAGGATGAACTGGTCCTGTCTCTGTTGGTGGGCTCGTATACTGGCAGGAAGGAAGCTTCTCTGGGATTTCTCAGGCTTTTCCCCGCAGCACGCCGTGTGATAAATACTCACAAATACTCACAAACGTGTCGTTTCATGCGTCGGTCAAACACTCGACGCCCAGCTGGAAACACTTCAGGGAAGTTCATCTGCCCGTGATTCAGAAAATCGCCATAAACGCTCCATATTCACCTTTACATGGAATATAAAGGGAAAAGAAGAAACACAGTGCTGTGTCAGCGTTAGACATATAGATATATCCTTGCTTTTAATACATTTGAAGGTGGGTGGGAGAGGTCCTTCTCCGCGTAGTCTACGGTCTCTTTGGGATCGCTAAAGCTTTTCCTCACATCACCATGGGTCACTAACAGCTTTGCAGGGTATAGCAGTCTGTACCTGACGCCGGTCATCCCACGTAGTCTTCCTCTCATATTTGCAAACCCTTATACATCAGGTTCTTGTTCTCTGCAGCTTTCAGCAGAATCTCCTCACCAATGTGGTAGTAGTGCAATCTCAAGATGATGGGCCGAGGAAGATGACTTTGTTTGGGACGCTGGCGATTCGCTCTATGTGCTCGATCGATGAGTGGCTTCTCCTCGAGAGATAGCGCCTCCGCCAACAGGTGTGAACCAACTCAGTCATCTTGGGTCCCTCTGTGCCTTCTGGTATTCCTGCAGTTCTTAAATGATTCCTCCTGGAGTGCCTCAAGAGCTCCACATCTCTCATCTAACTTCTTTACCTCCGCAGACAAACGCTCCACAGTGGCCTGGAGAGTGGCGATGGTGTCAGAGTGGTTCGAGGCACAGTCCTGCAGTTCAGTCAAAGTGTTATCATGCCTGGCCACGTCGCTTTTTATGTCCGAAATTGAGGGCTGGATGCTCTGGTTCAAGGATGATATCTCGCCTCCCATGGTGGTAGAAATCTCTAATATGCAAGTGTCCAGTGCTAGTTAGTTAGTTCTAGTTCTAGTGGTTAGTGGGGCTTTATTTGATGATTCTAGTGTGTGTTACATTGTTGTCATATTGTTGAGTCGCAGAGCTGTACAGTGTTACAGTTTCTGTAGAGTCTGGTATAAGGAACTCAGATCCCTCTGTGAATAATGTTCACTGAAACTGATCTGTAGTTAATGAACTAGTCAGGATTTACACTAGAGAATGTTTCTGCCATTACATGGCCTGTATTTGTAGAGCGCTTTACTCGTCCCTAAGGACCCCAAAGTGCTTTACACATCCAGTCATCCACCCATTCACACACTGGTGATGGCAAGCTTGTAGCCACAGCCACCCTGGGGCGCACCGACAGAGGCGAGGCTGCCGGACACTGGCGCCACCGGGCCCTCTGACCACCACCAGTAGGCAACGGGTGAAGTGTCTCGCCCAAGGACACAACGACCGAGACGGTCCAAGCCGGGGCTCGAACCGGCAACCTTCCGATTACAAGACGAGCTGCCAACTCTTGAGCCACGATCGGCCCACATATTGTTGTCTTTTGTTGCAGACACCAAGTGTTGAGATCCTGTCTCAACCTCCTACATTCTTCCAGCAGGTTACACATTATTTTTTGTATTTGGAATCAAATATATGTGTCAGTTGGGCCTAGTGCAGGGGTCAGCAACCTTTAACACCCAAAGAGCCTTTTGGACCCGGTTTCCACGCAAAGGGTCAGGGTTCGGGAAAACACTGGGAGCCGCAAATACTTTGTGACATCTAAAATGAAGATAACACTGTGTATATTGTTTTTACCTTTATGCTTTGTGTGAACAACTACAGTGTGTTGCTTATGAAATCTATGAAGTGCTACAGAGAAAATTACATTTGATTTATGTAATGAACACATTTTGAGCTCTTAAAGAAATATAACAAAGGAAAGCTGAACTCCAATGATCCATGTAGCAAACACAAACTGTTATATCGCCTTTGGGCTTTTGGAGCCTTGACCTGACTTTTAAAAAAAGCGCGTTCATGCAAACATCGTCGGGTCTGCCGTGATATGTTTACAACGGGACTTCTGCTCCTGAACCTCTGCGCACAGCGTCTGCAGGTAAGGTAACTTTATTTATACCCAAAGGCAAGGTAAATTTGCTTTACAGACAAATGACAGCATTTGACATCCCTTTAAAAACACACATACCTAGTAAATATATAAAACTCACTGTGACACATACTTTAATATTTCGAATCAAAAACAGTTCTTATTTAATTCAGTGACAGCAACGGGGACAAAGCTATTTTTATAACGCTTTGTCCTGCATCTCAGAAATAGAAACCTCCGTCCTGAGGGAAGAAGCTGAAATTCACCCCTTAGAGGATGGGAACCATTTTTAAGGATTGATAAAGCCATCCTCTGTACCTGCTCAGAGTACAGGGAGGCTAAACAAGACTGTGGCTCACCTATCAGACGACTGGACCATCTCACTATCTGATTCAGAGAGTTTTTCTCTGTGACAGAGGTCTGACCGAACCATGCCACCAAACAAAAGGATAAAACAGACTCAATAAAAGAACGAGAAAGCAAAGTTAACATTTTTTGGTCAATGTGGAAATGAACAAGTTTCCTAAGGCAATAAAGGTGCTGGTGACCCTTTTTACAAACTGATTTGCAATTTTGATCAAAGTTCAGTTTTTCATTGATTATGGTCCCAAGATATTTATATGATTGTACTTGCTCTATTTTCTGACCTTTAATTAAAGTGACTCCGTGCCCATTTTGTTGTTTCCTAAAATCAACAACCATGTCTTTTGTTTTAGATATGTTCAGCTGGAGATAAGACTCCTCCCACCACTGAACAAAGTCATCAATGACTGGGCCGTGGTTAGTTTCACCCTCTTTCAGTAAGCTGACAATAACAGAGTCATCTGCATATTTAATAATGACCCTGTTTTCATGTCTGCCCTGACACATGTTTGTATAGAGAGTGAATAATAAGGGCGATAGGACGCAGCCTTGAGGAGAACCTGTGGAGGAGAACACTGGGTCAGACAGAACCCCATTTATTCTCACTCTTTGTGACCTGTCAGTTAGAAAATCTAAAATCCAGCCCACCAGGTTTTTCCTGATTTCAAACTGTTCTAAAAGTCTTTTAATTAAAATATGGGGCTGTGTTGTATTAAAAGCCGAAGAAAAATCAATGAAAGGAAGTCTTGCAAAAGTCCCTTTACTCTCTACATGTTTAAGAATCAGATTTAGTAAAGTCAAAAGTGCGTCCTCCACTCCTCTGTTGGGCCTGTATGCAAACTGCATTGGATCCAGCTGACCTTCAGTCTCTTCATAATCACATTTCTGATGATTTTTTCAAAGACTTTCATGACAACTGAAGTGAGGCAACAGGCCTGAAGTCGTTTAGATTTAGGGACAGGAACCACGACTGCTTCTTTGCAAAGAGAGGGCACATGTTGTGTTTGCAAGGATTTGTTAAAAATAACCTGAAATATAGGACTGAGTTCATCAGCACAAGATTTAATTAGGCGGCCACTAATATTATCAGGACCTGGCTCTTGTTCACATTGACTGTATGAAAGGCCTTTTTAACATCGCTGAGTTCAATGATAAAGTGCTGAGTATCTCTCAGTTTCTGTTTCACTTCCCAAATATCCTCGCTGAAATCAGAAGAACTAAAACGAGCATAAAACATGTTTAAAGCATTTGAAAATCTCTGTCTGAATTAAAACATCTAAAATGACCTGACTGCTGCTCTGGGGATTTTGAAACTCTGCTATGGTTTTCATACAAGTCCAGGCAGACCCAAAAGTTTTTGCAGCAAATTTGCTTTCAAGAAGGTTTTTGTCTGTTTTGCTTTCAAGATCTCGATTTTCATTTCCTTGGTAGCTGTCTGAAAATCGGTAACAGCCCCTCTTTAAAGGCCTGTCTCTTTTTCCTTAAACAGGATTTGACACTTTTAGTGACCCATGGCTTATTGTTAGCGTAAATCTTAACGCGCTTACGGGGTATAATCATGTCTTTACAAAATACTGCACAGGAGCTAGTAACATCCACCAAAGCATCGAGATCATCTCCACAAGACTGAAGACGGGGCTGTACGAAGTCACTTTATCTCTACAGACTGTAAGCTGTCGTCTGTGAGGCGTGAGCGTGTTTGTTTGAACACAGTTCACGGTGGAGAACAGCTGCTGACATAATGTGGATCCAAGATCCATAACTGGCCTACCTGGGGCTGAAAGTCTCCATAAATGCAGGCGTTTCGGCGGCTACACCGGCTTCCACGAGTGTGACGCTTATTTTGAGAAAATAATAGAATATAAATGTATTTTTCTATTTCAATATCACAATAATCTTCCAATGTAGAACTACAAGTTAAAAAAGAAGTAACATAAATCAAATCCACTTCAGCTAAATACTTCTCATTTATTTCCATCTTACATGCTGTGACTGCAGCCATTCCCACATCTCTGTGAATGGGACTCATGGACATGGATCAGTGGTTGTTGATCAATGGTCCTGAGAATCTGCATAATTAAGATGAAGGAACGGAGCTCCCAGCCCATCGTTCCTGCAGCTGCTTTCAGTCTTTATGCAAATGTCCTGTTTGTAAGACTGAAACCTGCAGCTGAGACTGAAGACGTCACCTGATGATGACGACACGTTTCTCCCACAAAACGCTGCGTCCAGATGAACAGAAGCAACAGACTCACTTTCCTGGATGATTGAGATGCATCAAGACTTCATTGTGTGTTACTTCTCATTCAGCACAGACACATTATTCCTGTTAGGTCATGTCAGCTGTCACTCAGTACAAGCACAACTGTGAACAACACAAACTTCTCTTCAATGTGTCACAGAAACACTAAGTGTGAGAGCCTGTATGACACACAGGACAGACTGTAAGCTCTGCTGGCTGCACAGCACTTTGTAGCAGTTTTCCAACATGTCCTCCACCCGTGATGTCAGTGGTGGGACCCCAGTCACAGCACTCAGCACCACCTCCTTTAAATGGATTTTATAGCAGTTCCTCCCGTTACTCGGTGCAACGCTTCTTAAATGTGTTTTTGCAGGATAAAACACAGCAGGTGGTGTAGAGAGGACGTCAGCTGACGGAGCAGAGGGAGGCAGACTGTGGATAAATGACAGAGTGAGAGGAGAGCAACCATGACAGAAGCACAGGTGTGGCAGATAGAAGTGGCTTTATAGACACTTATTGTCAGTCCTCGTGCATGCTGTGGAAATAAGTGTCTGTGTCATGAGGTGACATGTGAGCTTATCTTTGGTCAATAAAGCTGAACGACCAGTTTTCACTTTGCTTGTTACGCTTGTTTAGTGACGTCTGGGTTTCTGTGGAGCCCGAATTTTGATGAGTTCTGGTGAAATCATCTGAGATCATCTGAGCATCGGTGAAGAGTCAGCAGAGAAAGTGTGGGACAGAAGTTTGCTTTGGACACATGGACTGAAATCAAAAAGTAACAAACAGGATTTCCAATGGACAGTATGGAGAAGTGAAAGTACACAAAGGCTGTGCTGGAACACGTGTGTTACACTTTTTGACAGCTGAGAACAAAACACAATATTTTGCATCATCTCTGCAGTGTCTCTTCTTTCCTCTGCTGTTGTGCTTTTAGCTCCAAACTCTTTCAAATGGTTTGTCAGCAAGCTGACCTCTGACCTCTGCAGTACTAACTCCTGACCCGTACAAAGAGCGGGCGTTTCTGACCTTTGACCTGCAGCTGTATGTCTCTCAGTCTCAGTTCTTCTCTCCGTCACTGATGGAGCAGGTGTAGTTGCTGCTGACAGTCAGTCGTTTGTTTTCTCAGAGTGAGGCTGAAGTCTGAACTGTTCAGAGCATCAGGTCTCATCAACGTGCGCTGCTGTAACGCCGCTTTGTCCTCTGAGATCACCAGGTATGAAACCTGAGTGCTGACAGAGCAGCATGTTCCCCCTCATTCACCTCCACCACCACAGCCAAGGCATGCTGGGAAACTGAGGACACACAGACGGAGAACTGAAGTGTCTGCTGTGTGTTCATCTCAGAGTCCTCACAGGTGACACATTAGCTCCAGAACACCAAGCCAGGTGTTTGAAGCCTGACAGGGATTCTTCCCATCCAGAGGGAGGATTTAGCTGCACAACAATGAACATTAGTGTGTAGTTTAGAAACACAGACTGTGCCTGCACTGCATCTAGTGAAGAAAAGTGTTACTGCCAGAGAACCAGGCTCCTTTAAAGCAGCTGATATTAAGGTTGAAAAATCAACAATAAGCTGATGTAATCAACGTTTCACAAAATGGTCAGCAGCTAAAATCTGGAGCCGTTCTTTGGTGGTAATTAACAGTTTGTTCTTGTTAGCTAATTATGTCATTAAAGGTAGCAGCAGAAGCCTTGTGTTGAAAGCCCATTCACTCACACATTCACACAGTATGTGTGTGTCTGTGTTACACTGTGGACATCCCTTCTGTTGGAGCGCCATCTTGTGGCAGGTTTAAGAAATGTTCTTCTTGTAAATCCAAACTGATGCACCTCCATAGCAGACTGTGGAGGCTTTCAGTGACATGAAGACTTGATTTATACTGTCATATTCTCCTGTTACACAAAGCACAGCACGCTGAACATGGATGAACTGAAACTCCCAGCATCTGACTGAGGAAAAGCACAAATCATTCTCACACTGACTCCTGCTTGATTTTAGATTTGCTTTCAAATCCTCACACTTTCATATGAAGCACTAAATGGGCTCCAGACTGTTTATCTCAGCTTCCTGTCAAACACACTGCTGCTCACACCGAGGCTCAGTTTACTCCTCCAGCCTGGCTTAACCTGCTGTCTGTTAAAAACAGTCCCACACTCCTCTGTTTAATCCTTCTGATCAGACTCTTTGATTTTGTATTGTTTTTACCTGAAGTTGTGTTTTTGACATGGTTCTGTCTGTGAAATAAAGCTCACACACACACTGCTACAGTCCTTCATACACTTAGAAACGAAGCTGCTCCTTTCCTCAGTGCTGACACATAAAGAAGAGTTGCTTTTATATCCAACACGTCTCTGTTCCAGAAAACAGCTTCAGCAGCCTCTGAGTCTGAACTTGGAGTTGGTTATAAGCCACAGGCCTGTGTGCACAGCAATGAGGAAATATAATGCAGTAAGTGAAACATGGATGTGTGGAACAGATTATCCCAAAGGTTGATTCTGTTCATCTGGACGTTCTCAGTGAAACATTTGGTCTCTCGGTCAGGTGACTCCTTTAGTCTCAGCTGACTGCAGCTTTCCAAACCTTTGTCACTGGATCACTCACTTCATCTCCAACGTGTCCCTGACACAGACAGCTGGAGCCGTTACAGCAAAATCATTGATCATCGTTTTTAGAACATTAGCTGGTGTTGGTGGGCAGGCTAGCAGTGCTAATTGTTAGCACTAGTTCTGCTGCTCTCCCTTTGTCTCTGTTATTGTTGGTCTTTAGTGAACAATAGAAAGTGTCTTCATGAGACTGTTGCCTAATGTTCAAATGTAGATAACACCACCTGCACCAACCTGTTACACAGCACAACCCTCTGGTGTAGCTTTGCCCATACGGTAAAAAAATATATTTTAAAATACATTTTAAAATATATTTATATATTTAAAATGTATTTTAGCACATATATTTTTTGGCCATTTTTTGTATATTTTGAAATATATTAATAAAATATATTTCAAAATACAATTTAAATGTATTTAAAATCATTCAAAAAAATATAAATTTAACCCTTCATATATTTCTAAGAAAACACATTCACATGTAACATCTGAAAGAAATCTTTATTTGATGTTTAAAACATACATATAGCATATCAATCAAGCAAGGAATATTCATTTTATAAGTTTATTCTCATTACATACTTAAACATTCTAAAAGAAACACACACACATATACATATATGTGTGTATATATATATATATATATATATATACACACACACACACACACAACATATATATATATATATATATATATATATATATATATATATATATATATATATATATATATATATATATATATATATATATACACACACACACAGTCTCATTTCCCCAGCTTTCACTGCAATCCTCAAAGCCCTTCTGGACACGCTGGGAAACCCCTTCCTTACCCCCACTGTAACAAACAAAAGTCACAGTTCTATTACTTTTATCAGAGTTAAAATAAAAATGTGATTTATGTTAGCTGGCTTCATTTAGCAAACAGATATTTCTGTTTATACAGATACAGATATTAATACAGATATATTTTACGCATAATTTACCTCTTTTTTTTTCCTAGATGGGAAGTCTATCCAGTTCACATTACAGTAATGCTAACACCCCTTTTGGTCGTCTCTCCTTACCTTCCAGCATTCATAAATCTGTTGACCTTCTTTGTCTGAGACCAACCACTACAATGCATCATCACCTATTTGTATTGGTAACTTACTTTACAACCTATTTTAATGGTTGCAAAGTAAGTTACTTGTGCTGTATGCAATTTTAGATACACAGAAAGTCTTCACATACTATATATGGCTGTCATAGTGTCCTTATCAAGGGCAGTTCTTCACTCTGCGCCGATGTCCGTTTTGCTCTGTCCTCCTATAAAAAGCATGAACATTTGAGTGTTTGACTAGTTTTAGATTTCCAAAAATTTGATATTTGTACAACTAAACATTTGAACTACAATTATTATTACTACTATTATTATTACTATTGAGCGATACTTTTATGGGTAATTTTCGGTAAAGAAACTGGTGACAGAGTTGTAGGCTTTTTAAAGTACTATTAGCTAACCATTTGAACTGACTTTCAAAGCTGATTACCTTTTAAATTGCTGTGGATCAAAACCTCCAGTGGGAAGGCGGCCATTAGAAGAACACGCACCATTGAACCTGAAAATAACAAAAACAAACAAAAAACAGAACAATATATAAGAGTCCGGTAGGGTAATAAATCTCTTCTGAAGCAATATAGTTATTTTGGGTGAAAAACAAAACATTCCTCTAAAATATATATACTGACATCAGCAATCAACATCATGATTGTAATTATTTCCTTTTTAGTACATCTACTGCTGTTTGCATGTGTCAAGCACTACGACTGTATCTATGCATATAAATTCACCATATATATCCAGCAAAAATGTTTTGTTATAGGAAAACAAACAAAGGCATTCAATCAGAGGTGAGAAATTAATTGGGAATATGAATTATAGGTGAACTATTCTTTACCTACTAGCAATCAAGCTTCTTTAACCAAGAAGCTTGAAATATTTGAATGTAAAATAAAATAAATAAATAAATAATAATAAAAATAACATGATGTAATTAAAATGCACAACTTACATTAAGGAAATCTGCATTTGTATCCACAGGCTAAAAGTAAAACAGTAAATGTGTTAGTGATAGTACAGGTATTTGTAAAAAAAAAAAAAAAGAGGCAGTAACTGTGACGCTTCTAGTGGGATGCTAAATGCAGAGATTTATATTTACAGTATAATACTGCATGTACGGGTAACTGTGTTGTGAACTGTAACTGAATATTAGAGAATCTCAGAGAAATTAAATGTATTTATTTTTTGAATTTATCAATCATAAAACTGTGTGTTTTGAAGGCCTGTTACGATAGCGACTTTTTGTTGGTCGGTATATTGCCCCATAAACAATTGCGACAAGTTATGTCATTGTCATTTTAAGACCATTTTATGTCTTTGAATGTATAATCATAATATAACACCACCATAATGCAAGATCTACACACTTTCAATTGACAAACCAACATCTAATTCTTAAAGCATTTAGATCATTGAAATTAGGAATCAAAATATTAGATACCTTAAAAACTTGAATAAATAGTAAGTTTTCTAACAAATAGAAAACAATGTTATTTAATGTTATTGTTTTGTTATCATTATATTTTATTTTTGTAAATATAATGGCAGATAAATTACATCATCAACAATTATTGAGGTCATGTACATGTATTGTGTGTTAAGTCGATATATCGATTATTGTGATAGGCCTACTGTTTTGGTATCATAACGAGCTTGTCAAACATGCATGACCACTAAACAATGTCTAAGCAGTAGTACTGGTCTGAATGACAACAAACATAACTAGTGTTTTGGAAAACCTGTTAGAAAACAGTTATTTCAATAATTATGATTAGCATGTGACACAGACACCGCATAAAAAACTACAACAACAAATACTTACTTTAGGAGGATGGGGGAGGGCAGCATGAGGTTGAGACTTTGACATCTGTAAGAAACAAATTCATGTATTACAAACAAGTCACTTAAAAATACATTAATGTGGCAGACTGTTCCCTGTTCAGATGCAGTGTATAAGTACAATCAGGGCTGTCACAACAATGGGGTGGGGCCAAGTGGCTGCAACCCTAGGTACAATGTGCAGGTATATATAATTACATATAATATATGTGAATAAAGCAAGAATCTGTTTAGGTTAGTCACTGTGCTGACTGATGCTTGCTAGGTTTATATGATTGCAAACTGCACAAAAACAACAACAGCAACAACATTAATGACAATGACAAACAAAATTACTTACATTTATGTAAATCTCACATTAGGAAGATCTGCATTCGATTTCATGGGCTGAAATAAATAGGCAGAAACATTACTGCTAAAAAAAATAAAAAACAAAAACTCTAAAAAGCCTAAAAATGACTTAAAAAGCAAGGAAATGTGGAACATTGTAATTAGCGAACATTAATAAAGCATAACTGTTCTTTGTTTCTAACCTTGGTAAGTACTCTGTAGCCAGAAGGAGAGGTAGGATTTCTGTGAAAGCCAAATTAAATGTGAATAGGCTTTGATAGTTATTGAGAAGGCAGAATAATAAGAAAAGGCAAAAGTACGTCACAATATAATTAATTAAGTTACATATTTTGATTACCAAATTATGGAAGCGTGGAGCTGCCACCCAGGCAAAAGAAAAATAGAGCTTCACGTTATGACGTGAAATGTTTATTGTTCTAACATTATGCTTTTCATGTTTGTATAATACAGTGGTTCTTAACCTTGTTGGAGGTACCGAACCCCACCAGTTTCATATGCGCATTCATTGAACCCCTCTTTAGTGAAAAATAAAGTGTGTTTTTTTTTTCAAATTAGACGTAGATATGTTTTTTACTGGTGCACAAAATGAGCCGTGCACGTCACAGCGGAGGCTCTGCCGAACCCCTGAGACCAACTCACCGAACCCCTAGGGTTCGATCGAACCCAGGTTAAGAACCACTGGTATAATATAATATCACATTATTATAATATACATAATTGTCACGTTCGCACAATATTGTACGGACGTGATAATTATGTACATTTTTCGTACAATGTTGTTCAAACATGTTGTTCAAACATGATAGTATATTGTTAGAACGATAAACTTTTCACGTTATAACGTGATATACTTATATTTCTCTTTTGCCTGGGTGGCAGCTCTACGCTTCCGTTCCAAATACACGAGAATAAAGTAATATTATATGGGAAAAGGCACCTGCTAGCTTGATGATGGAGGCTTCTTAGACTGGCCACCCGCCTTGGCTTCTTGTCGCCACTCCATGAAATAAAGGTCCGTTTCCTCCATGCCGGCTAATTATTCATCCTCATTAAAATCTCGTATATGTTCAGTTGGCAGAACTGAGAATTTTACATCTTCCAACCACTTAATTAACGCGAACATAATCGGCTTGTTTCTTCCCGTCTCCTGTATCCGGCCGTTCCTCTCGCTGTCAGATTTCGCGCCTCAGAGACGTCGTTATTTTTCAAAAAAAAAAAAAAAAAAGAAGAAAGAAAGAAAGAAACAGCAACAACTACTAAAGAGAGTTTTTGCACGTTCATTGCACATTTGTGGGAATGTTTAAATATTTAATTTTTATTAATTACTTTTCATTATATCTTTATTTTTTAAACCACCGTGGCAATGCGCATGCGCATACACTCCTGCACGCAAAGGGCTTTGGAGTTGACGTAATGTCGCAATGCATTGTGGGAGCGCAGCACCATCTTGGCAGGTCACGAATCAAAACAAGTTTGCTACGAACCATTCTGAAACGTAGCTCAAAAGAAAATGACGGTATAGAGACAGATTCTGTCCAGATGCAAAGAGACGGTACTTGATTGTTGAAATGCGGACCCGTATGAAATATAGCCGTGGAGTAGAAACCCTGAAGACCAAACCGCTATTGACTTAGCATGATCTACTCTCATACCTTGTCTGTGGAGTCAGAGCATACACGGCGCACCAATTTCGCAATTATAAATCTCTGGAGGCGCACATCCAATTCACCAAGGACTGGGTACAAGATTTGGCTATTTTTAAGCCTCCACGTTGTGAGTACGCCGTCATTCAAACAAAGGTAAGTCAGCTTGAGTACTGCGAGTAAAATGCGTTTGATTCCCCCCAACATTCAAATTAGTGCTAGCAAAAATTCATTCGTGAGGGGGAAATTACAGTGAGAACATGTAGAGGCTCTGTTAGAGGGATAACATAGTGAGTTCAGTGCATTGATGTGACATTGTCCTGAAGGATTTAGTTATTCTTTATGGTTAAAGAAATTGCCCTAATTAATTCATATTTATTATAAATAATCCTAATTACACATCTTGCTTCCTTGTTTGTGTCCTGTGTCACTAAAAATACATTCTGTTTTAGTTTTATACATTGATTAATGACCTGCAGAATCTGCTTGTCATATTAGGTGTCCATAGTTGTCACTTAAAGTCGAACTTTATGTTTTCTCCCTCTTGAAAGTGATTACATCCTTGCATTACATACTTTAGGTTCATTTTTTGCTGATAGGTTTCTAAAAAGAAACATGCAGATTTAGAATATAACATGCAGCGTTCTATAGATGGATACATAAAAACACTTTATTTGTTACATTTATGATAAATGGATTTGAAAGTAAATAAAACACATTTGTGTCGGCCTTGGCTCATAGTTCTTGTCTTTAAATGAACTTTGTCTGTGTGTGTTTCAGGTCCTGCACTCTTAAAGACTGAATTGCAGCATTGCAGCCACAGGTCATTGTGAGCATCACAGGGAAGGTTGAAGCCGCCCACTGCAGCTGTATGGCTAGAGTCGTGGAGACTTGCAGCCATGTCACTGCTCTTCTGTTTAATGTAGAAGCAACAGTGAGGATCTGTGGCACAAGGACTGTTACAGATGAACCTGCATACTGGGTTTTGCTGGGTAATATGACCAAGATACAGCCAGAGGTTGGCCATAAGATAGACTTCTCCTCTTCAGCTGCCCAAAAAAAAGGTTCTTGATCAAAACATAGACAGACCATCTGTAGTGACAGGTAAAAGAAGCCATCCTCAAAAAAGAAAAGTTCCACCTGCTACTGTGGAGGAGTTGGATCAACTGATGGGACAATATTTTTCCAAGCATAGTTCTGTTCTGAATAACCCATAGTGTTTTAATTTAGGGGGCCATGTAAATACTTTGCATTTACTGAATATGTACTTACTAAATACCACTGTTCAAAAGTTGAATAAAGAAACAAAGAAATGTTTGCCTATTTTTAATTAAAAGCACTTTGTCGAACATCACATCAGTTACAATGTAGAAAAAATGTTATGTATAGTTTACAAATGACAAAATGTTCACATAAAATCATGACAGCATTTGTATAATATCACCCACTACTAGCATTCTGTAATTTACTGTCTCTTTTGAAAACTTATCACTTATCACATGGAGAAACCTTTGGAATGCAAGCATGCTGATCCACACAGGTATGCACACAGGTGTACACATGGGTATTCACAGACGCGGACTACAGCTTTCTTGGCTGCTGCCTCAAAGCACATTGTGCGCTGTCTATCCTGCGTGCTGCACAATATCGTTTATTATTTAGTAACTATTGATATCTATGGCTAGCTAGTTTATTGTGATGGTGCTTTTTTTTCTATTATTATGTTGCTCTTTGTTGTTTGCTGTCTCCTCTGTTTTGTTTTTTTTCTCCATACAGGTGACCCAGGAGTTTTTTTTTTGTTGTTTGTTTTTTTTTCTCTCTTCCCCCCCTTCTCACCGTCTCTTCTCCCCTTTGGTTTTCTTTCTTTCTCTCCCCCTCTTTCTTTCATTCTTTCCCCCTGTCCTGTCCCACAGTTATGTCTGTCCCGTTTGCAACTGAAAATAAAATAAATTCATAATTATAATAAAGGTCAATCAAATGGACCAATATGGCAAGGCCATGATGATCCACTTGGTAAAATAAATCCGCTTGGCATCTTTCTTGGCCTCAAGACAACAATTCTGATGGCTAAAGATCCAAACGGGACAAAAAAAATAAATAAATAAAGTAGTCTCAGGATAGTGAATTAAACCAACATTTATTGTTGATTTTTTTTTAACAAGAAAAACATTTTTCAACTGAATAAAAACAATGCCAATAACCAAAATAAATAGAAGCGTACATGAAAACTACACAGTCCTTCACCTTTCTGTCTGATTTTTTTAAGGAAAACAGTTTTTCATTCCACTAAAAACAGGACAAACCCACCAGCATGAACATTAAATAAACTATTACAATTGTAAAACAAAACTCATTTACAAAATGTAATAATTATCAGTGGGTCCCAGGAAATAGAATGTGACATGGGATTTAGATTTCCGTTACCAGGATGGTCGGGTTCAGCGTAGTCTTTATCACCACCTGTCAAAGACACATCATCAATATTCATGTTTGCTCAGGTTATTCACTTGTTCACATCTGTCTGAGATCATTCATACTGTTGTATGGATGTGTGTACAGTATGTATATAATTATCAGCTATGTAAAAGATATTATCATCTCTGTTCTTACCTAGTTGGAAGTCCTCCATTCAAACTCAGAGAGCCGCTGGAGGAAGGTGGTGATCCGAGGGCTGATTCTTGTAACCTTCCTCTTTACGACACGACCTGTCTTGCGGGTTGTACCAAGTTTTGCAGGGCATTTTGTTCCCATGTCTGGATTGATCCTCACAAAGAACCTTTTAACGGAAAAAAGGCTGCTTTAATTTCAAAATTAAAACATACGTTACAGCAATCACCTATATGTTTCTGCAACTGTAAAAAGAGAAGGAGAAAAAAAAAAAGAAGAGAAAAAAGGAAAAAAAAAAAAAAAAAGAAAACTTATCACTACATAAACAGCACAAGACTTAAGAGTATTTAACAAGAGCATTTTCCCCTGGTTTTACTACCACACTGGGGCACATGTTCACCAAAACGCAGCAAACCTTTGCCATCTTATCCAGGAAGGTCACCTTTTTACCCTCACATGGAAGAAGTAATCTGATTGGCATGGTGGTATGTAGCATGTAGTTTGAAGCAGGGATTTCGTAGTGCCCCATGTGTAGTGTTGGAACCCAGTCAGGATTTGTTTCATTCATTTCATAGGCTGGTTTGTTGCAATAATGCCAAATAATTAGCAACTCTATAAATAGAAGGTAGTTCTGCATGTTTGTTCTAAGTTTGTGCTATGATCTCAGAGCGCATTGAAAATAAAATTAACAGGCTATAAATAATAATATGAACTTATTTAGAACTTACCTGAATGAAAATACTGGAGCACACCAACAGATATCTGTGGCTGGTAGAGAACTGAATATCAGCTCGTCTCGCAGCTGCTATCCAGGCTAGACGCCTTCTTTTGGTAACATCCAACACATAAGCTCCCTCATGATGTTTCCAGGTGAGGAAACAATGAAAAGAGAGCCTGTTTTCAAGCTTATTCCTTTGTCGGTAGTGCAATCTAACATTACAACCGACCACACAGCAAGCATTTGTTTGGCCTGCTAATATGGCGCCTTGACCAAAAATCCTGGCTACGCCCCATCCCGTAAGATCACGCTCCAGAGCCCTATTAACGTACGGATCTAGAAAGAAGACGCTGCATCTGGGACTCTCCTCAGCTCTTACTGGAACAGTGGCGCGGCTGCCCCTCTGTTGGTCTTCCATGGTCTCTTGTGTTCTGGGGGCCTCTGGATGTCTGGAGTTTTGATCTCCTCCATACCCGCTTCACACCCTGGAGGACGGGGCTGTGGCCCCCCCACACTCCCTAGCAGATCATTACATGGAGAAACCTTTGGAATGCAAGCATGCTGATCCACACAGGTATGCACACATGGGTATTCACAGACGCGGACTAAAGCTTTCTTGGCTGCTGCCTCAAAGCACACTGTGCGCTGTCTATCTTGCGTGCTGCACAATATCGTTTATTATTTAGTAAATATTGATATCTATGACTAGCTAGTTTATTGTGATGGTGCTTTGTTTTCTCTATTATTATGTTGCTCTTTGTTGTTTGCTGTCTCCTCTGTTTGTTTTTTTTTTTGTTTGTTTTTTGTTTTTGTTTTTTTCTCCATACAGGTGACCCAGGAGTTCTTTTTTTTTTTTCTCTCTCTCTTCCCCCCCCTTCTCACCGTCTCTTCTCCCCTTTGGTTTTCTTTCTTTCTCTCCCCCTCTTTCTCTCATTCATTCCCCCTGTCCTATTTATTTAAAAAAAAAAAAAAAATGACAAAGGATGAACTGAAGCTCTGCCATCACGTAATGTTGCATACTGCTGTTTCTGATGTCATTTAGGAAAAAAAATAAAAATAAAAAAATAAAAAATAAAAAAAGAAGACGCTGCATTTTTAACTCTGAGGGAGATGGAGAATGAGCCTATTTCCAAAACAGTGGAGTGTGTTCCTTTAAGTACTAAATTGTATATATTGTCAAAAACTAAAGTGTACATAGCAGTTGTTGTATCTTGTTTACTGTATCACTGACAGATAATTTCAAAGTCAATGAACGCTACATTATAGTGAGATATTGTGTAATGTGAAATACTGTAAGCAAATGAATAAACAACCTAATTCGTGATAGACCTTTGACTCTGTTTTGTTTGAATCCAACTGTTTTTTGCAGATGTGCATAAAACATGTTACTTTTAGTATTGTTATCATTATCATCATTATTGCACTAAATATATTTTAAATAAAGGATACTTTGATATACATTCTACTGTAAGGTTGGAAATGTATTTTCTTCACCCTAAAATATGTTTTGAAATGTATTTTGGTTTGAAAGAAATATATTTTCAATTTCAAAAATATATTTTTTTGGAGCATCACAAATACAAAATATATTTACCATATATTTGAAATATATTTTGGCCAGGAAAAATGTATTTTTTTACCGTATGGGTTTGCTGCTGCTGACTTTGAAAATCACACCAAACATGGAATCAAATATATCGACTCAGCTTAGACTACAGAGAAGCTCGGCACTGCTCACAAAACTCAACACAAAAGGCTTTTTAAAGACAACAATCACTTTGACAGACACACAAACACGACTGAGTACAGAGGAGCTGCTGGTTTGAAGCCACAGAAATGTTCAAATGTTTAAACACACTGCAGCGTTGCAGCCGTGATGCATTTGTGCTGCTAAGGCCACACACATCAGCTGCCTTACATTTTAGTACCAGTTCATCTCTGACCATGGCAGCACAGTCTTTCCAGTACAGTGATGTTGGTGGGGACAGTGGGGACTGATTGTTCATTGGCTGTAAGCCGGTCACATGGACGTTTAACTGGTGCTTTGATTGCTCTGTAGTCTGTTGTGCCTGTGAGCTGCTCCTAAAATGAGACAGATTATAATTGTCACCATTCTGTTAATGACTCTTATTATGTGCGCTCTCCTCCACTGTCACACTAAACACATTAAACCTTTATTTTGGTGTAAAGTCAGGATTTATTGGCTCTTCTTAAAAGCGTCATGAAGTGCAAAACTCAGCAAACATTATACAAAAGTAGATTTAGAAGCTGAACTGAAAACATTTAAAGTGACAGTCAGCACAAATCCAGCTGACATCTCCATCCAACCCAAGTCTTCATTTAAAGTCATTATAACTGTGACACACGTTTGTTACAGTATTAATCCTGCCTGATGCTGCAGGGCCAACATCATGAAACAGGCTCAGCATTTATTTCCATTATGAAACTTTATCATTAAAAACAAACCATTGTTCTGCAGTCGTCCCAGGACTGTCGGTCAAACGTTCTCTCCACATGTTTAAGGCTGAGCTCACTTTATCGTCTGCCTGAAGGAGGGAAGCAGATGTTACTAAACATCACAATAAAACATATGAAATGGGTGCACATGAGGAACGTCTGCACTGTTAAAGCCATGCAAACATCTTCACACATGAAGCAGCAACACCTCTCAGTTTAGCAGCAGCTGGTAAAAGCCACAGTGATCCTGGAGCCTCCCTGAAGGACTCGTTCATCAGTAACTGTCAGGAGGACGATTAAACCTGCTGCACACGTCCTGTAGTTACACACTCGGGAGGAAAGACGACGTCCTCGCTCTGCAACATGATCTGTGTTTCATCCAGGACGCTCAAACACAGACTGGTTTCCAAATATTAGACGCACTGGTTCTTCATGCGTTTCTACCTGAGCACTCAGAGTCATTTCTACAACAGGCCTCCTTCGCCTGCTGGTGCCTCTGTTTCTGTGTTTGGCTGTTTCCATCAGTGCCTGATGTTTGTGATCTTTGATCTGTTCTGAAGTCTCTCTTTGTGACACAAATGTTGTTTGGCTTCTTTTGCAAACAAGGCAAAAGAACTTTAATGGATTCATTTGCTGATCTTACTTTTCTGATGCAAAGCCGTCCTTTCAACGCTTTAGAAAGAAAACCAAACAATGTTTTTAAAACTTTCCCAAAATGTAAAAGCTATTAAAACCATAAACTTCTGCTCCTTGATCATGTGATTCTTCTTCTAGACTGTCTGTAATTGTTATTGCTGATTGTCAATAAAGTTGTTTTTTATAAGTTATGTTGTAAAGGAAGCTTGTGGCGAGGGAGGAGGGGCGACTAAAAGCAGGTTCATATAGTGGGAAAGTCCTCAGGTCATGTGAGGATATTTACTGATGCGTCAACACTGTCAGATAAAAGAACGGCTGCTGCATTTGTTCTCCCACAAATAAGTTTGGTGATGAGTAAAAGAATTACAGATGATGTGGCAGTTTATACTGGGAGCTGGTAGTGATGTTACTGGCTTGAACTGGGTGGAGGACGCACTAATATGGAGGTATGTGGTTTGCTGGGACTCTAGCAGCGTGCTAGTGAGTACAGGTGATATGTCTTCAGACTCTAGGCAACATATTGTTTTTGATATACTTCATTTACTGTATAGAATCAAACACAGAGGGATAGAAGTGGATTTCTTATGGCTCCCTGTGAATATCGGTGTTGATGCAATGAACAGGACGATAAGTTTAAAAAGGTGCAGCAAGAAGAAGTCGTGCAGGTTTGACTATAAAATACAGTGAAAGTGAGGTGAAGAGTATAATGAAGGTAAAGATGAAGGACGAGTGGCAGGCACACTGGGACAGAGACGGGAAAGGCAGATATTATTATACAGAAAACAGTCGTGTAGAAGAAGCTGCAGCAGAGACCAGGATGGAATCTGGAGAGTCAGAGTTGGTCACACAGGCTTGAATAGCACACTTAAAAAGGTAAACATGACACAGGAAGTGTGACTTCTGTGGACCAGAGGAGACGTTTGACGGGTTGTTAGCGTCGTCAGGATGCTGGATGGAAACGCTGTGCCTGATAGGATGATTACAGGCTGGACTTTGTCTTCCTGTTACAGATGGATCCAGGCCCTGGATGACTGCTGGACACACATGACCCACACTAGGCTGCCTTCATCCATCCTTTCCTCCTTCACTGAGACTCAGAGTCAGCATGTATGTATTTATCAGTGATTTGAATCCTTTCATTACAGAGTGAAGTTAAAGTAGACGTGTGAACACACTAATAAACACAAAGGGACACAACTACTACTCCATGATGTAAAGCTGAAGTATTACACAGCTTTATGAACCTCCTGTTATCCTGGTAGACGAGTACAGCAATAAATCTTTTACTTGAACATCTTCTGGCTCCAATAAGCTTTGAAATGTGACCATGAAGTTAGAGACACACTGACTGAAACCCACAGCTGTGACTGTGGATCACATCCACACACAGTGTAGCTGCTGTCTCTGTGTGAGCCTTTGCACTGCTGCTCGCAGCACCGTTATATCACTCAGCGCTCGCTGCTGTTATTGAATCCACTTTTTACTGTCCGTGCAATCAAGCTCCTCTGCAGAGCTAGAAAATATCTTCGAACCAGTTTATGTGTTAGGGGATCCTTTGCAGTTGTGACTGTTGCCTCTGTTTTTGTCCTTTGGTTCCTGGGAGCCTTTTACATTTCCATCAGCAACAAATATCTGAACAGGCTTTATTGTAGGAAATACAGGATTAAATAGTTGTCATTATTTATTAGATGTTGTTAAAGATGATCAGATGCTTGTTTAGTTTAATGCTGTGGCTTCAGTCAGCATCACTGTGCTGTATAGTTTTATTTTTCTGATCCTTCTGTTAAAGTTGCTGAATAAAAGCTGGTTGGTCTGCACCTCACCTCTGCCTCGAGCCTCCTTCTTTAAAGCAGCAGAGGCTCTTCATTCAGGTATCACAGCTCGAGTTGTTCTGCAGGAGACCCAGAGTACTGTCCTTGGTCCATAATGACATTAACTTTGATTCATGTCAACATGAAGCCTGAACGTCTGTGATGAACACACTATCAGCATCACTGACATATTTCATCATTTAAAAACACTTCCTGTCACTGTGGTGGTTACAGTGACATCATGCAGTTTGTGCTTTGACCTCCAGAGGGCGACAAATCAGCACAGACAGAGAGCTCCATTCAAACTTTGCTGCCATCAGGAATAATTCTTCAAATATAATCATCAGTGTTTGAGCAGTTATGATATCAGGGACAATCTAGACATGTGTGACAATACTGAACATGTCACATGACACACCTCAAACATCATGTGATCCACTCTCAGTCTGCACTTTCAGTCATGACATCATGAATTTATGATCAGTTTACTCCTGAAATATTCAAATGCTGCAGGGTGAAGAACAACAAAGTGCTGACACATGTTTGTGTTTCAAACAAGAAAACCAGCAGAAATAAATCATCTTTGGACAACATGACAGAGATTAGTGAGTTTCCAACTTGTACTTGAATGCAGCACAGACAGATTCTGATGTTCGTGGTTGTAAACGTGTCCTCAAACGCCGCTCTGACTCTTTCCTTCCTGCTCAAAGTTCCTCTTTTCTGAACTTGGTGTTTGTGCCTGACGCTGATCGTCTCCGTGTGGAGCTCCGTGTGAAGGTAACGTTAGCAGTGTGTAATGTTTCCTGGCTAACATCAGCTGTGTGCAGCTCAGTTCCAGCACAAATCTGCCGCTCCATAGTTCACGGTAACGGACTCATGAGGTCGACCGTTAAACGCTCTCCCGCCATTTTGTCTGTGTGCGCGGATGTGTACGTTTTTGTTACCACTGTCATCTCATCAATAGCCTATTTGTAAAAGATCTCTGTTCATAGTTTAGTTGGATTTTAAAACTCTGTAGTTGGACAGTTTTATTTTGGACTGATGCTAAAATTCTTGCTGATTGTTTCTGTCGAGGTTTTGTACTTGACATCCGCCATTTTGGATGTGATAAGCTGTAGAGAGTGCGTCCAAAAAGAGAAACCAGAAAGAGAACCTGTTTTATTAATAACCTCTTGCAAATAGAAGAATATGAAAAAAACAACAACAAATAGGATAAAACCTTTAAATTACTTGAATTTTTAAAATCACCATCATCTGTTAACACAAATTTGATCATTTCAAATTTTTGTTTTCATTTTCTCTTCCCAGTTACTTCTTTCTCATTCTCTTCATTCTCCTTGTCACCTTACGTCTCACTCCTTAACTGAAGTTATAGTTCTAACATAAGAAGTCCCACCAACGTCCTTTATTTAATCTCTGTGTTGTCACAGTTATTATCATCAGATCAGACATGAGACCCAGACAACAACATAAGTTTACAAGCTAACATCATGTCAGCTAACATTAGACGATAGCATCATAAACTTTAAATTACTTTGCCTCTGATCAACAGTTTGATTACATTCTCACATCACAAGTTTATTTGCTAAGTGTGAGTCCGCCCACATTAGATCCACTTTTCAGCAGGTGGAATAATTTGTAGTATATAGGTAATACATCAACAATGCTGCCGTGGCTAAGTTAGGAATATTTATAATGTCATTTCCAAAACTTGCATATGATCTGCAATTTGTAGCAGATCTACTGACTGTCACAGAGCAGCTGGAGCAGTCTCAAATGCAGGTCAGTCCACTGCTGCCCCCTGTGGCCAAGTGCCATAGCTACTGCTGGATGAACTCGTGACACATCTGCACCTGTTTCTATGAACACATTGAGTCTGAGTGGCTGCACTTACACTGGTGCATTCAACATATTGAAAGATGGCAGCAATGTGGATTGTCAAGACTCAAACCAACCGTTGAGCAAAGACAGCAGCATCACTTGTTTCTGTTTGTTATACAGCCAGATTTACTCGTGACACACATGTGCAGCTGCTTTATCACCTATTCTGAATTTGTTTCAAGCACAATACATTTGTTACACATGTTGGGATATTGTGTTTGTTATAAATGTTATATACCTGTGTGGTATGTGACTTGTGTTGCCATGACGCCAGGTCTCTCTTGGAAATGAGATTTTTAATCTCAATGAGATTTTTTTTTACCTGGATAAATAAAGGACTAATTTATAACTTTCAGTGTTTTCCGGTCTTCCAAAAGAAAAAAAACCCTTCAACTACATGACATGCAGTTGTGTATTTGTTTTCACCTTATCATACACTTGAAGTTTTACAAATCACCACTTCTTTAGTGAATATCATTTCAGTCTCAGACAACCTCGTTTCTCTTACAGAGGTTGAATGCACCTTCTGCAGATGGTGGTACCACACAGTGTGCGTGGACTTCCCCTGCACAGAAGGCAACTACAAATGCTGTGAATGCTAAATAAACAGAAACAAATGATCCCTGTTGTCTTTGCTTGATGATTGGTTTGAGTCTTGACAATCCACATTGCTGGCGTTGCATCTTTCAATGCCAGCAATGGCAGGTATCAGTGCTCAAAGCTTTTGTGTTTGTTTCCAACAAGTTGCCCACCTCGGGAAACAAAAATGTGTTCTTTTACTTGTCAGATGAACATATGAGACACTTTGACTCTTCAGTGCAGTGTGGAGCCTAACAAAGATCTGTTTTGTGTCCCAGCTGATCAGCAGGAGGAGGAGAGTCTGACGGAGCAGCAGAGGAACATTTTCAGCTACTTGGACTCAGCTCAGCCACTACAGAGGAAACAATGAGCTCAACACAGAAGGTGACCGACAGAGCAGGACCATATGACCAAAGATATTTATCACCATATACATTTGAACATTTGCCATAACGATGTAGCTGACGATATAATTGACACCAGACAAAATACTTTACAGCTGCACAACTTTATTAAAAAGCCATCAATGTATTTTCACTGAAACAAGCAGCTGTTGTTTATGTGCATTAAAGTTATATAAAAATGTAACAGTGCAAATGCAAATTCCTCGCTGACAGTTTAACCAAAAGGCGTTTCCAGTGGAAACTGGCCGACACATCCTGAGCATAACCATGTATAATATCCACTAAACTTCAGAAGAGGTTATACAGTCGTGGCCAAAAGGTTTGAGAATTGCATAAATATTGGAACCTGGAGAAGTTGCTGCTTAAGTTTTTATAATAGCATTTTGCCTGCACTCCAGAATGTTATGAGGAGTGATCAGATGAACTGCATCGTCCTTCTTTGCCATGAAAACGAACTTAATCCCCAAAAAGCCTTACCACTGCATTTCATTGCTGTCATCAAAGGACCTGCTGAGACCATTTCAGTGATCGTCTTCTTAACTCAGGTGAGAATGTTGGCGAGCACGAGGCTGGAGATCATCATGGCTGTATCCCGATTCAGGTTCTGCAGCTTTAAAGTCCTCAAGGGTACTCAAAGACCGCTAAGGCCGAAGTGCGAGGCTCGTAGGCTCGTGAAATGGGACGCCTAGCCTCCGTCGCGCTGCCCAGGTTGCCTAGCAACCATGATACTAACAGCTGGAAACGTTTCATACAGCTTTGTTTGACAGAAATGAAGGAGAACATATTTAGTTCATTTGTTTCTACATGAGCTCTGTGTGATTTGATGAGTATCTGAGGCTGAGACCACAGGACTGTGAAACATGATTGTTGGGCTTCATTTCTGTGCTGAACAGTCGTTTAAGATTAGCTGTAAATAACAATTAGCTGATGTTGTTCATGAGACTAAAGTCATCTCACTGTGGTAATGTAAATATAATATGGCCAATATTATAGTTATTATATTAATCACTTCACTCACAGACAAGTATCTGTGACAGTGTGTATACAGATGTATCATATATAAGAGACAAATATTGTTCATTTAATATGTTGGTACTAAATGTGGCTCAGTGCTTACATATATGTGTAAAAAGCAAATGTAGGAGCTGTGATAACTGTGTCTGATAGAATGAAGAGTAGACTGATATATGAAATATTCCTTTATTGGGTGAGAAAATCAGACCATGTCATAACTGCTTTAAGTCACACAGAATAGATAAATTCAAATTCAAATTTTATTTGTCACATATACAGTCATACACAGTACGATATGTAGTGAAATGCTTGGACAACTGCTCGTGACCTAAAGAAAACAAAAAAGGAAAAGGCTATGAATAAGATAGGAAATAAATATGAAAAATTAAAAAGGGTAAATTTAACTAGGAAGGAATAAAATATAAATTAAGGTTAAAAATGAAATAACTGTACAACACACTGGGAAAGAATAAGATAAAATATATAAATTAAATTGAAAATAAAATAACTGTACAACAAAATACACAATATAGAACTATATAAGAATGTATGAACAAAATACACAAGAAGTATAAATAAATATATACACAATAACAGCAGCAGTGATTTAAGTGATGAAGTGAAAACAAAGTCCAGAAAGTCCAGTGTGTGTGTAAGAACTGTATGTGTGGGTCAGTACTGTGTGGTGGTGTGATTGAGAGACCGTATCGCCTGCGGGAAGAAGCTCCTCCTCAGTCTCTCTGTGTTGGTCTTCAGGGAGCGGAATCGCTTTCCTGACCTCAACAGAGAGAACAGTCTGTTGTTGGGATGGCTGAGGTCCTTCACGATCTTCCTGGCCTTGGTCCAGCACCGCCTGCTGTAGATTGAGTGCAGGTCAGGGAGCTCGGAGCGGATGGTGCGCTCAGCTGACCGCACAACCCTCTGTAGAGCTCGTCTGTCCTGCATGGTGCTGTTCCCGAACCAGGTTAAGATGTTTCCCGTCAGGATGCTCTCTATGGTGCAGGAGTAAAAGTTCCTGAGCACCTTGGAGGGCAGTTGGAAGTCTCTCAAGCGTCTGAGGTGGTAGAGACGCTGACGGGCCTTTTTCACCACGGTGTTGATGTGACAGGACCATGACAGGTCCTGCGTGATGTGAACTCCGAGGTATTTGAAGCTGTCCACTCTCTCCACTGGGCACTCGTTGATGACGGGGGTCTGGTAGTTCCTCTCCTGCTTAGTGCTGAAGTCCACTATCAGCTCCTTTGTCTTACTGACGTTTAGAAGGAGGTTGTTCCTCTGGCACCAGTTCTCCAGATTCCTAATCTCCTTCAGGTAGGCCGTCTCGTTGTTATCAGAGATCAGGCCCACCACGACGGTGTCGTCAGCAAACTTGATGATGGTGGTGGAGCTGGTAGTGGCCACGCAGTCATATGTGTACAAAGAGTACAGCAGGGGGCTCAGAACACACCCCTGGGGGGCTCCAGTGCTGAGAGTGGTGGAGGCTGAGACATGTCTGCCCATCCTTACTGCCTGTGGTCTGCCAGTTAGGAAGTTGGAGATCCACTGACACATAGATGAGCTGAGTCCCAGATGCTCCAGCTTGGTGGTGAGTGTGGAGGGAATTATGGTGTTAAATGCAGAGCTGTAGTCTATGAAGAGCATTTTAACATAATTCCCCCTTCTAGTGTCCAAGTGAGTGAGTGATGTGTGGAGGAGATGAGAGATGGCATCGTCTGTGGAACGATTTGGACGGTAAGCGAACTGTAGTGGGTCCAGTGTGTCTGGCAGTGAAGAAATGATGAAGTCTCTGACCAGGCGTTCAAAGCACTTCATCACTACTGAGGTGAGGGCTACAGGGCGATAGTCATTGAGAGAAGCAGGGTGGGGTTTCTTCGGGACAGGAACAATGATGGACTCCTTGAAGCATGTGGGGATCACCGACTGAGATAAAGAGATATTATAGTTATTATATTAATCACTTCACTCACAGACAAGTATCTGTAACAGTGTGTATATAGATGTGTCATATATAAGAGACAAATATTGTTCATTTAATATGTTGGTACTAAATGTGGCTCAATGCTTACATATATGTGTAAAAAGCAAATGTAGGAGCTGTGATAACTGTGTCTGATAGAATGAAGAGTAGACTGATATATGAAATATTCCTTTATTGGGTGAGAAAATCAGACCATGTCATAACTGCTGTAAGTCACACAGAATAGATATCAGAGCCTTAAACAGGCTGACTTCTGCTAAATGGGTCAAACTGGGCAGAAAGTCTACAAACACATAACATCCTTATAGAATATGATGTAACACTTGTTAAGGTTCAAAATTGAGGAAGGAGAGTACAAACCACCCATGGTCCAGAAGATCTTGGTCAAACAATGATTTTTAATGAATACACACGTGTGGGAAGACAACTCTGTACGCAGACAGCAATTAGTCTTCAACTTAATCAAAGCATGAACAGATATTTTATAGCATCAGGGTTTGATTTACTGACGCCCCTTCATGCGTCACAGATACATTTTATACATAGATCAGATCAACACCACAATGACTTTTAACCCAGAAGATCATCTTCTATTTTCATGGATGGTACTTTACGTTCTTGTCTTAAAGTGAATTGTTCCTCTTTCTTGCCGAGACATGACTAATCTCTCCTCTAAATAAATCTAACTCATGTGTGTGTGTGTGTTGACCTCACATGCTCTTTGTGTCACCTCTTCACCTACTAACTGTCTGTGTCTCGTCCTCAAATGCTCTTTCTCAATTCACCTGTTGCACTTCTGACCTTTCACCAGACCAGAGGCTCACTGAGACTATATGTATGTCTTCTACTAAATAAATGTTTTAACCAAGAACCTCTACTTAAAACCTTAATATGAAATGACCTGATATATAAGTGTTTTGTAAGCATGTATTGCAATTCCTTCTATGTTCTAGTTTTCCCTCAGCATGTATCACCTGAACAGTCACGTCAGTGAAGCTTAAGACCTTTAAAGAACCTGAACATCAACTCAAATAAGCACAGATATGCATTGTGTACACAATAGTTATAACTGCATCTGAAATACAAAATTAACATCATCATAAACATCTTAAGGCCATCTTAAAGCTATCTGTTACATTGTCAAAGCAATGATCATACTGCAGATTATATTATTAATGCAATGGTAATAATGATGATTATTTAACAATAGCAGTAAAATAATTTCCCTGCTCCACACACTATAGATCAACTTAGCTCAGAATATATAAAGCATATAAACAGTTACAGCAATATGATGCAACAAACACAGCAGCTACTGATCCAAAATACTCAAAGCTTCATAGAACTGAAACCAACATTTATTTTTAGCTCCATCCTGCTGCTGATACAGACTTTAGGTTTCTGAACATTAAACTTGTTGCTGCCTTTCATAGTGTGTAACTTGAAGGCCCTGAGTACTTTCTCCCACACTGGAAACACTGGGAGGATCACATTATGTGAACATTACCTAATAAGACTGATTCAGCACAGACAGTTATGTTAAACTTTCCTAGCCGTCCTTCACAAACAGGGAACAGTCTGTCTATTCTCTCCATCTGTCAGCTGCTGCTGGCTCTTCCTCCTCCTCTTCCTCACACACTGCTGAATTTGTTCTGGTGGATCATCAGGGGTGCAAAGCCTCACAGATGATGTGCAGCAGTGGCTCCCTCAGTCTGTCCTCACTCTGGACACTTGCAGTCGTCACACATGGAAATCAAATGTGTGATAAGCTGCAGGATTCAAACACAAGTGTAACTTATAAACACATGTTCATACTTTTATTCCACAATCAGAGAGAAAGAAACAGAGAGAGAGTGCAGGACAGACAGACAGGTGACAGTCTCAGGTGTACACACTGCTACACAACAGCACCAGAGAAGCAGGATTTAGTGTTTGTGTTATTACGAGTGTAAACAAGAAGAGTTCCAGATGGTGCAGTGGACACATGTGTGACTGCTGTGATTAAAGCATCTTTCTTTCAGCTTAACGAGTGAACCGTCAGCTCGTTCAAACACACGTTAAAGTGCGTTTGGCTCGACACCACCGAACAGAGGCAGCAATATAACACAGCTAACATTAACAGTGCAGTGAATCCTGCTTGTGCCGTGATGTTCAGGACTGCAAACCGAGCAGCATCACTGACTTTCAGCTTGTTGTGTTTGTGGATATATGACTGACTTTAATTATCCACAAAATCATCACATTCTCTGTCAGATTAAGGCCGACTATTGAACGGCGTATATTTTAAAGGCTTTAAAACCAAGTTAACGCTGAAAGTACAAACATCACTAATGTCACATAACTCTGCCGACAAGGCATAGCTATGGCTATGAAATGCTCTTTGTGTATCACTTCTTCATTATGAAAGATGTCATTAATGCACTAGTAATGTCTCATCTGGAGTATTGTTCAATCATTTGGTCAGCAGCTAATAAGACAGATCTTAACAGACTTCAGTTAGTCCAGAATAAGGCGTCCAGATTAGTGTGAAGATGTTCATACTATACTAATATTGATCAAATGCATAATAACCTTTCTTGGCTTCCTGTACAGGCTAAAATATTCTATGGCTTACTTGTAGTTCTAAAGAAAGCAATTCTGTTAAACACACCACATTTATTCTGCTCAGCTGCAGTATCCAGATGAAATACATCATCATATTACACAGTTTTCAACAAGCTGCAATTTAGTAAATGCTCGAGTTAAAAGTAACGTTTTGTAAAACTGTTACATTTAGAGCAACTTTTAAGTGGAATAAGTTGCCTTAAAAAATTAGAGAATTATTCAAAACTTCAATGAACACTTAAAAGCCGATTTACAGAGCTTTTAGTTGTTGTAAATATTGTAAGACACGATTTGTTTTTGAAATTTGTGTAATGTGCCTCAATGTTATTGATATTATTATTATTATTATTATTATTGATTGCTTATATTTGAACAATTGTGAAACCTCACTGTGGATGTAAGAGTGAAATTATGTGGATATCTTGAATCCACTTTATTGTGTAATATTTTATGTGAGTATTTGACGGAAGACGAGCAACATCTGTTGTGGAAGCTAACGGGGTTCCTTTAGAATAAACAAACATAGGATTTATTATCACTGAATAATTCTGTATAAATCTATACAAATTATAGAAATATGTAATAGGAACCAACAAAATAATCTAAATTATAAAATAGTGTGTGTGTGTGTGTGTGTGTGTGTGTGTGTGTGTGTGTGTGTGTGTGTGTACAATCAGGAGGGATGGGCATGATTTTAGTGTTTGAACAGTCATGAATTATCTTTAACAGCAGGTTGGATGTAATGTGTTAGAACTACCAGCAGGTGGGGATAAGAGACCTTTAAGGTGTTTGGTGCCACGCTCCACCTTCAGGTTTAAAACTAGTGTTAATGGAGTTTGAAGGTTGAGTTTGTTCCACGACTGCATTTCACTCACTGCCTCTGTTTGTATCTCTGTCACTGCAGGACCAACATGGAGCCAGAAGTCAGCGCTCTCAGGAGGCCGACAAACCTCACAGAAGAAAGGGAGAGAAAAAACACACCTGTGACGAGTGTGGGAAGGGTTTTACTGTGAGGGCTAATCTAAAACGGCATCAGGTCATCCACACTGGAGAGAGACCGTTCAGCTGTGACTTGTGTGGAAAGTCTTTTTCCTTGAAGGGTCACCTAAAAACACACCAACTCATCCACAGTGGAGTTAAAGCGTACAGCTGTGATCAGTGTGGCAGAGCTTTTACTCACAGTAGCCACTTACAGAGTCATCTAGTTACCCACTCTGGAATTAAGGCATACAGCTGTGACGAGTGTGGAAAGTCTTTTTCCTTGAAGGGTTACCTAAAACAACACCAACTCGTCCACAGTGGAGTTAAAGCGTACAGCTGTGATCAGTGTGGAAGAGCTTTTACTCACAGTAGCAGCTTACAGAGTCATCTAGTTACCCACTCTGGAATTAAGGCATACAGCTGTGACGAGTGTGGGAAGGGTTTTACTGAGAGGGCTTCACTAAAACAGCATCAGGTCATCCACACTGGAGAGAGACCGTTCAGCTGTGACTTGTGTGGAAAGTCTTTTTCCTGGAAGGGTTACCTAAAAACACACCAACTCATCCACAGTGGAGTTAAAGCGTACAGCTGTGATCAGTGTGGCAGAGCTTTTACTCGCAGTAGCAGCTTACAGAGGCATCTAGTTACCCACTCTGGAATTAAGGCATACAGCTGTGACATCTGTGGAAAAACTTTCAGCCGGAGAGGGTACCGAAATACACACCTACGCATTCACACCAGACATGATGTGTACTGCTGTGAACAGTGTGGCAAACAGTTTACAACAGACGCACACTTACAACGACACATGTTTACCCACACTGAGGAGAGACCTTATCAATGTGACCTGTGTGAGAAGACTTTTAAAGCTCCACATGACCTGAGACAACACCAACAGATCCACACCAGAAAGAGACTCTACAAGTGCAGCTACTGTGAGGTATGTATTTATATTGTTATCTTGTCATTTTAGCCTGACTGTTTGGAACAACTCTGCTCATTAAACTGTGTTAGCATGTTAGCAATTCTACTGCATGGAAAAGCAGCTCTGAGTGATTATTCAGATTTTCCTTTCAGTTATGATTTTAGTATTACTGTAGTATTATGGTGGTAGTATTGTAGTTATTGCAGCCCAGTAAACTGAGTGTGTTAACTGAAACAGTCAAATGTAGTTGGACGTCTGCAGAGATGCTCTTTATTTCAGGCGACGTTCAGGATACAAAAAGCCTTACCGAGCACGAGGCTGGAGATCATCATGGCTGTATCCCGATTCAGGTTCTGCAGCTTTAAAGTCCTCAAGGGCCGCGTACTCAAAGACCGCTAAGGCCGAAGTGCGAGGCTCGTAGGCTCGTGAAATGGGACGTCTAGCCTCCGTCGCGCTGCCCAGGTTGCCTAGCAACCATGATACTAACAGCTGGAAACGTTTCATACAGCTTTGTTTGACAGAAATGAAGGAGAACATATTTGGTTCGTTTGTTTCTACATGAGCTCTGTGTGATTTGATGAGTATCTGAGGCTGAGACCACAGGACTGTGAAACATGATTGTTGGGCTTCATTTCTGTGCTGAACAGTCGTTTAAGATTAGCTGTAAATAACAATTAGCTGATGTTGTTCATGAGACTAAAGTCACCTCACTGTGGTAATGTAAATATAATATGGCCAATATTATAGTTATTATATTAATCACTTCACTCACAGACAAGTATCTGTGACAGTGTGTATACAGATGTATCATATATAAGAGAAAAATATTGTTCATTTAATATGTTGGTACTAAATGTGGCTCAATGCTTACATATATGTGTAAAAAGCAAATGTAGGAGCTGTGATAACTGTGTCTGATAGAATGAAGAGTAGACTGATATATGAAATATTCCTTTATTGGGTGAGAAAATCAGACCATGTCATAACTGCTGTAAGTCACACAGAATAGATATCAGAGCCTTAAACAGGCTGACTTCTGCTAAATGGGTCAAACTGGGCAGAAAGTCTACAAACACATAACATCCTTATAGAATATGATGTAACACTATAGATCAACTTAGCTCAGAATATATAAAGCATATAAACAGTTACAGCAATATGATGCAACAAACACAGCAGCTACTGATCCAAAATACTCAAAGCTTCATAGAACTGAAACCAACATTTATTTTAGCTCCATTCTGCTGCTGATACAGACTTTAGGTTTCTGAACATTAAACTTGTTGCTGCCTTTCATAGTGTGTAACTTGAAGGCCCTGAGTACTTTCTCCCACACTGAAAACACTGGGATGATCACATTATGTGAACATTACCTAATAAGACTGATTCAGCACAGACAGTTATGTTAAACCTTCCTAGCCGTCCTTCACAAACAGGGAACAGTCTGTCTATTCTCTCCATCTGTCAGCTGCTGCTGGCTCTTCCTCCTCCTCTTCCTCACACACTGCTGAGTTTGTCCTGGTGGATCATCAGGGCTGCAAAGCCTCACAGATGATGTGCAGCAGTGGGTCCCTCAGTCTGTCCTCACTCTGGACACTTGCAGTCGTCACACATGGAAATCAAATGTGTGATAAGCTGCAGGATTCAAACACAAGTGTAACTTATAAACACATGTTCATACTTTTATTCCACAATCAGAGAGAAAGAAACAGAGAGAGAGTGCAGGACAGACAGACAGGTGACAGTCTCAGGTGTACACACTGCTACACAACAGCACCAGAGAAGCAGGATTTAGTGTTTGTGTTATTACGAGTGTAAACAAGAAGAGTTCCAGATGGTGCAGTGGACACATGTGTGACTGCTGTGATTAAAGCATCTTTCTTTCAGCTTAACGAGTGAACCGTCAGCTCGTTCAAACACACGTTAAAGTGCGTTTGGCTCGACACCACCGAACAGAGGCAGCAATATAACACAGCTAACATTAACAGTGCAGTGGATCCTGCTTGTGCCGTGATGTTCAGGACTGCAAACCGAGCAGCATCACTGACTTTCAGCTTGTTGTGTTTGTGGATATATGACTGACTTTAATTATCCACAAAATCATCACATTCTCTGTCAGATTAAGGTCGACTATTGAACGGCGTATATTTTAAAGGCTTTAAAACCAAGTTAACGCTGAAAGTACAAACATCACTAATGTCACATAACTCTGCCGACAAGGCATAGCTATGGCTATGAAATGCTCTTTGTGTATCACTTCTTCATTATGAAAGATGTCATTAATGCACTAGTAATGTCTCATCTGGAGTATTGTTCAATCATTTGGTCAGCAGCTAATAAGACAGATCTTAACAGACTTCAGTTAGTCCAGAATAAGGCGTCCAGATTAGTGTGAAGATGTTCATACTATACTAATATTGATCAAATGCATAATAACCTTTCTTGGCTTCCTGTACAGGCTAAAATATTCTATGGCTTACTTGTAGTTCTAAAGAAAGCAATTCTGTTAAACACACCACATTTATTCTGCTCAGCTGCAGTATCCAGATGAAATACATCATCATATTACACAGTTTTCAACAAGCTGCAATTTAGTAAATGCTCGAGTTAAAAGTAACGTTTTGTAAAACTGTTACATTTAGAGCAACTTTTAAGTGGAATAAGTTGCCTTAAAAAATTAGAGAATTATTCAAAACTTCAATGAACACTTAAAAGCCGATTTACAGAGCTTTTAGTTGTTGTAAATATTGTAAGACATGATTTGTTTTTGAAATTTGTGTAATGTGCCTCAATGTTATTGATATTATTATTATTGATTGCTTATATTTGAACAATTGTGAAACCTCACTGTGGATGTAAGAGTGAAATTATGTGGATATCTTGAATCCACTTTATTGTGTAATATTTTATGTGAGTATTTGACGGAAGACGAGCAACATCTGTTGTGGAAGCTAACGGGGTTCCTTTAGAATAAACAAACATAGGATTTATTATCACTGAATAATTCTGTATAAATCTATACAAATTATAGAAATATGTAATAGGAAACAACAAAATAATCTAAATTATAAAATAATGTGTGTGTGTGTGTGTGTGTGTGTGTGTGTGTGTGTGTGTGTGTGTGTGTGTGTGTGTGTGTGTGTGTGTGTGTGTGTGTGTTTAGTGTTTGAACAGTCATGAATTATCTTTAACAGCAGGTTGGATGTAATGTGTTAGAACTACCAGCAGGTGGGGATAAGAGACCTTTAAGGTGTTTGGTGCCACGCTCCACCTTCAGGTTTAAAACTAGTGTTAATAGAGTTTGAAGGTTGAGTTTGTTCCACGACTGCATTTCACTCACTGCCTCTGTTTGTATCTCTGTCACTGCAGGACCAACATGGAGCCAGAAGTCAGCGCTCTCAGGAGGCCGACAAACCTCACAGAAGAAAGGGAGAGAAAAAACACACCTGTGACGAGTGTGGGAAGGGTTTTACTGTGAGGGCTAAACTAAAACAGCATCAGGTCATCCACACTGGAGAGAGACCGTTCAGCTGTGACTTGTGTGGAAAGTCTTTTTCCTTTTTCCTTTTACTCACAGTAGCCACTTACAGAGTCATCTTGTTACCCACTCTGGAATTAAGGCATACTGCTGTGATCAGTGTGGCAGAGCTTTTACTCAAAGTAGCAGCTTACAGAGTCATCTAGTTACCCACTCTGGAATTAAGCCATACAGCTGTGACGAGTGTGGGATGGAGTTTACTCTGAAGACTTCACTAAAACATCATCAGGTCATCCACACTGGAGAGAGACCGTTCAGCTGTGACTTGTGTGGAAAGTCTTTTTCCTTGAAGGGTTCCCTAAAAAAACACCAACTCATCCACAGTGGAGTTAAAGCGTACAGCTGTGATCAGTGTGGCAGAGCTTTTACTCACAGTAGCCACTTACAGAGTCATCTAGTTACCCACTCTGGAATTAAGCCATACAGCTGTGACATCTGTGGAAAAACTTTCAGCCGGAGAGGGAACCGAAATACACACCTACGCATTCACACCAGACATGATGTGTACTGCTGTGAACAGTGTGGCAAACAGTTTATAACAGACGCACACTTACAACGACACATGTTTACCCACACTGAGGAGAGACCTTATCAATGTGACCTGTGTGAGAAGACTTTTAAATCTCCACGTCACCTGAGAGGACACCAACAGATCCACACCAGAAAGAGACTCTACAAGTGCAGCTACTGTGAGGTATGTATTTATATTGTTATCTTGTCATTTTAGCCTGACTGTTTGGAACAACTCTGCTCATTAAACTGTGTTAGCATGTTAGCAATTCTACTGCATGGAAAAGCAGCTCTGAGTGATTATTCAGATTTTCCTTTCAGTTATGATTTTAGTATTACTGTAGTATTATGATGGTAGTATTGTAGTTATTGCAGCCCAGTAAACTGAGTGTGTTAACTAGAGATGGACCGATCCGATATTATGTATCGGTATCGGTCCGATACTGACCTAAATTACTGGATCGGATATCGGAGAAAAATAAAAAATGTAATCCGATCCATTAAATATCACGAAAGCACCTCACAAAACTTGCAACACGCCGTAACTCGCCTCAGAACGTTAGCACGTCGGAGCAGTATGCATCACGTGATAGAGCGGCTGTGTCATGGGGACCTGTCGGTGGTCTGGATAGCATGTGGAGCTTCGCTAGCAACCCGGCATTTCATCTCCGACAAAGTTATCCTGAGAGAAGTAAAGCAAGTGTGTAAGTCCATCTCTGAATGTTTGTAAAGCATTCCCACGTTAAGCTTAACGAGCGACTGCCTCTCCTGCTGCTACTTCAATCGTGAAACTGCTTAAATGATCAGCTGATCGGCTTTTCTGTCGCGAGTCCGTCTCTCTTGTTTATTTTTGGTCCACTTTGCACCAGAAAGAGGAAACCAGCGGCTGAACAACAGCAGCACGTTTAAGCTTGATAAGCTGTTGTTACAATTTATTTAATATTACTTTCTACACCAGGATCTTTTTCTACGTAGCTGACGGCTGGTAACTGTGCAGGGGCGGATCTAGCAAAGTTTAGCCAGGGGGGCCGATAGGGCATTAACTGGGAAAAGGGGGCACAAAGACATACTTTTCTTTCTTATTCTCATTTAAAATGTCTAGCTTTTAATAAATAATTATCTGACACCCAAAGTTTTAATTTGATGTAAAATGAATAGAAGTCAATTACTGTATATCGTTAGCTTCATAGCATAATTGCCTAAGTCATTTGACTAAGTCAGTGACTTAGGCACTTATGCTATGAAGCTAACGATATAGTGACTATTAAGTCTAATATATATACCCTAGTAAGCTATAGTACTTTTTCCTTTGGGAAGGTACCATCTGTGCAGTCTGCAATTTTGTTGAAGAAAGATGTTGAATCTATTTAATATTTCTTGAAAAATAATTGATTTCTGTGCATTTTTTTTTTTTTTACACTGCATCAAATTAAGGTTGATTACGTCGATTAAGCATCATGGGGTGGCGCGTGAGGGGTGGTTCCCTATTTTTTATTTATTTATTTTTGTTGTTGCTGGGAGTTGGAACCCTATTAGTTAGGTTGCTTAATATTTACGCTAAGTACTCTTTAAAATACCAGAATAGAGAGGATGGTGTAGGTCTAAGTTTATTAGATTGATCAGTATTGCTGAACTATGAAATTTTTTTTTTTTGTATACAGGTATAACAGAATAGCTTTAGTGTAGTTGTTGTTTTAAACTTGAGTATGAACTTGCAGACTTGCAAAATGCAGCAAGATATTTTAAAAAACAGTTTTGTTGATTAAAAAACACTATATCGGATTCATATCGGTATCGGCAGATATCCAAATTTATGATATCGGTATCGGACATAAAAAAGTGGTATCGTGCCATCTCTAGTGTTAACTGAAACAGTCAAATGTAGTTGGACGTCTGCAGAGATGCTCTTTATTTCAGGCGACGTTCAGGATACAAATGTTGAAGGACTGACTTACACTGTCTTTGTGTCTTTGTTTAGAAGCAGAGCGACACAGATGGATCCAGTTCTCAACCCTGTCATCACTGTGGTGGTGGGAAAGACTTTCATTGTGACCTCTGTGGAAAAACTTTCAGTCGGCAAAAGACCCTAAAAGTACATCAACGTAGACACACTGGAGACAAACTGAAATACTGCAAAGAATGTGGGAGAAGCTTCACCACATCAAGTGATTTAAAACAACATGAACTGATTCACAGTGGGGTTAAAAAGCACCTCTGTGATCAGTGTGGGTCATCCTTCACCACTGCAAGTCAGCTTAAAACACACAAAGGAGTCCACACAGGAGAGAAACCACACAAGTGCAGACACTGTGAGAGAAGCTTCTCACAGTCAAGTAATCGTAACATTCATGAACGTGCACACATGGAAGGAAACTACAGCTGTGACCAGTGTGACAAGAGCTTCAGGAATCTCAGTTCATACTCTGCACACAAACGATCCCACGTTACTAATAAACTGTTTCACTGTTACCAATGTGCCCAAACATTCACCTCATTGTCTGCTCTGTGCAAACATCAGCGCGATCACTCAGGGCTGAAATCACTCCCATCACTGGATCACAGTGAATCTGAAGACACAGAAAGATCCTCTGGTTTCTGTGTCAGACTCAAAAAGCTTGAGATCAGGCTCCACAGAGTTCAGATAGAATCATTTAAACTTGTGTTGAACTGAACTGGTTGCTGGGCTGAGCTTCTACATAATACAGATCTACATGGGATCTTCTTTTCTGTTGTTTTACTGAGTCAGTTTTGTCCTTTTTTCTCTGTCCTGGTTTTGCTCGTCTGTAAATGATTGAAACTCAGTCAAATAGTTCATTGTTCTCCAGCAAAACGTTTTGGAAACTCATGTTTAACCTTTAAAACTCTGACATGTTTTAGCACACAAGGCTTCATCGGGGAGTTCACTCATGATTGGACCATGAGAACAAAGGTTTTTAGTTCTTTCAAAGAGAGTCTTGGAGATGTTTGATGTTTCTGTTTTTCTGAAACCACCTGAAAGAAAAACTATTTTTCTTGCTTTATGTAGTGTGGAAGTTTTTAATGTTTCTTCATCTGTGATGTTCTTGAATGTGTTCACGTGAAGATGGTACAAATAAACTGTCCTTTCAGCTTTAGCTCCTAATTTATTCATTATTTATGGATGTAGCACAGCAGCCGTCTCTTGATTAACACATGGAGGGCTCGGGATCTGATGGTGTCGTCTCCCTAATTTGCCCACTCAGTAAATCTCACTCATGGCCAAGAAATTGAAATAAACCTTGTTTCCCTGCTGGATAGTGATCCACTGTAACTCTGCTCCTCCTTCCTGTTTAGGATTTCTGTGGCTGAAGTAAAATTCCCTCCATCCATCACTTATCCCAGCTAACCCAAAGTGAAATAAAGTTTTGCTCGTCTTAAAAAAGCATTACAATAATGGGCATTACCAATGCAAACTGAATGATACAGAAGATGAAAGAAGAGACTTTGATCAATTAATAAAGCTCATGATCTGGATTCATTGTGGCTGCTACACAGATACTTCTGGGTCACTTCTCTCAGTTAGGAACCTTCTTCACCAAACTGACTGTTGGACCACACCCCTGGTTTCATGAGAAATTGTTTCAGCCATGATTTCTCTTCCTGTATTTCAGAGTAAAGACTGAAGTGACAAATGGAAGCATGTTTAAAAAACACAATGTGAGAGAGACGTTGAGGTCCTTAGAAGTTACCCTGGGTTTTTCTGTCACCCTGCTAGATGTTACACACCTTGTTATTGGACTGGTTTCTACTGCTGGACTACTCCTGCGGAGAGTAACAATACTCTTACTAATTAGCTCCCTTTCACACCTTTGGGGATATTTATTTTTGTGTTTGCAGCGCTGTGAGCCAGAACAGCGAGAGAAAAATCTGCAACAGCGACGAGCCGAATGCTTACGTGAATCGCAGCAGCTGCACATGTGCTACGCTGAATTAGAGGATATCTTTGCTCTGGATTTCTATTTCTACTTTTTCATTTCTATATGATTCTTCTTGCATCTAAACAAAGATGATTCAATTTGCTAAATGTTGATGGCTCTTCGTGCTCAGGTGTAAATGAGACGTAATATTTGCTCTTGGTTTGGTTCTCCTGTACAGAACCTTGCAGTACAACAGAAACCTAAAAACATCATTTGTAGTTGTTATTCTTAGTTGTTCTGCTGCCTAAATACCACAGGGTCTGATTATGAAGTTATTGAGCTGCACATTGTATCCTGTCCTACCAGACGGGATAAAATGTTGGACCTCTGTTACGGATCGGTGAAGAATGCTTATAAATCCCTCCCGCTTCCTCCTCTGGGATCTTCTGACCATAACTGTGTGCATCTTCTGCCCATCTATAAAACTGTCTTAAAACGAGAGAAGACAAAGACTAAGGATGTTGACATATGGTCAGAAGAATCTGTGCTTACCTTGCAGGAATGTTTTAAGTGTACAGATTGGGAAGTTTTTATTCAGTCTTGTGGAGATGATCTCGACGCTTTGGTGGATGTTACTAGCTCCTGTGCAGTATTTTGTAAAGACATGATTATACCCCGTAAGCGTGTTAAAATTTACGCTAACAATAAGCCATGGGTCACTAAAAGTGTCAAATCCTGTTTAAGGAAAAAGAGACAGGCCTTTAAAGAGGGGCTGTTACCGATTTTCAGACAGCTACCAAGGAAATGAAAATCGAGATCTTGAAAGCAAAACAGACAAAATCCTTCTTGAAAGCAAATTTGCTGCAAAAACTTTTGGGTCTGCCTGGACTTGTATGAAAACCATAGCAGGGTTTCAAAATCCCCAGAGCAGCAGTCAGGTCATTTTAGATGTTTTAATTCAGACAGAGATTTTCAAATGCTTTAAACATGTTTTATGCTCGTTTTAGTTCTTCTGATTTCAGCGAGGATATTTGGGAACTGAAACAGAAACTGAGAGATACTCAGCACTTTATCATTGAACTCAGCGATGTTAAAAAGGCCTTTCATACAGTCAATGTGAACAAGAGCCAGGTCCTGATAATATTAGTGGCCGCCTAATTAAATCTTGTGCTGATGAACTCAGGCCTATATTTCAGGTTATTTTTAACAAATCCTTGCAAACACAACATGTGCCCTCTCTTTGCAAAGAAGCAGTCGTGGTTCCTGTCCCTAAATCTAAACGACTTCAGGCCTGTTGCCTCAGTTCAGTTGTAATGAAAGTCTTTGAAAAAATCCTCAGAAATGTGATTATGAAGAGACTGAAGGTCAGCTGGATCCAATGCAGTTTGCATACAGGCCCAACAGAGGGGTGGAGGACGCACTTTTGACTTTACTAAATCTGATTCTTAAACATGTAGAGAGTAAAGGGACTTTTGCAAGACTTCTTTTCATTGATTTTTCTTCGGCTTTTAATACAACACAGCCCCATATTTTAATTAAAAGACTTTTAGAACAGTTTGAAATCAGGAAAAACCTGGTGGGCTGGATTTTAGATTTTCTAACTGACAGGTCACAAAGAGTGAGAATAAATGGGGTTCTGTCTGACCCAGTGTTCTCCTCCACAGGTTCTCCTCAAGGCTGCGTCCTATCGCCCTTATTATTCACTCTCTATACAAACATGTGTCAGGGCAGACATGAAAACAGGGTCATTATTAAATATGCAGATGACTCTGTTATTGTCAGCTTACTGAAAGAGGGTGAAACTAACCACGGCCCAGTCATTGATGACTTTGTTCAGTGGTGGGAGGAGTCTTATCTCCAGCTGAACATATCTAAAACAAAAGACACGGTTGTTGATTTTAGGAAGCAACAAAATGGGCATGGAGTCACTTTAATTAAAGGTCAGAAAATAGAGCAAGTGCAATCATATAAATATCTTGGGACCATAATCAATGAAAAACTGAACTTTGATCAAAATTGCAAATCAGTTTGTAAAAAGGGTCACCAGCACCTTTATTGCCTTAGGAAACTTGTTCATTTCCACATTGACCAAAAAATGTTAACTTTGTTTTATCGTTCTTTTATTGAGTCTGTTTTATCCTTTTGTTTGGTGGCATGGTTCGGTCAGACCTCTGTCACAGAGAAAAACTCTCTGAATCAGATAGTGAGATGGTCCAGTCGTCTGATAGGTGAGCCACAGTCTTGTTTAGCCTCCCTGTACTCTGAGCAGGTACAGAGGATGGCTTTATCAATCCTTAAAAATGGTTCCCATCCTCTAAGGGGTGAATTTCAGCTTCTTCCCTCAGGACGGAGGTTTCTATTTCCGAGATGCAGGACAAAGCGTTATAAAAACAGCTTTGTCCCCGTTGCTGTCACTGAATTAAATAAGAACTGTTTTTGATTCGAAATATTAAAGTATGTGTCACAGTGAGCTTTATATATTTACTAGGTATGTGTGTTTTTAAAGGGATGTCAAATGCTGTCATTTTTCTGTAAAGCAAATTTACCTTGCCTTTGGGTATAAATAAAGTTACCTTACCTTACATACTTTACGACCTGCTTAAGTTCGAGGTCACAGCGTCTGTAGAGCAGCTGGAACATAATGAAGTCTACAAGGTTAAAGTTTTCTCTTCAGTTATTGTTCTTTCTGCTGCTTGGTTTGATGGATCTGAGAACTTTTGTTTTTATTATTGTTATTATAATTATCATGAATATTTTACTCTCTAGAAGCTTTAAAATAGTGTTTGTGTTTGAAAAAATTGATTTAAGAATTGAACAGAAACATCTGTCCTTCTGAAAATCGCCCAAAGGCACGGAGACAAAGTCAAAGGATGCAACCTGTAACTTTCTCTTCCTTCATGTCAGGACCATCATCCATGATTTATATAAAATGCATATAGCAACAGTAGCACTTTAGTTTGGACTTTATGATTTCTGTAACTGGAAAATATTATTTTGTTTAAAGACAGAAGTGACCGCATAGTTGCAACATCAAAGGGAAATATTAATTAATTAGCATCAAGTATATTTGTTGCTTAAGCATTTGCACTATAACTTAAGTAGGATTATAACTTTTAAGGAAGGAAAGATTTCAGATATTTAGTTCACTGTTTCAGTTATTTTATATGAAATTAAAACATTTACGTTGGTCAAATATGATGCTCTAAATCAAATAAAAGTTTGAAAATAAATGATGTATTTTTAAATGCTGCAACAAATGTTCACAAAAAGTAACTATAATTAAAACCAGTTAAACAAAATCAAATGTTTGAATCATGCTTAACCAAATGCCAGGCTGCAGAGCTGAACCTAAAGTATCCGTAGAAAGATTTCAACATCTGAGCAGTTTTTAATGTTTTTATCACATATAAATGTCACAGCAGTGGGTCCTGGCCCAATGCTTTGTGTTTTTGGTTTTCTTTGACTCTTGTTTTTCTTGGTTTTTGTTCTTCTTATTTATCAGGCTCTCAGTAATCTTAGTTCTCCCTCCCTCAGTGTTCATTTCAGCCTGTGTTTAGTTTCTGTTCCCGTGTCCCACGTTTCATCGTTTCATGTCGAGTCAGCCCTATCTCTCTGTTTCCTGTGTCTCCCCAGTCAGCCCCGCCTCCCTCGGGCACTCATGTGTGATACAGAGTAATAAACCTGACTACATTTGCTACACTCTCTTTATTACCTGTTACTTTAAAATTCATACACTAATTATGTCTGCCCATCTCTCTAATGTGAAGGTCAAAGGTCAACATCCCAGTGACATAAGAATAATCCCAAAGGGGCAAAGGCAGCGGTTAATTTAGCACATTTAGCATTAAGGGTAAAGCAAGGATATACTTTTACTTATTGTGGCAGGGGTGTGGTCTCTGGCCTGCTGCAGTGGAGGCTGGTGGCGGGACGTTGGACGGCACAGGTGAGGGTGATGGCGCTCATGACTCTCCCCTTTATAGTGACGGAGGAGACTGGCGTGGGGGAAGCGTGTAGTGGAGGAAGCCGAGGAGAGAGCTGGTTTCTGGCTACAAAGACGGCGTCAAACCAGAAAAGATTGCTCGTGGTCAAATAATGTGTCAATCACCTGTGAATCAAACTGTGTGTGGCTCAGTTCATGTCATAGTGTTGTTTAGTATATCTTCACTTGTCTCACTCTCCTTCTGTTCTGTCCATCAGGACGATCCTCAGCGCTTACACAGATCCTCCATCGATGTTTTGGATCCAATCAGTGATCAGTTCTACGAGGAGGCCTGGATGTTCACCAGCGCTCGCTACACCTCCATCTACCAGAAGGTGAGTGTACTCCTTTGTACTCAGATTAACATCTTACTTCTTAAAATACATTTTCATATATGAGCTTTCTATTATTTCATGGGCCATTTAATCAATATTAAAATTAGATTAGATTAAATTCCTATCCCAACAAAACCTTCTTGCACCTATTAGCTCCAAAGAGGCTATGGTGCCCGTGGAGGTCTGGACCTGAGGCCTGTGCTCATCACGTGGATAGAAAACACTCTGACACCATTCTGGAGGTCTGATGGGACTCTGACCAAAACACAGATGAAATAAAACTTGTGGCTGGAACTTTTAAAATGACTTTTTCACCTCATAGATTAATGCTCATGATTGCATGTTAGCAAGACAGCATCTCCCCAAGGTGAAACTCTCAGGAGACATTTACTCTTAAACTGTAATCTGGTTGAGACTACTTGAGGAGATCTTAGTAGCGAGTATGTGGATTTAGTCTCTTCACCAACAGCAGACAGACCCATGCCAAGAAAGCAGACATGTTCTCAAAGAAAGCCGAGAGCAGAGATTGGAAAAAGCTAAAAAGAAAAAGCTGCAGCTTCAGACGACTATCTGCCTGTAAGGCTGAAAAAGTCCAGTTACGCTCTATTTTGGAAAAGCTCCCAGTTTTGGTAACCTGGACTTTTATTTCCCCTCTTCTGCTACAGATGTTGACTGTGACCTCAGAGGCCAACTGGACCACACAGCTGCAGCAGGAGTGAGGGAGAGGAGTCTTCATCCAGCTTCAAAGAAAACATCCAGGTAAAGTGACGTGGATCAGCGGATAAAGCCGTCTCCACTTTCAAAGGAGATCCTCTGAGAGAGAGACTCTCTGAGCCATTTTAGCCTCAAATTATAGGACTTTATAGTACAGCAACACTTTTAAAGGACAAAAATAAGATAAACTGTGACTGTAATACAAACAAAGTATTGCATGTGTTTTTAAAAGTGTTCCTCCGATGGGCAGGATATCACTATTAGACTGTCCCACCAGCCAACTTCAACAAGAGACCACAGCAGCATTCAGTGATCAGCACAGATGTTCCTCTAACACTCAGCATCTGATCCCTGTTGGTCTGTGTGCTTCTGCTTTTGCTCAGTTAGAAACCCTGCAGCAACCCGACCCAAAACTGTGTCTTCTTGTTGGCCTCAACGTTGAAGTGTCAAACGTCCAACATCTGGAAAGGAAACCACGCCAGTGTACTGTGATGTTTCACCAACATGTGGCAGACGCTGGTCCTGCCTTTCATGCTGACATCAGCAGAGAGCCCCGCCTACCTCAAAGCCTCCCCTGTCATGTATTGATCAGGATGATTATGAAGATGAGCGAGTGCAAATAAGACTGTAAAAGTCCACGAGCAGAATGTTTGGATGCTTTCTAATGATTCATGAATATCATGAGTGTTTGTGTGTTTTGTCTTTTCTTTGCTGACGTTTGTTACTAACAAAGACAATTTACGCTCTGTGTGTGTTTTCATCCTTACCAGCCGCACTCTAACTGCAATGAAGGAAACAAACTGTAGAAATGGTCGACTCAGTGACTTCATAAAATATTGAAGTGGTTCAGGTAGAGCCAGTTTTTAAATGACCATGAACACTGAGCGTAGTGTATCTGTACAGCATGTTTCTCTATTAGACAGATTTGTAACAGAGGCCTTGCTCTCAGTAAGTTTGAAATCCTTGTCTGATTTATTTTGTAATCTCTGATCTTTGTGTATCCTGCTCAGTTTGCATGCTGCCTGTAGGAGTTTCTGTCTTTGTATTTGAAGAGAATTCATTGAATATACTCAGCTGCTTCCCTTTGGTGCCTCACACATCACTGAAGTTTTTCAGTGTCCAGTTATTTGTTTTTAATAGCTGTTTGAATTCTCTGCATGTTTGACCCTGTAGACTGTTTAATGGACTGCTCGTCTTCCTGTTTGTAACCACTGCCTGTTTAGGACTAAAGATTTGGATTTTTGACTTTAACACAGCCTCTGCGTGTCGTCCCTTTGTGTCCTCGTCCTCTGTGAATGTGTCACAGATGTTTTCATGATAATAACACAGCTTTCCCACAGTGGCTTGCAGCAGCATTTATTCACAGCACATTTGAGAAAGGTTCAGATTAACTCGATGAGTTTATATTCAGAATGATTCTGACAGTGGGCCACTGTGAATTGTGATCTTTCATCAGGTCAGTGTTTAAGTTCAGTATTTCAAAGCAGGAGCTATGAACAGTCATCATGTTGGCATTAGAATTATTATTATTAATCATTATTAATAATGTCGTTACTCATGTATAACTTTGATTAGTATACATGAATTTTATCAATAGTAAAAATAATGAATAATTCATGTATAACTTTTGTTGTGTTTTGTATATTAATTATATTTAAATAGAGATGTTGACCCTGTCTCTACAGTAGCATCAGTGTAACATACATTATTGGTCCAGGCTGTCATAAATGGGGAGCCTGATCCTTTATTATGAAAACATGATGAGTATTTTTCTTGTCAGTTGGGAAGAAGTTGGTCTTTTTTTCCTTCTTTTTGCTCAGTTTGTCTTTTCTTTGATAATTGAAACTCTGATCAAACCTACTCATGTTCACAGCATGTAAAAGCAGCTGACAGTCCGTGGCATTGTTGTTTGTAGAGGTGCAGTGTAGTGGGAGCATAAATCAAAAGAAAACAGTAACATTTATGTAATAAAACATTTTGAATGAAAATGAACAGGCCCTTTATGAACTTCAAAGGGATCTGAAAACAACACTTTTTAAAAGAGTATCTTGGGGTGTAGGTGGTCAAAATAGAAAACTGAGCTGAGACTCTAAGTTCAATCCATCCATTCGTTTTTACTTAGGAGGAAGAAATGTCAGGCTGGTGCAGGCTGGTTAGGTGCATGTGGTTATCTTTACCTAAATGAGTTCACTTTGTGGCTGCCAGGTTGGGCAGAAGTACCTGTCCTCTGTTAGGCTTAGTTAGGCTGTTCTCTTCTAATCAGACAAATAAGGCGATGACTTTCTGTGAACAGTATTTCTTATAACTCAGCAGTATAATGCATCATAAAACAATATCATTCATTCACAATAAATCAGCACTCTAATGCAAATCAGTTTAATAAATGCAATCGTTATCACCTTCTTCTAATTCAGGAGCATAATGCAAACTAAAACTACATAATAATTCACAATCTTTAATTAGGGGTCTAACATGGCATAAGGTAATATTGTAATCCCACAACGGAGATATTTTTCCAAACTGCACGTGTGGACGGGATTTAAAAAACAAAACAAAACCAGAAACTCTGTGTTTTCAAAAACACCCGTGTACGTGTGGATGTAGCCAAAGAGGCGGAGCTCCTCTCTTCCATGAGGCTCCTCCAGACTCCGTCCTGCCAAAGTCTGATGGCGTTTAAAGAGCGTAACATTAGGACTGTCTGGGGAAGGTGAGGGAGTGAAAATATTCTAAATCTGAAGTCCGTGTCAGTGCTGACCACATGCACAGCAGTACTTTGGTTTGCTTCTGTGCCGCCATCTTATTCTACGAGTATGCAGGAGACTTCCAGAGCCTCAGAGTCTGAAAGAGAATTTGATGTTTGCTCTGAGGACAAGTTTGGAGTGCAGCAATGGAGCAACGTAAAAGTCCTTCAAACAGCGCTGCAGAGTTATTGTAGGGATGTTGTCATTTGATTTGATGGTACTTCAGTGGTGACCTGTCCTGGGTGTACCCCGACTCTCGCCCTGTGGTGGGTGGGGTCGACTCCTCTCTGACTCTGGCTGGATGATAAAGGGATAATAAAAGAAATTAAAAATGCGCAGTAAGAGTAACGTATAGTTGCTCTGACTTTATATCTCCATGATATCAGCTGTTTGTGAGGCTGCAGCACATGAAAAATGAACTCTGCGGGTGTTTTTGTATTGAAGTACCCGTCAGATTTAGTTAGTCGTTGACTCTGTTCTGGATCCTTCTGGTCCTCGTTAAACCCGGGGTCAGTGTTTTCATTGTGCTGCACTTGGTTGTGTTGAGCTACAGATGAGATTTTTATGCAGGCACTGACAGAGATCCTCATCATGATTCAAAACTTAACAGGTTATTATCTCCACTTATATACTCCAACTTGTGAGGAAATAACACAAAACTATTATCAGCTTCATATTTGGGTGGCAGAAACAGACTTCCACAGTCAGGTCGTGCAGTCTGCAGAAAACTGGAAGCACTCATCTTTGGCAAATCATTTTCCAAACTATAAAACAATAGAGACATAAAACTGTGGGCTCATGTTGCTGTCCACGCATTTTATTACAATAAATCTGGCTGGGCCATCTCTCCTTTCAAGTACAGCGGTGACTGATAACTCCGTTAACTTTTCCCTTGTTATAACAGCCAGATCTCACAGCGATACGACTGTAATCTCATTGAATACAGAATAAAAAGTATTATTTGGGTCATATTGCAGCAATAGTTCTGAATTTGACACATAGTCAGTAGTTTCAAAGAAAATGTAACCTGCGTGACCTCAAATGAAACTTGACGAGCTTTCGTGTCGATCACTTTGAGAGACGGGGCCGGTCTGGGATCCTTTCGTCTGCTTTCAGCTCGTTTGCACACACACACATTTGATTGTTTGATCCTGTTTCCACTGTTGAGATCCTGTTGAAATTTTCTTCATAATGACCTGGCAGAGTCATTATGAAGCAAATTAGCTCGGCAATAGGAAGTTTAATTTTCCTTTCAGGGTTCAAACGGAAAACCACAAACACATTAAGACTGAGCTCAAACCAACAGAGGGCTTTGGTGAAGATGAAAAGATTTTCAAGCACCCGAGCACACCGTGTGACTCTTCAAAAAAATAAAAGGCAACCCTCTTGACCCTGGAGGTCCCTCAGTCCTCTAAAACAAAACCACGTTAATCACATTGTATTTCATGACAAGCTGTCAGAGGCATTAAAACCAGGATATATCCACAGACTGTATATGAAAGATGGACACAATCACTGTGACATCACTCGCTGGGTTTGGTTTGTTCTTAGAGCACAAAATATGTGAGCAGTGCCGCTGCTGGTCTGCACTGTATGAATGTGCAGTATTTACTAGAGATGGACCGATCCGATAATACGTATCGTATCGGTCCGATACTGACCTAAATTACTGGATCGGATATCGGATAGAGCCGCTGTGGCGTGCCAGACCTGTCGGCGGTCTGGTTGAACATTTTGAGCCTCGCTAACAACCCGGCATTTCATCTCCGAGGAAGTTACCCCAGAGAGAAGTAAAGCAAGTGTGTAAGTTCATCTCTGAATGTTTGTAAAGCATTCCAGCGTTAAGCTTAACAACCGATATATGGAGCGACTGCCTCTCTCTCTCTCTCTCTCTCTCTCTCTCTCCTGTTGCTACTTCAATCATGAAACTGATCAATGATCAGCTGATCTGTCGCGAGTCCGTCTCTCTTCTGGTAAATCAGAATCAGAATCAGAATCGTGTTTATTGGCCAAGTATATGTGCAGACACAAACAGGGAATTTGGTTCCGGTAGATGGTGGCTCTCAAGCACAGCAATGTAAATCACACACACACACACACACACACACACACACACACACACACACACACACACACACACACACACACACACACACACACACACACACACACACACGTCTATATATACGCATTACACATACATACACAAAGCTGTGTAAACCAACTATAAATAACGAATCTAAACTTATATACATAAAATACAGAAATGAATGAGGTGGAATGAATACTACAAAATGTACATAAGGTGCAGTTGCAGTCTGGCAGTGGGAGCAGTGTGACAGGTCAACTGTTAAGAAGGGAGATGGCGAGGGGAAAGAAACTGTTCCTGTGTCGGGTGGTCCTGGTCTGCAGGCTTCTGTACCGTCTGCCAGAGGGCAGCAGATCAAAAAGTCTGTGTGCAGGGTGTGAGGGGTCTGTGATGATTTTCCCTGCCCGTTTCCTGGTTCTTGAGAGGTACAGATCCTGGATGGAGGGCAGGGGGGCGCCGATGATCCTTTCTGCTGCCCGTACAGTCCGCTGCAGTCTGCTCCTGTCCTGTTTAGTGGCTGCTCCATACCAGACTGTGATGGAGGAGCACAGGACAGACTCAATGACCGCAGTGTAGAACTGGATCAGCAGCTCCTGTGAAAGACTGTACTTCCCCAGTTGTCTCAGGAAGTACATCCTCTGCTGGGTCTTTTTGAGGATGGAGTTGATGTTGGTCTCCCACTTCAGGTCCTGGGAGATGGTTGTACCCAGGAACTTGAAGGTCTTCACAGTTGACACAGGGCTGTCTGATATGGTGAGGGGGATCAGAGTTGAGGGATGTCTCCTGAAGTCCACTGTCATCTCTACAGTCTTAAGAGTGTTCAGCTCCAGATTGTGCTGACTGCACCAGAGTACCAGCCGCACAACTTCCTGCCGGTATGCAGACTCATCACCATCTTGAATGAGGCCAATGACAGTGGTGTCATCTGCAAACTTTAGGAGTTTGACAGCCGAGTTCTTCAAATCAAATCAAATCAAAATTTATTTATATAGCACATATTAAAAACAACAGTGTTGACCATAGTGCTTCACAGTCAATAAAAACATGAGACAGTTAAAACAAACAATAGAAGAGGACAACAAACAATAGGTAACAACGCAACAAGCTAAAACAGCCAACTAGACAGAATCAAAAGCCAAAGTAAAAAAATAAGTTTTAAGACGTAATTTAAAAGACTGGATAGACTCGGCAGTGCGAATATGAACAGGGAGGTTATTCCAGAGTCTGGGTGCCACGGATGCAAAGGCCCGGTCGCCTCTCGACTTCATTCGAGTCCTAGGTTGTGCTAGGAGCCTATGGTTGGATGATCTAAGTGCCCTGTTGGGATTGTATGAATGGAGTAAATCAGAAAGATAACTGGGCGCTAAATTATTCAAAATATTAAAAGTGAACAAAAGAATTTTAAAATCTATACGATATTTAACAGGGAGCCAATGTAATTTGGCTAAAATTGGAGTTATGTGTTCATGAATTCTTGTACCTGTTAAAAGACGCGCAGCTGCATTTTGAATTAACTGGAGCCGGCAAAGAGAGGAGTGTTGGAGGCCCGAGTAGAGGGAGTTACAGTAGTCCAATCTGGATGTAATAAATGCGTGGATAAGCTTTTCAAGATCTTTTAAAGGAAGGAACGGCTTTGCTTTGGAAATCTGACGCAACTGGTAAAAGCTGTTTTTTACCACAGTGGACACCTGTTTCTCGAGTTTAAAAGAGCCATCCAGGAACACTCCGAGGTTTCTTACAGTGGACGAAAGATGGCTAGCGAGAGGGCCTAGGGCGTCAGCTAACTGGTCTAGCGGAGTGTGACTACCAAAGACTATGATTTCGGTCTTATTCTCGTTCAATGTAAGAAAATTATGTGATAACCAAATTTTTACTTCATGCAAACAGTTGAACAGAGGTTGCAAAGAAGCAGTCACATCGGATTTCAAAGGTAAATAAATCTGGATATCATCGGCATAACAGTGAAAGGAGATGTTATGTTTTCTAAAAATTAATCCCAACGGCAACATGTACAAAGAGAAAAGAGCAGGACCGAGCACGGACCCTTGAGGCACACCACAATAAATAGGGGCGGAAGCCGAGGAGTGTTGCCCCATAGCAACAGAGAACGACCTCTCTGAGAGATAGGATTTAAACCAAGATAAAACCGTACCTTTGAGACCAACAACATGTTCCAATCTTGATAGAAGAATGTTGTGATTAACCGTGTCAAAAGCAGCAGACAAGTCAAGTAAAACTAAGACCACAGAATATCCAGAATCTACAGTTAAAAGACTGCACCTCCATTGTCCTTGGAGGTGCAGTCGTTAGGGTAGAGGGAGAACAGTAGTGGTGAGAGGACACATCCTTGAGGGGCACCAATACTGAGGGACCGGGGTTCAGAGGTGATCTCCCCCAGCCTCACTTGTTGCTTTCTGTCTGTCAGGAAGCTGGTGATCCACTGACAGGTAGCTGGTGACACGCTGAGCTGGGAGAGTTTGGAGGAAAGAAGTTCAGGCACAATGGTGTTAAAAGCCGACCTAAAGTCCACAAACAGGACCCTGGCATAAGTTCCCGGGTGGTCAAGGTGTTGCAGGATGTAATGCAGCCCCATGTTCACTGCATCATCCACCGACCTGTTTGCCCGGTAGGCAAACTGCAGAGGGTCCAGCTGGTGGCCTGTAATGTCTTTCAGATGGGCTAACACCAGTCGTTCGAAGGATTTCATGACCACAGACGTCAAGGCGACAGGTCTGTAGTCATTCAGTCCTGTGATGGTGGGTTTCTTGGTGTCATGGTTCGGATTTTGAGGAAGAGACCACGACTGGTATATAGTTTGGGTCAGCACAGATCATTTTATTAAAACACACATTACAGTGTGGGAAGAGCCGGACTTCTTCCTCGTTTGCACAAAGACAGAAAGCTTTATAGTCATTATGACGTCAGAAGAATTCAGAAGCATTCCCCTATCTCCTTCTATGTCCTTCTATGGCTAAGAACAACAACATGTTCCAGATGTTTCCACTCATGCTTTCTGGGAACCTACCCAATTTGTGTATACAGAGTGTGCAGTTTTGTGAGTGTAGGTCCAGGCTAAAAAGTTCACCGTGTCCTCATATGACTTTACTGCGGCCTGCCTGGAGATACAGCTAAACTGGTGCTTTTCGCCACATAATAGAGTATTACTTCTAAAATGGGTTTTATCCTGTGTGTTCTGAAATAAATGATAAATGATACATGATAACCTGATGATAAGTGATGCAGACTAATGAAGTAATGATGAAATAGTGACAGTGCATGTAAATGATAACCAAGTAACAGTAAAATAACAGGTTTTCCTCGACATCTCCTCCTCTTTGGGCTCGCTCGCGAGTCCAATCTAACAAACAAACACGTTATAACACTTATCAACCCCAACACCTCCGTTGTTTTCCAATTTTCCCCACAACCCAGCTGTCCTTTTAGCTTCAGACTCGAGTTTCAGCCTGTCACGCTTCAGGCCTCCTTGCCACCTCCTCTTGGAGTGAAGAAACGCCCTCGGATTCTTCTTTCTTCGACCCCCAAGGTGGACTACTGAGTGAGCCAGCCACGTTGCAGAGGATTATTCTGCCTCTGTTTTACCACCCGTGTTGTGACTTGGAATGCGCCTTTCCCTGAGCTCCCCTCTCTGCTCATTCACCTTGAGACCACTGGAAGCAGAACTATTACTTCCGGAGCTTGGCACGCTCCCTCCATCCTTCCGGTTTTCACGTTCCAATGCTGCTGAAGGTTTGAGGCAGAGCAGGTTACTCCTCTCCTTCCCCTGGAAGCTCAGTAGCACAGCTCTCGGTGCCATTTCCGCTCACGTCTCATCCACGCACTCCTCGAGACCTCATTGTCCTGGTGTCTACTCCTTTCTCTGCAAGAGACAAAAGCCAACCCATCTCCCTCGCTGGCTCTCCTAACCTAATGTTGTTGACTTTATGTATTCCAATCCTATGCTATGCCTATGTGTGTAAGCGTGCATGCATTTAACCCTCTGCACTTGAAGTCAATACCTCCAATATATCAATCCGATCCGTTGTCGGATGAAGCTTTTGACCTTGAGAGACTAAGTGCCAGCTCCTTATAAGCACATTTGCAGTGTGTGTGTATAAAAGTGAACAACAGACATCAAACCAAATTGGGCATTCTTAATTCTAACTTCCATTTAAATGTAGTACTCAGTTTCTGATCATCTAATTATGCTTCTCACTGGTTCTCTAAATTGTCTAGAAACCTTTAATTTTGCCATACCTAAATTATTAAAACACAACCGAAATCATAGACCCCTTATATAGCTTTTTGCCTTTATGAACATGAGCACAATTCTATAATGAGCAACAACCTGCAATTAAAGATCAAATGCATTTCATCCGTTTTAATTCCTCCTTATCTAAAACCTCCTCAGTTTCAGGTTAGTTTTGATTAGTCTCAATTAATAGTTCTAGTTGTATTTGCAATCTCCCCACTGCAAACTGCACAAGAACATTACACATCCTCTCTAAAACACTCTCCCGCCAACCTGTAGCCCTGTGTAAAAACATTAGTCAGCAGTTACATGTTAAGCTCCTTTAACTCCCAAATCACCTAAAAAGCAAATCTGTTAAATCAAACAGCTTATTTACAACCACCTGTAAATCATAAGAGTAATAAAAGATTCAGCACAACAGACAAGTATCATGTTCAGGTTTTCTCCGATCATTAAATCACTATTATTGCCACAATTTGTTCTATTCACACTCGGGCAATGTTACTCCACTAGTTTTATCACTCAGAGCCCCCTAATGGCCAGTTAGTGAGCTCTACATTAAACTGTCCCCAAATTTGTTATTTATTATTATTACTTGTTTTATTATTATTCTTTGTTTTCATGTCACTTATCGGTTTTCTACTGCACCCTCCTCACGCGTCCTTACCAAAGCAAAGCAAACATTAGCAGCACACTGACCGCAGTCAGCTATCCACATTCCAGAGGTGCTATAAAACGATTTCCTGTCAGAAGAAAACATTAAGAACTGTAACGCTGTAGAGAAGAAAATATAAATGTTAACGCTGCGCAGTTACCACTGTAAGCAACACACGACACAAAAATGGCAATTAAAAGTTCACTCATCCTCGAATATTTTGTCATCCTTCTACTCCTGTAAAAAGAAACACATAAATTCATCCACCCTCTTGTTCTATCTAGGTGGAGGTTAACCTTGAGTCGTAGTCAAGTCTTGTCATCCTTTACCAGTCAGTCCGTTTGTTTTTATTTCCAGTCTTTCATCCATTCATTCATTCATTCATTCATTCTTTTCTTTGCTGATAGTGGAAACCATCATCAGCCGCATTTAGATTTCCGCCCTCAGCAAGATGACGTCATCTCAAAAGAAAAACAAGAACTTGAGATCGGATTACCTCGCTGAATCCTTTTTTAGGCAGGGACTCTCATTTCTAATTGTCCCCATAAGTGTTTCCTCCAGAGCCCATTTCAATGCGGAGAAACTCACTTACAACAATCTTCTCGCCGACGTGTAATGCTTGTAATTTCCGATGTTCCATTTTTTTTTTCTTTTTTTTGCCTGTCCCGTTTGGCTCTTTTGCCATCAGAATTATTGTCTAAAGGCAAAGAAAGATGCCCAACGGATTTACTTTACCAAACTGACCATCCCAGCCTTGCCGTAATGGTCCATTTGATTCACCTTTTATTGTTTATTTTATTTTCACTTACTGAATACGGGACAGACTTGACTGGGGGAAAGAAGGGGAGAAAGAAAGAGGGAAAGAGAAACAGCTGAGAAGAGGGACGGGGGAGAAAGGCAAAAAACAAAAACCAACAGAATGAGCAGAAGAAAAAAAAAAGAAATAAAAAATGCATATATCGATCACCTGGATCACCTGCTGAGAAAGAAAAAAGAAAACAAGCAGAAGAGAACAAGAGTAATAGAATAAACAGCATCACAATGATATATGGGAATATGACAGTAAATACTAAATATTAAACATTATTGTGCAGCACATAAGATCAACAGAACACAGTGTGCTTTGAGGTAGGAGCCAAAAAGGGTGTAGTTTGTGGGTGTGATCACCCGTGTGTACACCTGTGAGCATGGACGCGCTTGTTTTTTTTTAAAAGGTTCCTTCATGTAATGATCTGCTAGAGGGTGTGGGGGGGGGCCACAGCCCCGTCCTCCAGGGCATGAAGCAGGTATGGAGGAGATGAAAACTCCAGACATCCAGAGGCCCCCAGAACACAAGTGAACACTCTCATATATTGTATGGGAGACGAAGCGGATGACGTCCTGAGAGGACTAAAGTTAAATGATGTAGACCAATGGGACTATGCTAAAGTGAGAGATAGCTTCCACAACCTTTTCATTGTCAGGAAAAATGTTGTTTATGAGCGCACACGTTTTAATATGCGCAAACAAGAGCCGAATGAGACTGTTGATGCATTCGTGACTGCCTTGCATGCATTAGCAGAGCACTGTAACTACGGACCGCTCCACGATGAGCTGATAAAAGACAGAATAGTAGTGGGCTTGGCCGACACGAGGCTGTCTGAGCGCATGCAGATGGAAAAAGACTTGGACTTGGATAAAGCTATAAATATGGCCAGGCAGTCAGAAGAAATCAAAAAGCAACAGTCAGCTTTGAGAAGTGAAACAAATGTAATACAAGTAAATGCGAAAACAGTTGACAGAGTGATACAAAAGCACGACAAAACAAAGTTCAACATGTTCAAAAATAAAACTGTCAAAACACAACAGCAATATAGCAAGAGACAAAGTAATAAATGCTACAAGTGCAGAGGCTCTCCACATCCGAAACCTGAGTGCCCAGCAAATGATGCAAAATGTCATTTATGTGGAAAAAAAGGTCACTACCAGTGAGTCTGCAGACAAAGCAAGACAGTGCAAAGTATTGAGGAGGAAGAGGAGCAAGGTTTCTTCCTAGGCTCAGTTTCCAGTGACGGCCAGGCGTGGACAGCCATCATACAAGTGAAAGATGCAAAAATCACTTTCAAACTGGATACTGGAGCAGATGTGACTGTAATAGCTGACTCAGACTTATCAAAGATTTTTGCTAATGAACACAGACCAGTTCTCCAGCAGCCAGAAAAACCTTTGTTAGGCCCTGGAAAAACACCACTGGACGTTGCAGGTTTTACAAAGCTACAGCTCAACTACGGAGTGAAACAGACAACAGAGAAGGTCTATGTTGTAAGAAACCTGAGCACTCCACTGCTAGGCCTGCCCGCCATTACAGCTCTTGACCTGCTGGTGCGAGTTGACGTGGTTTCAATGGACACTCTGAAGACTACTTACCCTAAACTTTGCAATGGTCTAGGGAAAGTGCAGCGGGCCTATCACATTAAACTCAAACCGAATGCTGTGCCGTACTCACTCAAAACTCCGCGAAGGCTTCCTCTGCCTCTAATGGGAAGGGTAAAGGAGGAACTCCAACGAATGGAAGAGCTTGGTGTCATTACCCGAGTTGAGGAACCAACGGATTGGTGTGCCGGCATGGTTGTTGTTCCAAAGAAAAACAGCCCTAGGCTAAGACTTTGCGTAGACTTTACCGGACTAAATGAGTATGTGTGCAGGGAAAAATATGTGCTGCCATCGGTTGAACAAAGTCTCGGAATGCTCGCAGGAGCCAAAGTGTTTGGCAAACTGGATGCCAACATGGGCTTCTGGCAGATTCCCCTGTCCGATGAGTCTGCCAAACTCACCACCTTCATCACACCCTCTGGGCGGTTCCACTTTAACCGCCTACCGTTTGGGATCAACTCAACGCCCGAACACTTTCAGCGCATGATGGCGGAGGTCATCGAGGGTCTCGAAGGAGTGGTGTGTCACATTGACGATGTGTTGGTGTGGGGACGTAACCATCAGGAGCATGATTCCCGTCTCCATGCTACACTGCAAAGACTGGAAAAAGCAGGCATAACGCTGAATGTTGAAAAATGCGAGCTCTCCCAGAGCAAGGTTGCTTTCTTGGGTCACATCATAGCGGATACAGGAATCAGTCCTGACTAGGGATGGGTATCGTTTAGGTTTTATCCGATACCGGTGCCAAATCGGTACTTTTGAAACGGTGCCGGTGCTCAAACCGGTGCTTAAAGAATGGAGAACACAAAATTGGTCCAAAAACCTCTCATGTTCAGCTGGTTTTTGTAAAAAGATAACAATGTTAGCCTTTTCTTCAGCTATGAGGCATATATGGTATCACTCTTGGCTGGAAGCAGTGCTTAAACAATGGAAAAAATACAAACTTTATCCAAAAACCTCTCATGTTTAGGCGTTTCCCTCTTTTTCTTTGGTCATTTTAGCCTTTTTGGCCAAGGTGAAGGGAGTATCTGCCATCAAACAAGAAGACAGCCGCATGTAGCTATGATGATGTTTGCTAGTTCACCTTACCTGCATTAATGTAATAACGTGGTTAGCCTACTCAACATAAATTACACACGAACAACATTAAGCTACTCACGTAGAGAAGAATGGCTGCTGCTGCCATCATCCTCATCATTTCTGCTACACTGGCAGGGCTAGGGGCCAGGACTCTCCTCTTCGTGTTTTTGGTGATGTTGCTAACTCCGGGTCTGATAACAGGCACCTCACCCGCAGTAGATGCGCTCGGTGTGAGGTCTCGCAGCAAGCTATCAAATACAGCGCATTTCTTGGCTTTTAAAAAAAAACGCTATGCGTCGCCAGGTGTTTCATCGGATTCGAGGTGTTACCTCCTTTGACAGTATCACAGTATCAGCTTAAAGCACTTGTTGCAGGCTGCTGAGTTTGCATATTTTGCTGTGAAGTACAGCCAGACTTTTGACCGCTTCGCCTTGGGCATTTTTAATCTGTAGCTCTGCTCTAAAAGAACGTACGTACCTGGACCCGCCTACTATCCTCGGAAACGTAAAATGATTGGCTAGAAGTGTATCACAGCTCAGGAAAAAAAAGCACCGAAATAAAGCACCGAAATGTGCGCTGCTTTTCGGTCTGGTTACTACCGTTTATGTCAGAACCGGTGCCATCATGGCACCGGACACCGGTACCCATCCCTAGTCCTGACCCGAAGAAAACGGAGGCAATTACAGAAATGACAGAGCCAACTAATGTGTCAGAGTTGCACAGTTTTCTGGGCATGGTGAATCAAGTGGGCAAGTTCATCTCCCATTTAGCTGAAAAAGACAAAGCCCTGCGAGATCTTCTTTCCAAAAAGAACGCATGGTATTGGGGAACTGACCAAGCGAGAGCTTTCAAAACATTACGAGGTGCCCTGACCTCACCCCCAGTGCTCGCAATGTATGACCCCAACAGAGACATTAAAGTATCAGCAGATGCTTCATCCTATGGTCTCGGAGGTGTTCTTTTGCAGCTGAGGGAAGAAGGATGGCGACCAGTGGCGTATGCATCGAGGTCCCTTTCTCCTACAGAACAACGATACGCGCAAGTGGAAAAAGAGGCACTGGCATCTACATGGGCGTGTGAGCGTTTTCGTGATTTCCTGATTGGTAAACATTTTTGTCTTGAAACAGACCACAAACCTCTCGTTTCCTTACTGGGAGGACAAGCTCTGGATCAAATGTCAAACTCAGACAGTCTTCTCAAAAGTCCTTCACACACAGTGAGGTTGCAGCTTGCTGGAAACGCATCTCCATCCATCCAATCTAGATGGTGGTTCTTCTCTTTCTGATGCCGTTTGCCCACAGCGCTGCTGGACCTTTCTGCTCAGAACTCTGGTATTGTCTCTTGGACTCCTGTCCACTGTTGATGTTCATGCTCGTGCTTCTGGAACTGCACTCGGTGTCTTCAGGGAGAGATCAGCTTCCTTGGAGCTTGCTTGTTCAGGATGAGGACGGGAAGCTGCAAAACAATTCAGCCAAAAATTCAGGCTGGGTGTTTCTATTTTGTTTCTAATGATTTTAACCTATAATTTTCTTCCGACTGCTGCCCGTGGAGAATTGATCCAGGTCCGTTCCCCACCTGTAAACGACAGACTGAGAGACTTTCATTATTCACTGTGACTCCAGATTTTTTTTTTTGTTTTTTTTGACTCCAGATTTTTTAATCACTCCTAAAGCAACACATCTCTACTTATTTTTGTTTTGAACTCTACTGACTTTAAACCCCAAATGTGAAATTTTATTTGTTCTTAACCGTAAACACAAAAATCTTCTTGATGTTGTTATTAATTATTTTTATCCACCACACTCCAAATCATGTTTTCTTTTGTGTCCAGCAGGGGAAGAAGGTGACCTCTACTATCACTGCTTCCCCAGTTGGAGACAATTTCTCACTCACACTTCCACACTTTTTATTTTCTTTGCTTTCATCACTTTCTTTCTCTTTTTTCTTTCCTTTTTTACACGCACACATTAACCTGCTAACTCACTCTTCCAACCTCATTTTCCTTTCACCCCAACAGCTCTCATGCAGTCAGCCACCAAATCCTCCATTCATCCTTGGGTACTTGATCACCTTTAAATGTCACTGTTAATTTTATCAATTTATTTATCATTACCTTAACACTAATCCACTGTTTTAGTTTTCTGCATTTATTTTCAGTTCACTTTCTCCTATTTGATCACTATGATTCCTTGACCATTATTATTTTACAGAAAATCAACTGATCTACTTTTCCTACCTCTTCTGTCATCCAGGAATTCACACACACTCACAGCCTGGTCACTCGGCCCCCACCTTTTCTTTCTCTCTCACAGACACACACACATTTTACTCCTCGTTCATTCCGCCTGTGAATCCCGCCCCTCGAGGCCGGCTCAGACACACTTCATGCTTTATGCAGTCCCATTCAAACTTTCTGCGAGACACTTCCTTCTCTTCTTATTCTGGACAACGCCCTAGACGGCACACAGAGCGGGTGCCATCCGCTCTTGTGCACCTCACAAATTTTCAAACTGCGCCACGGACTGTATACCGCAGTTTTTCTTCCTTTAAAAAATATAAAACCAAACTCAAGCCCCAATTGACTTCACAGTTTGCAACAACTCGTGACACGGCCTCCTGCCGCGATTTCTACACACCACAAACACACACTATTTTGTTTAATCCTCATACACTCAGCTTCTGTATTAAATCACTTTCACAGCACACGCCTTCATAATCAATATAAGCAATTCACAAAGCCAATTTACACTTTATTTTATACTCAGACGTGTATAAACATGACAAAAGACACCAGATGCCAAGACAAGTTATTAACAGTTCCTTATTCTTATTCTTATCCTCTGTACTGGTACACCTAACTTTTTGACTAATTTAAAAGCCTCTAAGCCCAGGTCCAACCTTGCTGGTCAATCAACCCGCTTCGGGAACGCCCTCGCCGACAGCGGTCAAATTTCTAAGCCCTAATTAATTTATAACTGCTTCCCATAGCTTGACAGGGAGCTCCACGTCCAGCGTCTAAGCGCTTTTCCGCTTTACTAAAAGCTCACCTGTCAGTCACGTTGAATGGTCACGGCCGAGTCCAACTCTTCTCTCAAATAGCGCAGTACAAAGGTGGTCCTTCACCACCTGGCTTTTAACGGGTGTCCGAAACCCCGCGGGAGCCACCCGAGCTAATCTGGTCGCCGCCAGAGATAACCGCGCATCCACGGTTACCGGTCGTTGCTACACGCTGCACAAAACTGCGCTCTACGGAGTCCAACTCCGGTCTAGACTAATTTACATACTTTTAAAAGCATCACTGTGGACTCCAAGCCTCAACCAGTCTGTTATTTGATGCCCGAACCCAGTTCTGCTGATCAATCTGGGAATAAAATCCCTTAGCCAAATACCCTAACCTAAGCCTTTTACGTCACAGTCAACAAATATAACACATCAATTTAAACACGTAACATATTAACTTAAACACAAAACCTATTAACTTAAAATTCACCCCAGAATTAACAGCAATAAATTTTGTCAGTCAAATATTCCCAAAACTTTTATCACTAATTACCCAAAATCACCAAGGACATTTCCCAGAAACTCTACTGAGTGAACATTTAATTTAGCTTAATTTCAAATTCAGCACCTTTGGATATTACTTTAATCCACAGGTGGTGCTTACCTTTCTATTTCGGGCCCGTCACTCAGTCGACCTGCTGGCTGTCAGTGTTTCCTGCTGCAATTGCTGTAATCTTTTCACAGCAATGAAGAACAATGCTGACCATGTTCAGCAATGAAGATGCTGAACATGGTCCTTTCGGACTCAATGACTCAGTCTCCCTCGGAATGCTGTTGAAGCTCTGCCAGAGGTGTGTGTTGAAGATCTTGCGGACGGGGGCCTCTGCTAGACGTTTCCAGCACACCCTCACTGTACACTTGGGTGCGCCAGGTCTATCCAGGGTCCTCCCGCGCCACATGGTCCAACTCACCACCAGGTGGTGATCAGTTGACAGCTCAGCCCCTCTCTATACCCGAGTCTCCAAAACATATGGCCTCAGATCTGGTGATACGATTACAAAATCGATCATCGACCTGTGGCCTAGAGTGTCCTGGTGCCACAGGCACTTATTGTCATGGTCCTGGGCCATGTTGGCCCAGTATTCTTGGTTCCTTGTATTTTCGCTCCTTATTTAGGCCATGTTTTCTGAGGTGTCCTGTTGTGGTGTTCCCTAAGTGTTTTCCCTTTGTGACTCTTACCCCCTGTGTGCCCCTCTGTGTATTTATGAGCTCTCGTCTCTCTTTGTGTTTATTCCATGTTTCCCCCAGCCTGTTATGTCTGTGTTCTCCCCGTGCTCTCTCTCCTCCTGTCTGAACCTCTGTGTACTTCCTGTTTTACTTTGACAGTCTCTCGTCAGTATGCGTCATGTTGTGTTCACTCCTGCCCTGTCTCGTTATGTTTATCAGTGTCACCTGTGTTCCCCACCTGTGTGTAATCTCCCTGTGTTCTCTGAGTGTATTTAAGTTGTGTCTTCTGTCATAGTAGTTGCTGGTTTGTCTGTGTTGTTTCCCCTCGGTCTCCCTGCGTCTCCCCGTATGTATTTCTCCGGACCTCCCTGCATCCTCATTCTGGTTTGTCTTATTAGTTTACCCAGTTTAGGTTTCCGGTTTCATGTTTTGTCGCCACCGCTGTTTGTACTTACACCCCTGCAAATAAACACTCACGTGCACCAGAGCTGCTGCCTTTTGGGTCCTATTTCATATTCCACACGGCTTGCCCCGGCAAACCGTGACACTTATGGACACTCGTATGTTCGAACATGGTGTTTGTTATGGCTAATCTGTGGTTTGCACAGAAGTCCAATAACAAAACACCGCTCAGGTTCAGATCCGATAGGCTGTTCCTCCCAATCACGCACTTCCAGGTCTCACTGTCGTTGCGCACATGAGCATTGAAGTCTCCCAGTAGGACAACAGAGTCCCCAGGAGGGGCACCCTCTGGTGCCCCACTCAGGGACTCCAAGAAAGCTGGGTACTCTGAACTGCCGCTTGGCGCATAAGCACAGACACCCTCACTGTCTCTGGTAAAGTAGATCCATTTGGCATCTTTCTTGGCCTTCAGACAACAATTCTGATGGCTAAAGATCAAACTAAGAAGACATGCAAAAAAAAAAAATGTATGTAACCATGAATAACGTGTTTTGGAAACTAACTGCAAAACGGGCAGCACTATTAGTTGTCTCAGTCTCCCAGAGTAGCATTTCTAATTTTGATTGAAACTGTCAGAGAAAACGGCAGCCTCGAGCAAGTCAGGATATTAGTTTACAGACGCTGAATTATATGTCTATCATTAAAATGTTGGTGACACAATAATTTCATTCTAATGGTACTGACATATTCATAGAGTTAAGTGTTGAAACAAAATATCATGAGGTACTCTCAGATAATGAGAGGAGAAGGCATGTGTTTGGCTCCTTCACATAGTGGACATTGAGTAGTTGTGTGGGGCACCAGCAGTCCATGTCTGTTTCTGTAACAGTAGTTCATGTTTAGAATAAAATATCCTAGCTCACTGATTTGATAGGGGCAATAGTGTGCCTAAAATGTTGCATAATTTTGCTGAGAGATCTTTTACTTCATGGTGGTCTAAGATGAGTAGTTTTATGGACAGAAACCACAAGGTTATGTACAAGAGATGTTGGTGTACTATAACTGAAGCAATGTTGTTAAGTCCTTAAAGTCATATTATTTTATTGTCATGACTGTATTTGAAGCTATTTTTTATTTTTGTATGATACCTGATTTATATGAAATATGGCTGAAGTAAACTAAAGTCTAAAATACTCAGTCATTTGTTTAATAGCAATTTAACATTATATTATTCACATATAAAACTATGAATTATAATTTTAAATGGTTTAAAAGCATGTACCATAGCATATGCAGGCAAGTATATTTCACCTTTTTTTAAAATCAAGAAGCAAAGACAAAAAGGAAAAAAAAAGAAGAAGAAAGAAACGGCAGGTTACGGTGGTATAATCATCCATCCCCACCAATGCCAAAACCAAATCTACGCCCTTGAATCCTGGGATATGTTGGGCCATGAAGTATACCCCCCAACCCATCCTTGAAATCTGTGAAAAAGTACGATGCATTTGTTTCCACATTTGCAGGAGCCTTTGAATTTGGACAGCCAGTCATGTTGCTGTGACGTAATTGCCTACAAATACAGGCATCAAAGCATGCTCCCCCAGAATTTGGACACAGCTGAAGTTTACAGGGAATTATTTAGAACAGTTTAAAAAATCAACTGATTGAATCCATGAATCTGAAAATGTGTGTCATGAACCAGCTGTGTGCAGGCAGCAGAGGACCCAATTGCAAACTCACCAAAACCAGGGTTTAACTCAAAATACAGCTTTATTGCTGGATGAAGGTGATATAAAGCAATGCAAAACTAAGCTGGGAAAATCATAACCCAATAACACAAGGAGGCACATAACAGGCAGCCAAGAGGGAGGACGGGACATGGAACTGAGGGAGACGCGGTCATAAATACGCAGAAGGATAACAAGGGACATGAGAACACATGAGGAGAACAGCTGACAGGGAGAACCATACGGAGACAGGGGAAGCTAGACTAAACAGAATGAACATGAAAACACGGGACCTTCGCAATAAAACAGGAAACAAGATGCGGGAGTGGGGAGAGGGGAGAGGGAGTGAGGGAACGCAGACATGACGGGCAGGGGAAATGTGGCTAAATATGATGGAAGAAAACACAAGGAGAAACAAGACACAAAACACCTAAATACAAATCCAGATACCCTGGAGGAGACACAGGAGCAAAGATATGAGGGGAATCTAATAATCAAAAGCTAAACAGGGCAACCTAGGTACTATGGAATAAACAGTAGACCTAAAACATAAATAATAACACCATATGACAAAAATACAAGAGAACACAAAACACCGGGTCAGAAGTCTCAGGACCATGACATCATGTTTCTGAGTGAAAGAGACAGACATGTACAGACTGAACTATCTGTTCAACAGTCAGAGTGTTTCTCTAACAGGAGACACTCTTTACACTCCACTCAGCACAGGGACACTGAGGAACCAGCAAACATAAACCCAAATCCAGGATAAAGAGTTTGAGTGAATGTAGTGTTGAAGGTGTGGAGGTGGATCAGAGAGTCAGAGGAGACTCTGTAGAAGGACAGAGTGCCAGCAGGACAGTCCACATACACTGCTACTCTGTTAGAGACAGAGGAAGAGGAGGAGGAGGAGGAGGAGGAGATGGATGTTTTTGTCTTATTATGCCAGAAAGACTGATGACCATCATCAGAGCAGATCAGACACCAGGACTGATCATTTTGTCCAAAATCACAGTCCTTACTGCGTCCTTTCCTTCTGATGCTTCTGTAACTCACTGATATAAAAACCTCTCCTCTGCAGTCGACCTCCCAGTAACAGCGACCAGTCAGACCATTAGTACACAACAAATGATAGCTCTGATCAAAACGGTCTGGATGATCAGGATATGACTGATCTTTAATAACTTCTGTCACCTTCCTGTTGTTGTCAGACAGTTGGAGCTTTGTGTGCACTGTGTTTGTGTCGATTGTGAGTTGACAGGAATCTGATGGAGAGAACAAACACAATCCAGCTGCAGTTATTGATCCATCATCTGTTCATTGATTGACACTTTGATGATGACTCCTGACATGATGAAGATGGTTGAATGTGTGCTGCTTTTGTAACATATGTGTTAAACACTTGTGAATTTCACCCAAAATACTTTCTTTTTTGGAATAAATATGTCATTTTTTTGCATCTCACTCTCCTATCTGTGTGTTCGGTCTGTGTGCGTTCATGTGCGTGTGTGCGCGGCGTGGTGACGTAGGCGCGTGCATGTGTGCCCCGGTCACAGCTCCTTTCAGCATGGCCGGAGGTAAGTCACTGCCACGTTGCTCTCAGTTAATCAAAGTTTGTTCGGATCCCAAGCTTCAGTGTGAATACGACCGTACCGCCGCGTTTTTGTTTATCGTTAAGAGACTCATTTGGGATAAGTTTTGTGGAGGACGAGTTCATTAATACACAATTATAATGAGTTATAGCCGAGAACGCGGCTAATATGCTAGCATGCTAAGCTAGCCCGTATCGCTAGCGGCTTGAGAGGTTACTCGCGTCAGTCTCTCCTTTTGTGTAACAGCATGCACCTTTTCTTTCTTCGTCAGGAGAGGGTTACGGGCAGTCGCGTGACACGCACGGATCGAACATGTATCTCTGTGTTGCAGGTATGGAGATGTTTTTATGTTTTGGAGATGCAGTCTTTCATTTATTGTTCCTATAAGTTGTTTTGATGTTTTTTTAGTGACATATTGTTTATTTTGTGCTTTTTGTTTTTTGAGAGTTTAAGTCAATGTTTTGAAATAATTTGTTGTATTTGGTTCGTTACATTAATGTACATTAAGCACAGCTCCTTTCAGCATGGCCGGAGGAGAGGGTTACGGGCAGTCGCGTGACACGCACGGATCGAACATGTATCTCTGTGTTGCAGATGTGCAGTAAAGAGCCAAAGATTCGACGCTGTCTCCTGCCTCTTGCTTCAACACCAAAACACAACACAGAACAGCAGGCGTAACAATTACACGGGTTACATTGGTGCCGTGACCCTTTGGATTCATCAAGCATCGGCGTCGTCTCGATCACCGTGGGGAGCTCTTCGCGATTGCCCTCGTTCCAAGTTGGTTGCTTTTCCTAACTTGTGCGGGACTTTTTGAATGAGCTTGGACATTTAATCTGCTCAATTCTCATCCTGAATAACATTAAGTGCTAGTTAAGAATACTGTGTTTGCTTTTGTTCAGTTGCACTATTTGGAATTTTGTTTCTTGTGATTGTGCTTTATTCATCATTATGGAGCCAGCATCTGGTTCGGAGGCAACTGGTGTTCCTGATGAGGAGGTTTCCTCTAATGTTGGTTTGGGGCGAGGGTGGTTTCTTGGGGATGGGGCTCAGACACCTAAAGTTGGTGTGTCATTTGCTCCCAAGTTTTGTTCCACTCGTCTCCAGGTTCCCCCCTGTGACATTCAGACCCCGCAGACAGCTGGCAGCGCTGAGTTGAGTACACTCATCTCAGACTTGGCCAATCAGATTGGTCAGTCCATCGTAGCCCAGCTGCAAGGTGATAAGGGGAGCAGTATGCCTACTGAAAGCTCTAAGGCTGAGCAGGGACCCCCTGAGCTAAATTTGTCTGGGGTGAAACTGGTCTTGCAATCAGACGTCAAGGAGCCACCAGTTTTCAGGGGTGATGGCAGTGATAAATTTTCCATTCATGAATGGGTCGAGATGATGGAAATGTACTTTGTAAAACGCAACACACCAACAGACCAGCGATCACGTGACATATTGGCTAGGTTGATGGGGAAGGCTAAGGATGTAGTGAGGGTCACCCTACGTCACAACCCCTCACTTGACCATGTCCAGGTTCCTGAATTGATATTTGACATTCTGAAACAGCACTTTAGTGTATTGACTTACTCCTCTATGCCTATGGCTGACTTCTATAACACCAAACCATTACAACATGAGGGAGTGATGGAATATTGGATAAGGCTAAACAATGCTATTGACGCTGCTGACGAGTGCTTGCGTAGGCAGGGGCGTAATGTTGAGGACCCAGGGCGTGAGGTCTCGATGATGTTCATCAAGTATTGCCCCGACCCCATCCTCTCGAACAGGCTCAGCATCAAAGCAGCTGAGGAGTGGACAACCACTGAGGTTCAAGAACGCATTGATAGCTTCCAGCGTGAACTCAGGGCACGCAGTCAGGGCAGTTCCCACACCTCACAGAGGAGAGAGGTTAGCCACAACTGCTCTGTTGTGCCTCAAGAAGCGATGGCGCCACAGCCTGGTCAGGCCAGTGTCGCCTTGCAGTCTCAGCCTACAGCAGCAGCCTCAAACCTCGCTTGTCAGCTTTCGCCCACAGCAACTTGCTTCACTCCTGTTCTAGCTGATGTTTCGACGACCTATCCTTCTGGGACATCAGTGTCTTCTTGTCCGGTGCCTACGCCTACTCCTCAGTTCCAACAGTCACCAGCATACACTGTGACCACTCAACCTAGTCAGCAGTCAGTTGGTTGCGAGCTTGGTTCGACTGACACCCAAGCTTTTGATGTGACTGGCATGCGCGCTCTGATCAGCCTCTTGGATCGCGTGATTGCATGTCAGAATGTGCAGACTGCAGCCCCTGCATCTACACCTTCGCAGCGTCTTACCCGGGGGCCCTTTCTTAAGAAGAATTGTCAGGTCTGTGGCAACACTGGTCATTCCACTCACATGCACTGCAGGAGAGAGAATCTCTGTCTTGCATGTTTTGCTCCTGGTCATTGGAAAAAGGACTGTCACAGTCGTCGTGAGGGACGGGAGGCCGGGGCTGTCGCGAGGCAGGGTTGGCCTTCGGAAAACTGAATCACCCACATTTGGAGAGGGGCAGTGTGGGGGAAGAACCTAACACCCTCAATCATGATGAATCGGATCTCGAAATTCTTTATGTCAACACCTGTTCAACAATGCCAGAGGGGTACCGTGTCGTGGTTCAGGGACCAGCAGTAGTGCCCGCATTTAGTGAATTGTTCTACACCCAAGTTGCAGTGAATGACAAGGTTAACTTGAGGGGCATGATGGATTCCGGGTCTATGGCTTGCACTATGAGTGAAGAGGCCGAGAAGTCACTTAGAGAGGCTGGGGCTCTTGTGAGTGGACCGCAGTCGGCCGAACGGATTGTGCTGGTTGGCTGTGGTGGGAAGCAGACCCACCCAAAGTGCGTTTATGACTTGACACTTACTGTCCACGGTGTGAAATGCATTGTACCAGTTTTGGTAGTGTCGGGCCAGCGTGATGAGCTCATCATTGGCTCCAACGTTCTCAAGTACCTGATGCGAGTTATGAAACATTCTGATGACTATTGGAAGCTTGTGTCTGTGGGAAGCAAGCACTCGCTTCTTGACTATGAGCACTTCTTGGACATGATGTCGTGCACCACCAGATGGAGGGGTGAGGAGGTTCCCGACAAAATTGGCACTGTGAAACTGCCTCGTGCTGTGACACTACTCCCACGGTGTGAACATCTGGTATGGGGCAGGCTACCCAGCAATGTGCCAGTCTCTCCAGGCAGCACGATCATCGTGGAACCGTGCACCTCTGGGTCTGGGCCGAGAGACGTTCTTGTTGGCCGGGTGATCACATCCATGTGGGGTGATCGGTGGGTGCCATTGAAGATGACCAATCTCTCCTCAAAACCACTGACCTTGAAACGCAACTCGAGGGTTGCAGTTGTTTCATCTTGCCTTGCGGTGGAGGACCTTGATTTCCAGCAGGACTCCTGCAAGATGGCGAGTATGGCCCAGGTACCAGCCAGTGGGCCAGCTGCTACTGAGGCCGACTTGAATGACAGGTTGTGCTCCCTAGGTTTGGGTGATCTTGACATTGACTCATGCCATGCCAGCTTACAATCAAAGAGAGAGCTCGTTGAGCTAATTGAGCAGTATGAGGACATCTTCTCTAGACACCCGCTTGACTGTGGCGAAGCTAGATGCTTTGTACATCGGATCCACCTGACTGATGAACGCCCATTCCGTATGCCTTACAGAAGAGTACCCCCTGCTCATTACCAACAACTAAGGCAGGTACTCACTGACATGGAGGAGAAAGGGATTATTCGCAAATCCATCAGCGAGTATGCATCCCCCCTCGTCATGGTCTGGAAAAAGGATGGCGGATTGCGGATTTGTACGGACTTCAGGTGGTTGAATGCGCGGACTCTTAAGGATGCGCATCCACTCCCTCACCAAGCGGATTGCCTTGCCGCGCTTGGGGGCAATGCCTTCTTCAGCACGATGGACTTAACCTCTGGGTTTTACAACATCCCAATGTGTGAGGAGGATAAGAAGTACACCGCTTTCACGACGCCTGTTGGCCTCTACGAATACAACCGGATGCCACAAGGGCTTTGCAATAGCCCAGCTTCATTCATGCGCATGATGCTGAACATCTTTGGTGACCTCAACTTCACCAGTCTGCTCTGCTACTTGGATGACCTCCTGGTCTTTGCTCCCACTGAAGAGGAAGCCCTGTGCCGGCTCCGAGCTGTTTTTCAAAGGTTGAGAGACAATAATCTCAAGTTGGGTCCAAAGAAGTGTCATCTGCTGCGGAAGTCAGTCAGGTTTCTGGGCCATGTCATCGACCAGACCGGAGTGGCTGTGGACCCAGCTAAGGTGGAAGTGGTTTCCAAGATGCCAAGGGAGGCTCTAATGGAGAAGGATGGTTGCACTCCTTCTGTGAAGAGGATTAAGTCCTTTCTAGGAATGGTCTTTTTCTATCAGTGCTTCATCCCTGGTTGCTCAGCCATTGCCAAGCCTCTGTTTGCTCTGACGGCTGGTCAGAAGAGGAAGGGACGGACTAGTCACGCTGGGAGGGGTGCTGGCATGTTCAGAAAGTTGACTGCTGCAGATTGGAGCCCTGCATGTGACAAGGCCTTTCATAAACTGAAGGACGACCTCCTTAACTGTGCCGTGTTGGCTCATCCTGACTTTTCACGACCGTTCATTTTGTCTGTGGATGCTTCTCTGGATGGACTGGGAGCGGTTCTGTCACAATTGCCTATCGACGGGGATAAGGCACGCCCTATTGCTTTCGCGAGCAAGGCGCTAAGCAGGTCACAGCAGAGATACCCAGCCCATCGCCTTGAGTTCATGGCCCTAAAGTGGAGCATCTCTGAAAAGTTCAGCCACTGGTTGATGGGGCACAAGTTCACAGTGTGGACTGACAACAACCCGCTCGTTCATGTATTGACCAAACCCAAGCTGGACGCTTATGAACAAAGGTGGGTGGCCAAGCTGTCATCCTACAACTTTGATTTGAGGTACATCCCAGGTCGAAAGAATGTTGTAGCAGATGTACTTAGTCGTGACCCCTTCACCTATCAACCTATCGGTGGGCGCTTGCTTCAAGAGCCCTACGAGCACTTGGTGCGGAATGCAGAAGGTGCGGCGGCTCATGAGGTGCAGGACGCTTTCAGGTTTGGTGTCCAAAATATTCGGGTTGTCCAACAACCTGTTCCAGCTCTGGCCTCAGAAGATTTTTACAGTTCGTCGGAAGTCACGGCTACCTTGGCTCACCATGATTACTGGGAAACCGCTGCGGAGAATAGAGCTGCCTCCATTCTCCACCTTGTTCAGCAGTTGCAGCCAGTTGGCAATGATGTACTGCCATCACTTACCTTATATGAGCTGGAGGACCACCAACTTCAGGATCCCATCATCTCCGCTGTCCTGCCGCTTGTAGCCCGCAGGAGGCGCCCTTCCAGGTGTGAGAGACATGATATGGATTCCAGGGCACTGGCCCTATTGAAGCACTGGGAGAGGCTCAAGGTTCGAGATGGCATTCTCTACAGGGAGACGAGAGACCCTGTGAGCAAAACAAAGAGACTCCAGTTGGTGTTGCCAGTGAATTTACGGGTGCAGGCCTTGAAAGGTGTCCATGATTTGGCAGGGCACCAGGGTCAAGTTCGCACCCTCCACCTAGCAAGGCAACGTTTTTTCTGGCCCAATATGGAGAGGGATGTGAAGGAGCATGTTCGGTGCTGTGGAAGGTGCATACTTGCCAAGACTCCAGAGCCTGCAGCACGAGCCCCATTAGAGAGCATTAAGACCTCTGTTCCCATGGAGCTCATCTGCATTGACTTTTGGTCAGCAGAGGACAAAAAGAAGCGCTCTGTTGATGTGCTTGTGGCAACTGACCACTTCACGAAAATGGCCTTTGCTTTCCCGTGCAGGAATCAGACTGCCAAGCAGGTTGCCAGAAAGTTGTGGGACTGTGTTTTTTGTGTATATGGTTTCCCTGAGCGTATTCACTCAGACCAAGGTCCCAGCTTTGAGAGTGAACTATTTTCTGAGCTTCTGCAGATTTCGGGCGTTGCCAAGTCTCACACTACAGCTTATCACCCTATGGGGAATGGGGGCACGGAGCGGTTCAACCGCACACTTGGCAACATGCTGCGAGCTCTCCCTCTCAGAGCCAAACAGGAATGGCCGCAGCAGATTCAGACATTGACCTTTGCTTATAATGCAACTGTTCACGAGACTACTGGATATGCCCCATTCTATTTGATGTTCGGCCGTGTCCCACGACTACCGGTCGACGTTATGTTCAAGTCTGTTTTGCATGATCCCATTGTGGTGGACTTTAACGGCTACTCCAAGCTTCTTCTGTCGTACTTGTCTGAGGCTGCCAGGATCGCCCAGGAGCACACCAGCAATGAGCAGGAGCATCAGGCTCGTCAATACAATAAGAAAATCAAAGGTGTGTCTCTGAACGTTGGGGATCGCGTCCTGCTTGCCAATAAAGGCGAGCGGGGCAGGAAGAAACTTGCAGACAAGTGGGAGCCTCAGGTTTACACTGTTGTGGAGAGGCACCCCAGGACCCACATTTACAGGATCAGTGACTCTTCAGGCCAGAGTAAGGTTGTACACAGAAACCTTCTGTTGGACGTGAGTTTCCTTCCTGTCCAGGATTCGTTGGGAAGTCAGTCCTTAGACGTTTTCTCCAGTGAGGGGGATCTCAGTGCTGATGGGGATCTGGAGGACCCTGGCAGTCTAGGGACAGAGTCTACCGCAGCAAGGACTTCTTTGTGGGTCCTTTCGGATTTGAGCCATGGAGTGGATGTGGATTCCGCGGCAGGAGAGCATGCCTCACAGTCCACGGATCGTCAGCATGGTTCATGTGATGGTGCGGATGTGGACAATGCCCCACCTGATTCTCAGACTTGCACAACGGACATTCCAGCAAGCCCTGCTGGTCAGGCCCAGCACTTTGCTCTTCCTACTCCGGTTGACTGTTCCGCTACCTCTGATTCGACACAGTCTGGCACAGATTCTGTTCCAGGTGCCTGTCATGGGGACGCTGTTGTTCCGCAGACTGTTCCTGTTTCTGGTTCAGACATCAATCAGACCTCTGGTCAGCCGTATACTGGGCAGCCATCCAACTTGCCAAGACATGACTCTGACCATGCCAATGTTCGAAGCAGAGTGGTTACCAGAGCAGGTCGGGTGGTAAAGTCAGTCAACAGGCTGATAGAAAACATGGTCCAGAAGCCTATTACATGGGGCCTGTTACCGCCACGGGAGGCTCGGCCTCTGACATAGACTGTTTTTTTTGGGTCATCCCATTGCGTATTATGAATGTGTTGTACTTGCTTGAGGCATCATGACACCCACCCTGGGCGTTTTTATGGGACCACGTTTGATGAGGTGTAGGCTGCACCTTTGTGTTCTGAAAGGGTTGGAGGCCTGATCAACCTATCCAACTTCTTTTAATCCATTTATGGATAGTTTTTAACTGAACTATGGGATAAGATCCTTGGGTTACCTGTTCCGGAGGTGATGGTAGTTCAGCGTCGTTGTGCCTCGTGGTACTGCAGTACCATTCAGATGTGTAGTGATTTTGGTGAAATTCAGGGGGGGTGAATGTAACATATGTGTTAAACACTTGTGAATTTCACCCAAAATACTTTCTTTTTTGGAATAAATATGTCATTTTTTTGCATCTCACTCTCCTATCTGTGTGTTCGGTCTGTGTGCGTTCATGTGCGTGTGTGCGCGGCGTGGTGACGTAGGCGCGTGCATGTGTGCCCCGGTCACAGCTCCTTTCAGCATGGCCGGAGGTAAGTCACTGCCACGTTGCTCTCAGTTAATCAAAGTTTGTTCAGATCCCAAGCTTCAGTGTGAATACGACCGTACCGCCGCGTTTTTGTTTATCGTTAAGAGACTCATTTGGGATAAGTTTTGTGGAGGACGAGTTCATTAATACACAATTATAATGAGTTATAGCCGAGAACGCGGCTAATATGCTAGCATGCTAAGCTAGCCCGTATCGCTAGCGGCTTGAGAGGTTACTCGCGTCAGTCTCTCCTTTTGTGTAACAGCATGCACCTTTTCTTTCTTCGTCAGGAGAGGGTTACGGGCAGTCGCGTGACACGCACGGATCGAACATGTATCTCTGTGTTGCAGGTATGGAGATGTTTTTATGTTTTGGAGATGCAGTCTTTCATTTATTGTTCCTATAAGTTGTTTTGATGTTTTTTTAGTGACATATTGTTTATTTTGTGCTTTTTGTTTTTTGAGAGTTTAAGTCAATGTTTTGAAATAATTTGTTGTATTTGGTTCGTTACATTAATGTACATTAAGCACAGCTCCTTTCAGCATGGCCGGAGGAGAGGGTTACGGGCAGTCGCGTGACACGCACGGATCGAACATGTATCTCTGTGTTGCAGATGTGCAGTAAAGAGCCAAAGATTCGACGCTGTCTCCTGCCTCTTGCTTCAACACCAAAACACAACACAGAACAGCAGGCGTAACAATTACACGGGTTACACTTTGTTTTCATGAATCCCATTAAAAACACACTTACACTTCCTCAGACCTGGTCTCAACCATCGGACTCCAGCAGGCTCCACCCTGAAAGGAGGAGGGGGGTCAGAGCAGCACAGTCAGCATGCACACATGGACATTACATGGCTCTCATACACACACTGTTACACACTGAGCTCAAAGCTCGGCTCCACTGTTTTATTCAAAGAAATCTACATTTATTTATCAGCACATTTAAAAACAGCTTGAGCCAAAGTGCTGCACAGAGTAGAGAGAAAATAGGAAACATACACAGTAATGACTATAAAGACTGGTCAGGATTGAAAGCTACAGAGTACAAATGTGTTTCCAACCGGCTTTTAAAAATGTCCAGTGTTGGTGACGACCTGATGTGAAGGGCGACTGTTCCAGAGTTTGGCTGCAGCCATCGATAAAGCTCACCTCTGTTTTTACGTCTAGTTCTGGTCAGAAGCTGCTTATCTGCAGACCTGAGGGCTCCACTTGGATTCTTTTGTTAAAGAGAGATAAGATGGAGCCAATCCATTCACAGATTTAAAGACAACCAGATCTGGAAGTGGATTCTACCACGTACTGGTAACCAGTGGAAAAAGCTGGTGATGGGTCGTCTAGCACAGACCCACCGCTGGAACCAGACAATTGATGAGGGAGAGAACTGTGACAGCGCCGTTCCTTCACTTGAACTCAGTCGCTCTCGTCTGCTCCCTCGTAACACTGCTCTTTATTGAGCTTACATGAATATGCACAAGTTCATTATGACGTCTTACACAGGTATGAACAAAGAGTACCAGTCTGTGCATAGTGTGTGTGTGTCTGTGTCTGTGTGTGTCTGTGTGTGTGTGTGTGTGTGTGTGTGTGTGTGTGTGTGTGTGTGTGTGTGTGTGTCTGTGTGTCTGTGTGTGTGTGTTCCAGATGTGACCCTGTGACCCCAAAGCTGGTGCTAAGAGTCCAGCGGTCCCCCTAACAAAGGGCTCTTATACTTAACCAGACACAGAGTAGGTGTCCTCCTACACCAGGGGTCTCAAACTTGTGGCCCGTGGGCCAATTGCAGCCCCCAGGACGATAGTTTTTGGCCCCACCTTAATATGAAAATGTAATGTTAGTTTGATAATGTATGACACTTTACAGTGTTGTGGGCGGAGCTGAATTAACCCACCAATCAGGGTGGGATATGGATCTCAGGGGACACCAGCCGGGCTTGATGCAAGCAGGGAAACATTTCTCAATGAGTCAAAGTTCCAGCAGCGTTGCCCTGGAGTGTTTCTTTCTTTCCTGTGCCTGGCTGGCTTCCTCCTTTCTATTGGGCAAACGCCGACATTCGCCCCAGCGCGCTGCGTTCACAACACTTCAAAAAAAGTTGTTTTTTTAAGTTGCTGCCCAGCGGGACATTATACGTATATAGATTTATACACACGTCAGTGGGATTTAAAGTTATGTTTCCACAGAGAGAGATCTCATATTAACTCTCACAGTGATGCGTAGGCGGCGGGATAAAAGAAAAGTCATGAACTCAATGCAGCCCAATTTAGTCTGCAGTCACATAGCGACACCTGTTCATCGGCAACAACAGTCCCCGGTAACCCGGACTAATTATAGGGTCGCACCGTAATTTGTGGCTCCATGTTTTTATTTGCATCACTGCGTTTGCATTGCAGCAAACATGAACATTACATATATTTCAATATAATGTAAAAGCAGTCAAAACAACTAACATCAGAAACAGCTGATGTTATTTGTTATATGTCACGGTGTCATTTCCGCTTCTTTCTCCTGTAACAACAGCCCGGCGCCGTGAGTAGTCGCCTTTTTTGCGCTCGCTATCCCTGCACTTTCTACCATCTGCAAACGCCACGGTGTTCGTGTCGTCATGAAAGACATGAACATCGAGCGTAAAAACAAAGGAGACTGCTACCGGCTTTTTATCTGCCGATCGCCGTGCTACGGTTGCAAGAAAAAGAAGCAGAAATGACGTTCTCTACGCGTTGAGACGTTCCCCGTCCGTCGGCTAAACGCTTGATTGAAACTTCAATGCGACAGTGACACCAAGTAGAATTATAAATGTCACATAGCCCCAAACATGTCTTTTTCAAAGCCTGCGGTGAAGAGAAAGGTTGGTGATGAGCACCGACAATTTCAGGAAAAGTGGGAAATGCAATATTTCTTTGTTGAGCACAGGGGCACCCCGACCTGTCTTATTTGCACAGAGAAAGTTGCGCTGCACAAGGAATACAATTTGAAACGTCATTACACAACTAGACATGCTGAGCTGGATGCAAAATACCAGGGAGACGAGAGAGCGAACCGGGTTGCCAGTCTTAAAACAGATCTACTGAGGCAGCAAGATTTCTCCAAGAAAGCAACCAAAGAGAATAATGCAGCAGTCGGAGCCACGTGGTTAGTGAGATGATTGCTAAAGCAGGGAAGCCATTCACAGAAGGTGCATTTGTCTAAAAGTGCATATTGCAGGCTGCAAATATAGTCTGTCCGGGAAAGAAAGGTCAGTTTAGCAACATCAGCCTTTCTGCCAACACCGCAGCAGATCGCATTTCTGACCTGTCAAGTGACATTTATGACCAACTGTGTGAGAAAGCCAAATGTTTCAGTGTATACTCAGTCGCTCTTGATGAGACCACAGACATCACCGACACTGCCCAGCTCCCAATGTATGTCCGTGGTGTTGATGACAGTTTTGAAGTGATGGAGGAGCTGCTCACAGTAATTCCAATGCATGGCCAGACCACCGCTCAGCAGATATTTACAAGCTGTGTGATGCCATTGAGAATGTTGGTTTGCCATGGAAGAGGTTTGTTGGAATAACAACAGATGGAGCGCCATCAATGACAGGGAGGGAAAATGGACTGGTGGCACAAAACAAACTGGAAGAGGAAGGCGTGGAGGAGGCCATTGCTCTGCACTGCATCATCCATCAGCAGGTCCTTTGCAGCAAATGCCTGAAGTTTGACAATATGATGTCTATTGTTGTGAAATGCATCAACCAAATCAGATCCAGGGGCTTAAAGCACCGAAGGTTCTGTGCTTTTTTAGAGGAAATGGAGTCAGAATATGGGGATGTGCTCGACTTCACTGAGGTACGTTGGCTCAGCAGGGGAAATGTATTAAAGAGACTTTTTGAGTTGAGAGCAGAAGTGAAGCCTTCATGGAGAAGGATGGAGTTAGTGTTCCTGTGCTAACTGATCCCAAATGGCTCATGGACTCAGCTTTTCTTGTTGATATGACACATGAGCTTAATGTACTGAACAAGACGTTACAAGGCCAGGGGCAACTTGTCAGTGCTGCCTATGACAACGTGAGAGCATTCTCCACAAAACTGGCGCTCTGGAAAGCTCAGCTCTCTCAGACAAACCTTTGCCATTTCCCAGCATGCAAGGCACTCGTGGATGCAGGCACACCATTCAGTGCTGACGAGTATGTTGATGTCATTTTGAGGCTACAGGAGGAATTTGATCACAGATTTGCTGACTTCAAGACACACAGAGCCACCTTTCACATTTTTGCGGACCCCTTCTCCTTTGATGTGCAAGATGCCCCTTCTGTGCTTCAAATGGAGCTCATTGAGCTGCAGTGCAACTCTGAACTCAAAGCAACGTTCAGGGAGGTGAGTGGAAAAGCAGACAAGCTTGGACAATTTTTGAGAGACTTGAGCCCTAGTTTCCCTCGGCTTTCCCGAATGTTCAAGCGGACCATGTGCCTTTTTGGTAGCACATACTTGTGCCAAAAGCTCTTCTCCACTTTGAACTTCAATAAGTCCAAGTACAGGTCCAGACTTACGGATGATCATCTTCAAGACATACTGAGGGTCGCAACTGCTTCCTCCCTCAGGCCAAATCTGGCTCGGCTATGCGAGAGGAAACGCTGCCAGGTCTCTAGCAGCAAGGAGTAGGCAAGAGAAGCCATGTTCAGAAGAACAGTTCATTTTCTACAGTGTTCCATTCATGTTCAGAAGAAGGTTATAGAACTGTTAATACAGACATTTCAATCTAAATACAGCAGATATAGAAGCCTGAAAGATACACACAAGTTCACTGACGAAAAATATCTTATTATTGTTTTATTTATGTATTACAGATTGATTTATTTTCTTATTAATTCTTAATTTGTTTATTTATTTTTCATATTTTGTATTAAAAAATAAAAATAAAGAGATTTGAGAGGATTGGAATTTTTTAACCATGCCTTTCTTGTGGAAAACCTAATGCGGCCCAGCCTCACCCAGACTCTGCCTGCAGCGGCCCCCAGCTAAATTGAGTTTGAGACCCCTGTCCTACACCATAAATCACACTACTAAGGATCAAACCTCTATCATCATCCAATCGATTATACAACTCTAAGCATATATGAGTAAATATTTCTAAGCATAAATGACAATCAACAATATAAACCTTACAGCTGGTTTTAATAACAGAATTCATTTGTTTCTCAAACGAGAAAGAGCTATCGAGAAACACTCCTAAATCTTTAGTTCTTAACTTTTCCAGTGGGCCAAGGTCAACATTATCTGCTAATGCTAAATAGGCTGCCGTTATTAACTAATGCTAATTTGACATGAATTAGCATTATGCACTAATGCTAACACTTACTTTTTTAACAATGTGAGTAGCTAATGCTAACACTATTTCCCTTAACTTTATAACAATGTGAACGGCTAATGCTAACACTCTTTTTCCTAGCATTATAACATCTGAGCTGCTAATGCTAAGTAGGCTGCCATTAGCACCTACGTCTAATTTAAGGCAAATACGCATTAGAACCTAATGCTCATATCGTTTTCCTTTGCTTTATAACAATGTGAGCAGCTACTGCTAAATAGCATTAGCTAATAACAGCAGTCTAATTTAATGCAAGTTAGCCTCATTTGCATTACAACGATGTAAGGAGTTAACGCTAAGTATGCTGCCATTAGTGGCTAATTCTAATTAGGGGTGAATAAATATTACCAGCTAATGCTAATATCGTATTCTCTTCCCTTTTAACAATGTGAGCAGCTAGTGCTAGGTAGGCTGATGCTAGCAGCTAATGCTAAAGCTAATTTAATGTGAATTAGCATCACATTAGTGAGGAGTTAATGCTAAGTAGACTGCCATTAGCAGGTAATGCTAATTTTAGGTGAATAGGAATTGGCAGATAATGCTAATACCATATTTTCTTGCTTTATAACAATGTGACCAGCTAATGCTATGTAGGTTGCCGTTATTAGCTAATACTAATTTGAGGTGAATTAGCATTATCCCCTTATGCTAACAATGTTTTTTCTTACTTTTTAACAATACAAGTAGCTAATGTGAACACTTTTTTTTTTTATTGAATTCTAATTTTTCCCTTGCGATGTGAAGAGTTAATGCTAAATAGGATGCCATTAGTGGCTAATTCTAATTTTAGATGAGAAAGCATTAGAAGCTAATGCTAATACCATATTTTCTTGCTTTATATCAATATTAGTAGGTAATGCTAAGTACATAGCCATTATTAGCTAATGCTAATTTAGGTGAATTAGCATTATCCACTAATGCTAACACTGTTTTTGCCAACTCTTTTCCCTTGCATTATAACAATATGAGCAGCTAATGCTAAGAAGGCTGCCATTATTAGGTAATGCTAATTATTATGTGTGTTAGCATTATCCGCTGCTGCTAGCAATGTTTTATCTTACCTTTTAACAATATCAGCAGCTAATGCTAACACTACTTTAATTTCAGTTAAACCTACTTAGCATTAATTAACTTCATTTAGCATTAAGAAGTTTTTGCTATAGGCTACCATTAGTGGCTAATGCTAATTTTAGGTAAATAGAAATTGGCAGCTAATGCTAATACCATATTTTCTTGCCTTATAACAATGTGACCAGCTAATGCTAAGCAGGTGCCATTATTAGCTAATACTAATTTGAGATGAATTAGCATTATCCGCTTATGCTAACAATGTTTTTTCTTACTTTTTAACAATACGCCATTAGTGGCTAATTCTAATTTTAGATGAAAAAGGATTAACAGCTAATGCTCATACTGTTTGCTTTGTAAGAATGACAGCAGCTAATGATATGAAGTCTACCGTTATTAACTAATGCTAATTTGATGAGAATTAGCATTATCCGATAATGGTAACTCTTTTCCCCTGCATTATAACAATGTCAGGAGTTAATGCTAAGTAGACTGCCATTAGGGGCTAACTCTAATTAGGGGTGAATAATTATTAGCAGCTAATACTAATACCGTTTTCTCTTTTTCCTTATAACAACTTGAGCAGCTAATGCTAATTTGATGCAAATTAGCATTATATTAGTGAGCAGTTAATGCTAAGTAGGCTGCCATTATTAACTAATACTACGTTGACGTGAATTAGCATTATGCGCTACTGCTAATACTGTTTTCTCTTACTTATTAAAAATGATAGTAGCTAATACTAATACTCTTTTCCGTTGGGTAACAACAAAGTGAGGAATTAATGCTAAGTTGGCTGCTTTTAGCGGCTTATTCTAATTAGGGGTGAATAATTATTAGCAGCAAATGCTAATACCGTTTTCTCTTTCCTTATAACAATATGAGCAGTTAATGCTAATTTGATGTAAATTAGCATTATATTAGTGAGGAGTTAATGCTAAGTAGGCTGCCATTAGCAGCTAAAGGTAATTTGAGGTGAATAAGCACTAGTAGCTAATGCCAATACCCTTTTCTCTTGTGTTATAATGATGTGAAACGTTAATATTGTTCTCAAACAACAGAATGAGAATGAAATATTGATTCTAACAGGGCCCATAAACAGCATTAGCTTAGCAGCATTAGCTTATCAGAGTCTCCATCATGGTCACACAAATCCTTAGCGGAGCAAAGTGGCCTACTTAGCAATAGCTGCTGTAGAAAGCAAAGGGAAAACAGTATTAGCATTAGCTGCTAAATGTGCACTTGAGAACAAATCTATTGTGAATTCAGCCGTGAATTTAGTGTTTCCAGTAAGCTTCCATTTCCAAATGTTAGCTGCTCCTGTCTGCCTCTTTGTCACACACACAGACTGAAATGATTCACAGCCTTGTTTCATCCTTCTGTCAGTGTCACTGACTGTCACTGTGACTGTGGACATACAGCATGGGAAACACACACATGGCTGATACTTGTATCTAAAGTTACAAAATGTTGTCTCTGTCCAAATATTTCCTAACTGTAAGTCTACTTTTAATGAAACTCTCAACATGACTTATCAGTTATTATTAATGTTCCTGCAAACAGACTCCTTGAAGACCCCCTACATAAATATCCATGTACTATCCAGCTAGACTAGTGTGTCTGTCCCTGAAAATATTCCTGCATGTGTGATTGTTCATGTCTCATCTGCAGGAAACAAACAGGAAGTGAGTGAAAGACACAGGAAATGATTCCAGCTCTTCCTCCTATATCAGACATTCTCTCCATACCTGAGAGTGTCCAGTCTCCAGCCTGGATCCTTCAGTCCAGCCGACAGAAGCTTCATTCCTGAGGGACCTGGATGATTGTAGCTCAGGTCCAGCTCTCTCAGATGGGAGGGGTTGGAGGTCAGAGCTGAGGCCAGAGAAGTACAGCCTTCCTCTGTGATCAGACAGCCTGACAGACTGCAGACACACAAAACAACAATCCATCTGTTATCCATCTCTATAGCAGCATAACTACGTGATGGTTCAGGGTCACCTGATCCAGCTCTAACTATAAGTTTTATCAAAAAGGAAAGTTTGAAGCTGATCGTCAAAGTAGAGAGGGTGTCTGTCTCCTGAACTCAAACTGGGAGCTGCTTCCACACCCAGTCCAACATAGCCAGGCTTTCTTTGCTGCTTTGACAAAACCTCAAATCCCAGTCAGAGATGGTGAGCATCATCACAGTGATGATCATTTCTCTGTTAACCCAGGCTTTCTGCTTCAGGATCTGTGCACGCTCACAGAACAAGGAGACCTTTAAACATCATTTCACTAAATGGATGGACTGAGCTCAGCCTACAGATGAACTGGATAAATAAAGATTTGACCTCAGTGTGCTCAGTGTTCCTGTCTATTCCTAACATATTCCTAACATGATAGCTGCACTTTAGAGCTCTAAAACTGGAACTGACACATATTTAAACTCCACATGTTACTCAGTACATTCAGTTCTGACACTCGCCCACAGTCCAACAAAGGAAACATGGAGATCACATCAGTTTGTCACCAAAGTCTAATTATTCCAGAGGGCAGTGTTGATACAACTAAAGTTATTTTTAAGCAAAGTTGAGTTTTTTATTGTCGCAGTACTTCATGTCTGAAGTATCACTTAAATGCATTACACGCTGTTGATGGCAGCAAACAAACCACCCAAACAAACAGAGGTGGGAGGCTTGGGCAGACTACGTAGGATCAGCTTGTGGGAGGAGTCAGGATAAAACCAAAGAAAGACAAGCTAACAAACACCACAGTGAAGTGAGTAGCTACAAACTGCAGGCCGATTAGTGTTGTTGAAGAAGTCGGTCTGAGGAACGTTCTTAGGATCAACAAATGACGGCATGTATGAGCCTCCCTCAAGACGCACCATCACAAGAAGAACACATGAGCTGTAGAAAAAGGAGAGACTATGAAAGCCACGGCGTTACAACGTGCACCAGCTGTTGGTCTCTCTGGAGACTACTGGGCATGGCTGGGTAACCATGGTTACTTGGGAGTTACAGTACATGATATTAATGAAGAGTGGGAGCTGCGTTCTATAGCAAACAATTTGTTATGAGGTAATCAGCTGATCTTAGTTTAACCGGAAGCCCTTCACAATAATTGCAATGCCTTTATTTTGTACAACTACCATCAGTTCGTCTGTACTGATGGTAACTTAAAGTCACACTAATGTCGTTTAGTTTCTATAGTTTATGTAGTGGAAGTATACTACAGTACCCTGATCACTGATAGGACAGATTTATGTAGATATACACCTTTGTGTTTAACATTACTGCATTATAGTACTGTGATCTTTGTCCTTATATATGGCTATATTAGCTATACTGATGTACGTACATATAACTGGATATGTAACTTATCTATTCATCTTATTTGTCATGTATTTGTATTGTGTACTTCCTTTTTGTAAGAAACCACACACATGATCACAGCCGCAAGAATCAATCAGTGAAAGAATAAAGTGTCTCAAACCAAACCTTAAGCTCTTTATTCCACATGCTGGGATCATTTGGCCTTCAGTGGTGTTCTGGCTGACACACCGGAGTGACCAGAGTGCTAAAGAGTGAATCGGACACACCAGTGTCATCTCTGATATCTCCACTACATTTAATCGTCCTTCAGCTTGTGGCTGCCGTTAGCTGGTCTGCTAGTTAGCTGATTTGCTATTTAGCCGGTGTGCTAGTTAGCTGGTGTGCTAGTTAGCCGGTTCGCTAGTCAGCTGGTGTGCTGACCAGCGAACCAGTAGGTTACAAGATGAACTTGTCTGTCTGATGAGCCAGCTCTCTCTGTCTTGGTCATTTTGTCCTTGGGCAAAACCTAACCTACCACTACAACTGTAGCTTACCTCCACCAGTGTGTGAATGTGAGAGTGAATGAATACAGGGAGTGCAGAATTATTAGGCAAATGAGTATTTTGTCCACATCATCCTCTTCATGCATGTTGTCTTACTCCAAGCTGTATAGGCTCGAAAGCCTACTACCAATTAAGCATATTAGGTGATGTGCATCTCTGTAATGAGAAGGGGTGTGGTCTAATGACATCAACACCCTATATCAGGTGTGCATAATTATTAGGTAACGTCCTTTCCTTTGGCAAAATGGGTCAAAAGAAGGACTTGACAGGCTCAGAAAAGTCAAAAATAGTGAGATATCTTGCAGAGGGATGCAGCAGTCTCAAAATTGCAAAGCTTCTGAAGCGTGATCATCGAACAATCAAGCGTTTCATTCAAAATAGTCAACAGGGTCGCAAGAAGCGTGTGGAAAAACCAAGGCACAAAATAACTGCCCATGAACTGAGAAAAGTCAAGCGTGCAGCTGCCAAGATGCCACTTGCCACCAGTTTGGCCATATTTTGGAGCTGCAACATCACTGGAGTGCCCAAGAGCACAAGGTGTGCAATACTCAGAGACATGGCCAAGGTAAGAAAGGCTGAAAGACGACCACCACTGAACAAGACACTCAAGCTGAAACGTCAAGACTGGGCCAAGAAATATCTCAAGACTGGTTTTTCTAAGGTTTTATGGACTGATGAAATGAGAGTGAGTCTTGATGGGCCAGATGGATGGGCCCGTGGCTGGATTGGTAAAGGGCAGAGAGCTCCAGTCCCACTCAGACGCCAGCAAGGTGGAGGTGGAGTACTGGTTTGGGCTGGTATCATCAAAGATGAGCTTGTGGGGCCTTTTCGGGTTGAGGATGGAGTCAAGCTCAACTCCCAGTCCTACTGCCAGTTTCTGGAAGACACCTTCTTCAAGCAGTGGTACAGGAAGAAGTCTGCATCCTTCAAGAAAAACATGATTTTCATGCAGGACAATGCTCCATCACACGCGTCCAAGTACTCCACAGCGTGGCTGGCAAGAAAGGGTATAAAAGAAGAAAAACTAATGACATGGCCTCCTTGTTCACCTGATCTGAACCCCATTGAGAACCTGTGGTCCATCATCAAATGTGAGATTTACAAGGAGGGAAAACAGTACACGTCTCTGAACAGTGTCTGGGAGGCTGTGGTTGCTGCTGCACGCAATGTTGATGGTGAACAGATCAAAACACTGACAGAATCCATGGATGGCAGGCTTTTGAGTGTCCTTGCAAAGAAAGGTGGCTATATTGGTCGCTGATTTGTTTTTGTTTTGTTTTTGAATGTCAGAAATGTATATTTGTGAATGTGGAGATGTTATATTGGTTTCACTGGTAAAAATAAATAAATGAAATGGGTATATATTTGTTTTTTGTTAAGTTGCCTAATAATTCTGCACAGTAATAGTCACCTGCACACACAGATATCCCCCTAAAATAGCTAAAACTAAAAACAAACTAAAAACTACTTCCAAAAACATTCAGCTTTGATATTAATGAGTTTTTTGGGTTCATTGAGAACATGGTTGTTGTTCAATAATAAAATTATTCCTCAAAAATACAACTTGCCTAATAATTCTGCACTCCCTGTAGTGGGATTGTAAAGGGTCTTTGAGGGTCTCGAAAAGCGCTATATAAATGCAATCCATTATTATTATTAAGAGCATCTTTAGGCCTGACTGTGCTCATCCTTCCTCCAACCTCTCCTTACCAAAGATAACAACTACATCAGTATTAGCTCAATAACAATTTCTGCAATTCAATTGTGGACATTCATTTTTAAACCTTGTGTAAAACGATAAAACCTCAAAGTCTGAGCATTATTCTTTGTGCAAACAGCTCTTGCAGGTTCCCCCGGACTTAGGTTATTTTTATTATTTAATTACTTTCCTTTAAGCAGCTGTTCAGGCTACTAAACTCATCCCAGAAATAACAAGTGACACCATTAATAGTAGAGGTGGGAATCACCATACAACTCGCGATACGATATTATCACAATACTTAACGCACGATACGATATTATTGCGATTTTTTAAAATATTTTGCGATATTTAAATTCTGCACATAAAGGTAAACTTTATCAATATTCATTTTATCTAATATCAAAGTCTCACACTCAGTCTTTCTCTCATTTCAGTCAGTTTTATTGTTGACAAACTGAACGGTTTGTATTACAGTCTAGTCCAACTTAACTGAATGTAACCATCTGGTACAATTATAGCTATTCTGAACTATGCAATTTATGAAAACTATGCAGCCCCTTCAGCAACTGAAGAATTTGAAAGTAAATTTAAAAAAATATATAATTTTACATTAAATAAAAAAGTTTCAAACTTAATTAAAATTAAACATGTCTTAAATTAAAATAAGTAAACTGTCATGTTTATTGCTTCCAAAAAAAAAGTTAAACACATTTGGACAGTGAAGGAATGTCAGGATTGTTGCTCAGAAAAAGGATCAACATGCTCTGAAGTCAACATGCTCTGACTCCAGAGCATGTTGACTTCAGAGAAAAAATTGTTTGTAACAAAATATCGATTTCTGCTGTCCCTGTATCGATACATTATTAGCAAACAAAATATCACGATACTACACAGTATCGATTTTTTCCCCCACCCCTAATTAATAGTGGAGCTAACTTTAACAGGTGAAACTGATTTGACCTATAAGGCTACTGCAGTTACTTCTTATCAGGTTTAGTAGGGAAGACATCTGGATGAGGTAGTTAGTAGTATGTAGTTAGTACCGGGCGACTCCCCTCCCCCACATCGGCACCAGAACCCTGTATTATCTACAGGGTAAGACTGCCTGTTTTATCAAACTATGGCTATTACTACTGTGATCATTTGCAGCCCAGTGTGCCGCTCTCTCTGCTGGGATGAACCACTGGAGCTCACCCAGTCATCCCTTTCTTTCTCTCAAGAAGAAGTGAAATAAATATATTTATTATGTTACGAGTCTAATATTCTTTAAATCAAACTGTAATGAATAAATCAAGCAAGAAGATTTGGTGGCTCCACGTGTTGTAGAAGAAAAGATAAACATCTCATTTTGAGAAATCAGCCTTTAAAATTAAGTACTGTGAATAAAAAACAAACAGCGAGCCAATCAGCAGTCGCCAATATCCTCCTAATTTCATTCACAAAGAAATCAAATATATATATTATGGGCCCAAAGGAGCCTAAATCTTTAAATTAGGCAGTACATGAAGTATTTTTTTAAATAAACAAAGACATGACTATAACAACTTTTAGTAATTCAGAGTCCAATTATCCACTCAAATGTAAATAAAAGTTCACTTGACAGCTGTAAAAGTTACCTGTTTATACAATAATATAAATCACATTTCAAATGATCATCTGTGGAAAAGTTTGAATCCTGACCTGAGAGTTTCCACTGCACACTGTGAACTCTTTAGTCCAGCGGACAGAAGCTTCACTCCTGAATCCTGCAGGTCAGAGTTACTCAGGTCCAGCTCTCTCAGACTGGAGGACTGGGAGCTGAGGACTGAGGACAGAGCTTCACAGCTTCTCTCTGACAGGTTACAGCCACTCAGTCTGAAAAATAAAAGACAGTCTATACAACAAATACTCATGTAGAGTTTGTTAATACATTTCAAAACATTAAATGTTGACTTTCTATTTTTAAAGGAAACATAAACATACTAAGATACAACATCATATGTATGAACTTTAATTAATAATTCTAACAACAAACTGTTTTCTGATCTGACCTCAGAGTATTCAGTTTACAGTTTAAACGTTGTAGTCCAGCAGACAGAAGCTTCACTCCTGAATCCTGTAGCTTTCTGATACTCAGGTCCAGCTCTGTCAGACTAGAGGACTGCGAGCTGAGAACTGAGGACAGAGCTTCACAGTTTTCCTCTGAGAGTTCACAGATGTTAAGTCTGAAGATAAAAACATGAATAAAGATTGTTGTTAAAGTGTAATCAAGGTGCAATAGCTTATTGTCTTGTGCTGAGCAGGTTAGTAAAACTTCTGTTTAACTTTGAAATGAATAAAAATGCTATGAAACAAGGATAACTGGATAAAGACATAAACAAAAACAAACATCAAACACATAAACAAACAGAACTAAACAGAATACAAATTGATCTGACCTCAGAACATTCAGTTTGGCATGTGGACTCTCCACTGCAGCAGACAGAAGCTTTACTGCTGAAGCCTTCAGGCTGTCGGTACTCAGGTCCAGCTCTCTCAGACTACAGGACTGGGAGCTGACCACTGACAACAAATTTTCACAGCCTTCCTCTGAGACGTTACAGGTGCTCAGTCTGAGAGAGAAAGGAAAAAAACAAAAACAAAAAAAGACAAACAATATATGTGATCAAATTAAATTTGTTTATATGTTGAACCCTTTTTTTTTAAAATTTATTTAAACCTATGAGACTATGAGTGCTACCAGTCCAGTGCACATGATTGGTACCTTGATGGTACCTTGCTCAGGGGTACCACAAGGTAACTATTCGGTGGATTCGACCCCTGACCTTATGATCATGGGGCGACCACTCTGCCTACTGAGCTAATAATTCTGTGTACACTGTCATACAATATTAACTAAAACAATTATTTTAGAAAATTTTAGTAATTCAATAATCATTATGCTCATTACCTGTGTATTGTGAATAACACTTGATTTTAAACACTCGCTGTATAAAACTCTTCCTGTTAAAGGTGTGTATAAAGGAGATGAGCTGAAATGCAGACTTCATGGAGAATGTTTGCTGTCAGCATATATCAAAGACAAAGCAGAGATCCATCCAGTCTCTTCCACTAAGCCCACAGAGGGACAGACAACCACTCTCACTCACACCTGCATGAAGTTTAGATCACCAGGTAACCTAACTGCATGTCTGTGGACAGTGGGAAGAAACTGTAGAGGACCCAGAGTGAACCCACTGTAATTCTGTGATAACACTGGTTATGGAAGCCTTACAGTTACATATGGTTACTGACAAGAAACACGACCTTAGAGGCAATTTCAGTAATGAAGACCGAGTTTCTCCCTCCATACAGGATGAAAACATGACAGCACAGCAGAGATTTATATTTAAAAAGGGAGAGTGTGCACTGAAAGTGAGATACAAACTTGAACTTAAATTATGAACATCAGAAAAAGATGTAGGTGAAGTCTGGCAGGTGAAGTTTGTGCTTTAGAATAAAACAACCAAACTCCTGGAGTTGGAGACAAGTGAACAAGCTGAGGATAATAAACCTGTCAGAGGGGCTGAAGCATCAGAGCTCATGTTCTTATAGGCTGGGTCTGGATTGTCCTTTGATAAGAGTTACAGAACAAAGTGTGTTTTAGAAATGCTGGAGTGAAACATTAAAACTACCATATATTTACCGAGTGACTGATGATCATTTAATTTACTATTTTAAAAAAATGTTACAGTGCTCTTTGAACTCAGCATTTCTGATTTATTTCCCATGATTTTAACAATGAAGCGATGACAACATGTTTACTCACAGAGCTTTGTTGGAGGCTTTGACCACTGGCAGCATTCTCAGAAGAGCCTCCTCTGAAGCAGAGTATTTCTTGAAGTCAAACTCATCCAGATCTTCTTCTGATGACAGTAAGATGAAGGTCAGAGCTGAGCACTGAGCAGGAGACAGTTTACCTGTGGAGAGACTTCCTGAAGTCCTGTATTGTTGGATCTCCTCCACTAGAGAACGATCATTCAGTTCATTCAGACAGTGGATCAGATTGATGCTTTTCTCTGCAGACAGATCCTCACTGAGCTTCTTCTTGATGTACTGGACTGTTTCCTGATTGGTCTGTGAGCTACTTCCTGTCTGTGTCATCAGACCTCGTAGGAGAGTCTGATTGGTCTGCAGTGAAAGACCCAGGAGGAAGCGGAGGAACAAGTCCAGGTGTCCATTTGGACTCTGTAAGGCCTTGTCCACAGCACTCTGGTAGAAGTGTTTCTTTGCAGATTCTCCTGTTTCAGACTTCTGGGAGGTTGTTTGTTGTTGTTCCAGCAGATTGAGTCCAGAGTTGATGAAGGTCAGATGGACATGAAGAGCAGCCAGAAACTCCTGAACACTCAGATGGATGAAGCAGAACACCTTGTCCTGGTACAGTCCTCTCTCCTCTTTAAAGATCTGTGTGAACACTCCTGAGTACACTGAGGCTGCTCTGATATCGATGCCACACTCTGTCAGGTCTGATTCATAGAAGATCAGGTTTCCTTTCTCCAGCTGATCAAAAGCCAGTTTTCCCAGAGACTCCATCATCTTCGTGCTCTCTGGACTCCAGTGTGGATCTGTCTCAGCTCCTCCATCATACTTGACCTTCTTCACTTTGGCCTGAACCACCAGGAAGTGGATGTACATCTCAGTCAGGGTGTTGGGCAGCTGTCCTCCCTCTCTGGTTTCCAGCACATCCTCCAGAACTGTAGCAGTGATCCAGCAGAAGACTGGGATGTGGCACATGATGTGGAGGCTTCGTGATGTCTTGATGTGGGAGATGATGCTGCTGGCCTGCTCCTCATCTCTGAATCTCTTCCTGAAGTACTCCTCCTTCTGTGGGTCAGTGAACCCTCTGACCTCTGTCACCATGCCAACACAGTCAGGAGGGATCTGATTGGCTGCTGCAGGTCGTGTGGTTATCCAGAGGCGAGCAGAGGGAAGCAGTTTCCCCCTGATGAGGTTTATCAGCAGCACATCCACTGAGGTGGACTTTCTAGGGTCAGTTAGGATTGTAGTTTTGTGGAAGTCCAGAGGAAGTCGACACTCATCCAGACCATCAAAGATGAACACAACCTGGAAGTCTTCAAAGCTGCAGATTCCTGCTTCTTTGGTTTCAGTAAAGAAGTGATGAACAAGTCCCACCAAGCTGAACTTTTCCTCTTTCAGCACATTCAGCTCTCTGAAAGTGAATAGAAAAATGAACTGGATGTCCTGGTTGGCTTTGTCTTCAGCCCAGTCCAGGCTGTATTTCTGTGTTAAGACTGTTTTCCCAATGCCAGCCACTCCCTTTGTCAGCACTGTTCTGATTGGTTCATCTCTTCCAGGTGTGTCTTTAAAGATGTCTTCTTGTCTGATGGTTGTTTCTGGTCTGTGTGGTTTCCTGGATGCTGTTTCAATCTGTCTGACCTCATGTTCATCATTGACCTCTGCAGTCCCTCCCTCTGTGATGTAGAGCTCTGTGTAGATCTGATTCAGGAGGGTTGGGTTTCCTGCTTTAGCGATGCCCTCAAACACACACTGGAACTTCTTCTTCAGTGCAGGTTTAAGTTTACGATGACACTTATGAAGAACATCTGAATTAAAAAAGCAGATATTTGTTAAGGTTTTTTGAAAAATGGTCCATTGACTTCCAGCAGGTATTTTTCCACAATAAAAGTAGAGACCATTTTTGGAAACAAATACTATTAAAAAATAAAACCCAGAAGTTTTATGCTGATATAAAATTGACGCAGGAACTGTAATTTTGGAGTGATACATTGAAGAATAGAGTATTGGCTACTTAAAAATTTGTTCAAAAGTAAATAAAAATTTTAAATCTTCTCAAGTCTGTAGACAAAAATAAAGATAAAGTTCATGTTGTAATACATTTTTTAGAAATCTGCATAATCCAGTTCGTCCTCCAACGTTACCTAAAGCTCTGAAACTTTGGCTTCTCTTTTAACTTGATGAACTTAATTAAAAATTGTAATTGTAATTAATTAATTAAAAACATTAAAAGTTAAGTCCAGGGCATAAATATTAGGTATCTGCTGTTAGATCCAGTGAAATAAGTTAGAAATATTAAACCAAAGAGATATTCATTCATTAGAGCTCAGACTTTACTCGTACTGCAGAGCTGAGGCTAGAGACATATCACTTTACTTAATAAAATGTGAATACATTTCTAAAAACTCTGGTTTAAAATTTAAACCATGAAGAGTGAAGGTCTAAATGTATCATAAGGCCTTAAAGCATGTCATGTATGACTATTTCTGAGTCCAAACATGTTAGATGTTTTTCTAGATTTCTTGTCATCTGCAATGAACCATCCTCACATCTCATCTAAAGCTCTGTAACCTCTGTCCTCTGTTTTAACGTTGTTTGCTGTTACATGCGGCGAAGTAAAGTTAGACATTATTAAACCAAACAACCTTTCATTTATTGGAGCTCTGACTTTAGTCATACAGCAGAGCTACTACATGGAAACAACCAGAGCTCTAATTGGTCAGCTCAGATCTGTTTCTGCCTTATTGATGTTTTTAGAGACAAACAAATGAATTCGTACCTTCTGACAAACGCGATGAAGCCTCCTGAGCTGAGGGACTTCCTGTTGGAAGAAAGTGCAGCTTGAATCACCAGTTGGTCTCTTTGATAATGAAAACCTCTATAGTTTCAAAATAATGTATTAATAATATTTGTACTCAAACATACATTGAAAAGAAAAGAAAAATTTAGAAAGTCTCAGTTTAATACATTTCATACAATAAATTGTGACAATGTGGTGTCTGCATATCACACGGAGTGTTTCGTGTTTCTTTTTCCTCTGACTGACCTTTATTCATTCTCCCTAAAATCGACTGGGCTACCTCCATCACACGGTCTGAATACACCTGCACCATCACATCTACTGTTTTCAGTCTGTCTGCGTTCTCCAGCTGGCACTTATAGATTTTGGTGAAGTCACCTCCAGGTTCATGCTGCAGGTAAAAGTGGAAAACCTTCAGCTCCTCTTCTCCCAAATTTCGCAACATTTCCAGGAGCTGCACTGGTGAGGGCTTCTCCATCTTTGATCTGTAAATCATGAGAACGTGACTCAGACAGTGAGTCTCATCACATGTTCTATCTACTTCTTTAGCAGATTACATCTCTACATCTCAATTATTTATAAGAAATTATTTTTTACTGTGATGGGAAAACTATCGCACCTCAAATGATACTGAATCAGTAATGAGTGTCATAAGTGTCACTGTGTTTATTTTGTCAGATGACCAGAGTTCAAAAAAGCAAACATAAAACACAAAAATCTAACTGAAAACTTCACAGTTACTGAAATCTATAAGAAAAAGAATTTATACTCTAGAGATAAGCGATAACTCTTCATTGCACAGTCATACCTAGTTCAATAGTACAACGAAACTGGAAACTGTCCCACGTCGGCACTACGCACAACTAAACACAACACAGTAACTTAAAGTGGATTTTTTTAAGTCCAAGAAAGGTATAAGCAAAAGAATGAGTGCATGTGGACATTGTTGATGTTGCTGTTACCCCCCAAAACGTCCAGGGAGGTAGCCAATCAGGTCAACTGAACCCTGAAGTGCCTTTTTGTGTGCCATGGTGCAGCTGGACAACCATACACATATGCAGCTAAAGTCAACAAAGATCAGCCTGGCATAACACCCCTGTTGTTCCAGGTGACAGATGGTGTTGTGGAGCGTTGTAAAATCTTCAGTTGATCTGTTAGCTCTGTATGCAAACTGGAGCGAGTGAGGGTGGCAGGCAGGACATGATGAGACATCGCACGAAGCACTTCATTATAACAGGGGTTAGAGCAGCTGATCGGTAGTCATTGAGGCTGCTAATGTTGGTGCGCTTTGGCAATGGGACAACGATGGCTGACTGGAGGGATGCAGGACTTGGACAGTGAAGTGTTGAAGATCCTAGTGAAGACCTCAGCCAGCTGGTCTGCTGTAGGTTTTATCCAATGTGTTTTCCCCCCTTGTTGCACATTTAATATGCTGTTCAAATATGTGGTCAGCATGGTTGAAGTCCCCAGCTATAATGTGCACTGCATCAGGATGGGAGTTCTGCTGACTGCTTATTGGCTTGTGCAGCTCCTGCATGTCTACAGTCCTTGTGTTGTTACAGGTGGCCTTCAGATTGAGAGCGTCCTTTGCAAACATCTCCAGTGGCATCAGATAACTTGCGCATTTCACATAAAATTTCACATAAGATTTCATAGTGGCACATAAAGCTCAGCCTGTAAATAAATGTGCAGAGCAATCACTTCACTTGTAAAATAAAACACATATTTCTACTAACAAATTGTTTCTGTATCCCATTTGTACAAAATTAAATAAGAAATTCTTCACAGAATACGTGAACTTTGGGGCTCAACAAGTTAAGGACAGAAACATGGGAAAACTCAACACTCTACAAAAAGTAACATTTATAATAAAATAAAAATATCAGTGGCAATAAAATAAGCACGGGTTACACTCTCCCTCTCTTTCCATCATGCGTGCTGTCCAAATATCAGCTGCTTCTTTCTGCTTCATCTCAGTGTCAGCTGAGAGAATGACAAACTCACTATGTGTCAACATTTGATGGATGATGACACAGAAATGTGAAATGATATTGAACTAAATGTGTCCTAATGATAACGAGAAGCTTTGATGAGTTGTGACTGTCTGAGGTATTACTAGGATGTAGAAACACTGGGGCTCAGCCCTGACATCTTTGTTGTTTTCACTTCATAACAGCAGCTGTTTAAAGTTATTAAGTGTATTTGACAGTAAAGTGAACGTCTCCCTCCTCTTTCTTGGGTTTCTGCTGCCTGAGGTACTCACTGAGCACGGTGTCAGTTGGGGCCATCTTCGTGATGTATTCTTGGATGTTCGTTGTCTCATCCTGGACTGTGGTGCTGACACTCACCAGTCCCTGGCCTCCTTCCTTCCGCTTAGCGCACAGCCTCAGGTTGCTGGACTTCAAACCTCCATGCATGGTAAGGAACCAGCCTCCTTTGGCCAGCCTATTACCCCAGCAGGGTACCTGATCATGGGCAGGGCGTAGGTGTTGACAGCCCGGATCTTGTTCTTACCGTTCAGCTGACTCCTCAGGACTTGCCTGACCCTCTGCAGGTACTTGGTAGTTGCAGCTTTCCTAGCAGCCTCCTCATGGTTCCCATTTGCCTGCGGGATCCCCAGGTACTTGTAACTGTCCTCTATGTCTGCAATGTTGCCTTCTGGTAGTTCAATCCCCTCAGTTCTGACTACCTTCCCTCTCTTTGTTACCATCCGACTACACTTCTCCAGTCCGAACGACATTCCAATGTCATTGCTGTATAGCCTGGTAGTGTGGATCAGTGAATCGATGTCTCGTTCACTCTTGGCATACAGCTTGATGTCATCCATGTACAGGAGGTGGCTGACAACTGCTCCGTTCCGTAGTCGGTATCCGTAGCCAGTCTTGTTAATGATCTCACTGAGGGGGTTCAGGCCTATGCAGAACAGCAGTGGGGACAGAGCATCTTCTTGGTAGATCCCGCACTTGATGGTAACTTGTGCTATGGGCTTGAGGTTGGCCTCCAGTGTTGTACGCCACATCCCCATTGAGTTCCTGATGAAGGCTCTTAGGGTCCTGTTGATCTTGTATAGGTCTAGGCATTCCAGGATCCGGGTGTGGGGCATTGAGTCATAGGCCTTCTTGTAATCAATCCAGGAAGTGCACAGGTTGGTCAGTCTGGTACTGCAGTCTCGGCTGACTGCTCGGTCTACCAGTAGCTGGTGTTTTGCGCCTCTGGTATTCTTGCCAATCCCTTTCTGTGTCATGTATTGACCCATGTGCCTGTTCATCTTAGCCTTAGCTTCCATGTGGTGCTGAGGCAGGTTATTGGTCGGTAGTTGGATGGGACAGGTCCCATAAAAAAAAAAAAAAACTAAAAAAAACAAAAACCACCCAGCACGCCCCTGCGGGCGGTTTATTCTTCAAGCTCGGGTCCTCTACCAGAGGCCTGGGAGCTTGAGGGTCCTGCGCAGTATCTTAGCTGTTCCCAGGACTGCGCTCTTCTGGACAGAGATCTCCGATGTTATTCCCAGGATCTGCTGGAGCCACTCACCTAGCTTGGGAGTCACTGCACCTAGTGCTCCGATTACCACGGGGACCACCGTTACCTTCACCCTCAACATCCTCTCGAGCTCTTCTCTGAGCCCTTGGTATTTCTCCAGCTTCTTGTGTTCCTTCTTCCTGATATTGCTGTCATTCGGAACCGCTACATCGATCACTATGGCCGTCTTCTTCTGTTTGTCTACCACCACTATGTCCGGTTGGTTAGCCACCACCATTTTGTCCATCTGTATCTGGAAGTCCGACAGGATCTTAGCTCGGTCATTCTCCACCACCCTTGGGGGCATCTCCCATTTTGACCTCGGGACTTCCAGGTTATACTCGGCACAGATGTTCCTGTACACTATGCCGGCCACTTGGTTAAGGCGTTCCATGTATGCCTTGCCTGCTAGCATCTTGCACGCTGCCGTTATGTGCTGGATTGTCTCTGGGGCATCTTTACACAGCCTGCACCTGGGGTCTTGCCTGGTGTGATAGACCCCAGCCTCTATGGATCTTGTACTCAGAGCTTGTTCTTGTGCTGCCATGATTAGTGCCTCTGTGCTGTCTTTCAGTCCAGCTTTGTCCAGCCACTGGTAGGATTTCTGGGTATCAGCCACCTCCTCTATCTGCCGGTGGTACATACCGTGCAGGGGCCTGTCCTTCCACGATGGTTCCTCGTCTCCCTCCTCTTTCTTGGGTTTCTGCTGCCTGAGGTAACTGAGCACGCTGTCAGTTGGGGCCATCTTCGTGATGTATTCGTGGATGTTCGTTGTCTCATCCTCTCGGCTGATCATGGGTAGGGCATCATTCACACACATACATACATACACACACACACACACACACACACACACATACATATATATATACATATACATATATACACATATATACACACATAAGATAAGATAAGATAAGATAAGATAGAACTTTATTAATCCCTCGGGTGGGTTCCTCTGGGAAATTCGATTTCCAAAAAAGCACAGCACCGACAGAAGTTACAGAGTTATACACACACACATATATATAAATACAGAGACAATATAAATAAAATATACGAAGGGGATAAATAGAATAAATAGGAATAAAAATAAAAATACAAGTGAATTGCACATTTCAAGTATTGAGTCTATTGCACCGTTGACTATTTACAAAAGTATTGCACAAGGTATTGTACAGTGAGGTGAAGAGGCACTACAGCTTAGTTGTTCCCTCCTTTGTCCTCCTGTTTCCCCTCCCTCTCCCCTCCAGAGAGGAGTTAAACAGTCTGATGGCGTGTGGGACAAAGGAGTTTTTAAGTCTGTTAGTTCTTGTCTTTGGTTTGCAGCCACAGAAATTCTTTTGTCCATGAAACCATAAAGCTGCACTTTCTTTTTGCCTTATAGTCTGATTTGTCATAACTTCTCCGTTTTGTGGTAAGCTTTTCTTTGGCTGTCACTTCTTCACCCTGACCTGTCTTATTTGGCTCAGCAGAACTGAAATATATATCCTGCTGCTTTTACACACGCACTCACATAAGCTCAGCGATTCTCTGCGCGATCAACCTCTCACATGTTTAAGCTGCGGGAGATTTCACTTGTCATGTTTGCATAGTAAGCTAACGATTAATAAGACGATGTCAGAGGAATTGGTGCACAAATTATCATCACTCACAGATCAGTGCTGTCACTCTTTATACACAGTTCCCACGATTGCAAAGTGAAAGCAAAAAAACAAGCGCAAATTCAAACGCGACTTCAATATGTCACATATTGACAGTGGCTCACCAATGACATAATTACCCAGCTACATTTCTGAAAGAATGCAAAAGCATTGACATATATTTTTCCTTCCTACAATAGCCTGACGGGCAGGGCAGAGATAGATTTTGGTAGCCCGACTGAAAAAATCGCTAGCCCCGGGACGTCGGGCTAGCGATATTGCGAGCCCTGTATCTGATTGAGGAATCACTCATCTTTGTCTTTGCACTAGGATGATGTCGGCGTAAATGTGCAGTCATATTCGTTGTGTTCCCACTAGTGCTTTCAGGTTAATCTCGTTGAAATAACCTTAACGCCACAACATGGCAAATCTCCGTTAACGAGCTACCGCCGATCGCCCCGTGCATGGGGCTAGACGACCAACACGTTAACGAGCTAACTGCGCTAACACACTAGTTCCGACCCATGTAATTGAGCATTGCATGGCACATCCAACATACTGTTTTACTTTAGTCCATGACTCGCTTACCTTCAGGGTCATACGTCACATGAAAACTAAAATAATTCCAAACGCCAGATCTGAATGAGGGTGGGGGAGGTTCAATTTGCAAGGAGAGCTTAACTTCTGTCTCGCTAGCTTGCCCTGCGCTCTGCCTTCTGATGATGCTGTCTGTGTTGAGCGCTCAGTGGATCTGCGCTGGACAGTGCAGCCTAGGCGGAGTAGTCGAACACAGATTCACTGAGCGCTCAACACAGACAGCATCGTCAGAAGGAAAGTTGATAAAATAAATTACAAATTTTGTATTGTTCAATACATATGCGTACCGAACCGAAAGCACTGTATCGAACGGTTCAATATCGATACGAATATCGTTGCACCCCTAATATATATATAGATATATATGTTTAAATAAATTAACAATAAAGCTCAACGCTACACCAGCTTCTAGCTTTGATTGACACAGAGTCCTGCATAATTTAAAAATCAGCCTAATTCTGAGGACTCACTGCATGACACTCAGTCTTTGTCATTGTTGATTCTTAGCTCACAAACAGTTCTTATGAGGACTAACTAGTGCTGACAGTTTAGCTCTTCATAAAGTTACAGGAGGATAAAATAAACATGAGATCGTTGAAATAATCCTGTCTGATCACACGTGTGGACAATAAACGCTGTAACAGAAAATGAACAGTAATGTAACGACACTCATCTCTCACGTCTGCACTAAACTAAAACGTCACTACTTCCACATCTAGTTTGTTTTAATGGAGGCGGAGTCTCCCTGCCCAGTGCGCACTCAGGATAATTAACATGTCACAACACAGGAAGTGAGCGCATGTAAATCAGAAAGTGTCAGGTTGCCTAGCAACCATGACACTAGCGTCTTGAAACGCACTGAGGGAAATGAAGTGAAAGATCTTCGTTTTAACTGACAGGTTTCACACTCAGAGACCTGCAACAACATGAAAACACATCACTGTAACACTCAAAACTGCAATCATATGAAATCATAAGTGAAGGACTGTGATGATGTTGTGTTATGAAGTGTCTGCTGAGTCCAACCTCTAAGAATTACGAGTCTGGACTTTAATGATAGAACAAAACTCAGACATCAAAGTTTCTCACATTACAGAATCAGATGAAGAGACATGAAGGGATATTTGTGGTTTTATGCACAGAGTCAGAATCAGACTCAGAGGTGTTCCTCGTGATGTTTGGTGATGGAAACAGTCTCATCGACGTTTCCATCACCAAACTAGAGAAACTAGTAGCTGCACGCAGCAGAGTTTAGCACAGCTGATCTCTGTGACACATCAACAGGAACAACATGTTGTTAAACAGGACTGTATAAAGACTCAGAGTCTGACTCACACCTGAACAATGAGGCTGTGCAGCATCGTCCTGTCACACCTGCTAAACCACTCGTATCAGTTTGAGCCCGAACAGTAACACGGTCACATGACCGACGAGGCCAACGCGCCCAGACGAACGTCTTCCTCGTGGAACTAACTTGTTCCTGTTATCAGATTTGTGAGCAGCAGCTGAAACTGCCACACGAATAAATGTTCTTCAAACTGTTTGATTCCAGCCAATCAATAATCTATAATCATGAGGATTCAAACACAAGAGCTGAACGTGTGGTTACATTGTAACCTTGGTTCTCTGAGTGAGAGACTCTCTCCCTTCTGTTACATATGGAACAGAGGGGAGAGAGAGTGTCGGTGTGATGGAGAACATCAGGTCCAAACATCACAGAAACAAACAAACTGTTAAAGGAGGAAACAAAGCAAACTTACAGTTTCTTCACACAGAGACACCAACAACAAGCTCCACTGTCCCACTCTGATCCTGTCTCCTCCTCTTTTATTCTTGCTCTGAGCTCTTTTTGGGTGTGTGTTTCTGTCTCCACCCACAGGAATGCATTGATATACTGTTGATAACGACTCGAGAGCAGACGTGTGACAGAAAACAGAAAAATAACCTAAACACCTAAATAACGTAAAATAATCAGAATATTTATTAATATGTTTAATTTCTCTTTAAAAACTTTTCTGCTCCTCAAATCTTTGGTTCAAGTTCAATCTAAGGAAAGAAAAGCGTCTTCTTTAAGTTTCTCAAAGAAGTCCACGATCTGTAGGCTCATGGAAATTCATTTTGTTGTTTTTTTGAGCAGAAACACCAGAGTGTAGAGCAGGAAAACGATCCCAGCAGGACGTCTCTGTTGGGGAAATATCCCAGTTATTCCCCTGAGCCTGGTTAGTGAACTGAGTCAGAGCTGTTCATCGATCCTACAGGTGCTAACATACAAACACGATCAGCAGCTTCTCTCATATGGAGAACACACTTCAACATCTGCAGCAAATCCTGTGTTTTATGTTGATGTGACCAACATCTTGTGTTGAGTCTTTGAAGATGAGGAGCCAAACACAGACAGTGGATCCAGAAGGACTGTTTATTCAGGGCTTTAATACGACTGAACTGATGCTTCACATCCTGTTTAGAGACGATCGACCAACACAGGCTCAGTCCTCACTCATCACACGGACTTCAGTCACACTGGGATCAACAGAGGAGACTGTTCACCATCACAGTTCAGCAGTGTTGGGGAGTAACAGAATACATGTACCACCGTTACGTATTCCGTTACAGTTACCGTTTAAAAAGGTGGTATTCAGAATACAGTTACTTTGGTGAAATAAATGGATTACACTGCGGTACTTTCCTGTTTCATTTTGTCGCGGGTCAGGACTGTTTGGGTTTTGTTTGACAGCTACGTTCTGATGTTCCAGGCGGCAGCGTTACGGTTGCCATGGTTACAGGGCGACGCTCTCTCTCTCTCTCTCTCTCTCTTTCTGCGACTGTGTGTTTCCTGGGTGAGAGAGCGCCTTTTCGTTGTTGTTGTTGTGCTAAGCTAACAGGCAGAATGCTACAAGCATAGCTCTAAAGAATGTAGCATCATGGGCAGTATAGTCCGTGCTGCAGGGAGAATGGACTGCCATACACGTTATGTGTCTGTGAGCGCGAGGAGGGAGAAAAAGGCGAGTGGAAAGGTACGAGTTGTCATCGAGAAAAAACGGGAGCTGGAAGCATGTAAATATAATAATAACCACTGCAAGAAGAGTGCCTGACGAGCCCAGTTGTAAGTAAGCTATTAAGACTCGACTGTACACCGTGTTCGTGTTTTCCTCCGAAAACAATAAGTTCCGTTGGAGCAGCCTTTCAACGCCTCTCTCTGTCTCTCGCAAGAAAAGTTGACCCACACAACAAAGTAAAGCTATTTTTCGGCTATGAGCCGACAGGGACCCCGCCGTATTAGTCAGAGGTGCCTTTACTACAGTTCGGAGTCGCGGACCTTCAGTAATAGTAATAAATCACACAGCAATAGTACATTCACGTTGTTGTAAAAAGCATGATAATATATTAAGTAATCCAAAGTGTTCAGAATACGTTACTGTCATTGAGTAACGTAACGGAATACGTTACAGAATACATTTTGGGGCATGTATTCTGTAATGGAATACATTTTAAAAGTAACCTTCCCAACACTGCAGTTCAGCAACAATAATCAGAGCTTTTTCTCTGCCTGTCTTGGTGAGGATCACATGTTCTGACACACAAATTATCTTCTGCTTTAACTCGTCTCTCCTTTTTAGTTTTTTACTCTTTGTTCCTGTCAGTGTCAAATATGAGAGCAAACTGTTTTGTGCAGGAGCCAAACCAACACCAAGCTGACCAAGAGAACCTATAACACCACCAGAATTTATTATCCAGACTTTACTGACAGATTTATGTGCAAGTAAAGCTGTTTTTTTTTAAATTACGTTCACTGCTTTCAGCCAAGGAAGCATTGGTTCTTGGAAGTTCACCAAACGAGTAAATCCAGTTCAGCAGAGTTCCAGTTTGTAGCACAGCTGATCTCTGTGACGCATCAACAGTAACAACAGTAGGGGTGGGTGATAGAAACGATATACGATAGAAATGATATAAATTTGGCCAACGATAGAGATTTTGACTATACTGCTCTACTGCAAAAGCGCATGTTGATGATGTCATCAAGCTGTGCCTGTTTTGGTCGAAAGCATCGCAGCGGCTACAACCATTATCATCTGCAAATTATGGCGGGCGACAGTCACAGCAAAGAGATGAAGCACTTTTGAAATATGGGGAAAGCCAAAAACTGCGCTTCCTCCACCTCTGTAACATTGATTCATTAAAGTTGAATTCTCTCACAGCTGCTCTGTTCCCATGTTGTTGCAGTATATTAATAACTCACGTTAACTTTTATCGAGTGGAAAAAAAGTTGGCGTTCATCCTCCAGCTTCACTGTGCTAATGTTATGCTAACATAGCTGTGTCGCTAGCAGTCATGTAGCACAACATTATATACCAGGTAGTCCAACTTCAGTAACCCTGCAAACGCCACTGCTGTTTAGTTTTCTGTCTTCATTTATGTTGGAAGTGATAGCAGAGCTGTTTGAATTTGTTTCAAAAATCTCTGTCAGAACATGGTATGAAATGTTTAGGTGGAAACTAGCAAGCTAACTTCCTGTTAACTTCTAACTCCGTAAAATTTAATAAATTCTGTTTTCATGGATGTTAAACTTAATTGTTACACCTGGTAAAGCAGCAACGCTGATGATTTTATTAAAGATGAAAGAATTTAGACCATTTTTAACTCTTAGTGTTCGTTTGACTTTGGGACCTGAAGCTGTCGGAGTTTAGGACCCAGATTACTCCGTGAAGCTCCTCCCTACAGCAGCCGTAATGCTCTGACGATCCATCAAGCAGTGCTGCTTACCAAAGTTGTACTAAAACATTTTTAACAGATTTCTGCAGCCAAAATCGGTTCGAGGTCAGTAAGCACAACCAGAATTCATACATAAGGCACACTCTCGATTTTTGAGGAAATTAAAGGATTTTAAGTGTGGAAAATATGTTATACAGAAGAATATATCGTGATATGGATTTGAGGCCATATCGCCCAGCCCTAAACAACAGGTTATTAAACACATCAGTTTGATCCACAGATCAGATCATACATCAGGTTTACTTCATGTAAAATAAACGTCTCACTCTATGAGCTCCATCAGTCTGTGTACCTCCTCATTGTCATTTCTGAGCAGAGTTTACCTGCACACTTCCTCATGTCTGACAGTGTCACAGTGTGTGTGTGTGCCAACATTAACCAGCTTATCATCAGCTGCTTGTGCTTCATGAATAACTCAGACTGACAGAGTGATGAACAGAGCACAGAGGGAGGCTCTGCTCTGGTCCATCAAGCAGGATTCACATAGTAACATGTTTTTCCTTTGAACACTTCATTGTGTTTAACTTGAAACAGATTAAAAAGTGTTCGATTGTGCACTTCACACAGTCCTGAGTCACAGAGGCTTAAATGTGTTTGATTCTGAGAGGCTTTACTCCTGCATCAACATCAAGTATATGTAGGATTTAAACCGCAGTGAAAACATCCTTAAATATTGATGCTGTGTGAGAGAGTCTGTATTTACTTCTGATTATCTCTGTTTGCAGTGACCCTGAACTGAGCTGGAGCAGCTTCATGTTGTTTTGACGTCACTCAGTAAAACCTGAATGTCGGCTTCTGAAGAACAAACTGGTTTCATCTGTTTCCAGTTAAAGGGACGATCATTGTTCCACCAGTGATGTTGGATCCAAAGTTTCATTCAGATCGTTTTAAACTGTTTATCAAAGACAAATGTTTGAGTGCAGAGTTACTGACTGATAACCAGAGTGGATTCAGCCAATCATCAAATCATCTCATTGGTTTTATTTTATGTAAATACAAACGTCTCACTTCCTGATCTGCTCATAAAGTTCCTAAAGACAAACTGTTAAAGGAGGAAACAGAGCAAACTTACAGCTTCTTCACACACCAACAACAAGCTGCACAGCTGCACACTAAACACAGACACACAGGTGATTCCTGGAAGGAGGCGGGGCTTCACCTGAAGCAGGACAGGTGGAGACTTGATAGGAATTTTCCCCGTACAGGGAGGAGGCTGATCTTCAGATGAGTTCCTGTTAAATCTGACGAAACAAAGTTAAAAGTGGACTCAGTCTTGTCTGATTTCACTCTGTTTTTCACTGAGCAGGTTTAAGTTTTATTAATGAAAATCAGCAGAGCTTGGTACTGATGGAAGACCCTCCTCTAATCGCTGTCATTCAGAGTGATCCAACCTGTTTGTGAATGCAGCTCACAGACTCTCCACATTTCCACACGACTTAACAGACTGATGGTGTTTTTCCTTCAAACAAACTTTACTGAGAACACTCAGTGACACTCATGGACGCTCCAACAGAGTGAAGATGGTGATCAGGATGAAGAAGACTTTAGAGAGTTCTCAGAGCTGCTGAGCTTCTCACAGTGGAGACTCAAAGTCAGGACTTTAACCTTTTTAAGCATCTGTATTAAAGCAGATATAATATTAAACAGTGCTGTCATATACAGGCTCACCTCCAGGAATAAACATGCAGACACATAAACTTGTGTTCATGCTGACATTAAATAGGAACATACAAAATGATTTTATCAACTCTTACAGTTCAGATCAGGCAGAGTGGAGCTGTTTATAAAGACCAGTCAAACCTAAGATAAGATCATGAGAGGTGGAAACAAAATCCCCAAATGACTCGTTTGTATTTTAATGTCACAATAACTCGTGTGTTGCTCACCTAAAGTATAGAAAATGAAAAAATCAATTGAGTTTAATGTCATCAAATTAATGTTGCAGTTCATTTTCACTGCAGTGAGATAAAAAGGTTTAGTATCTACGTGTTAGCTGGTGTTTGTTTGCTTACAGCTGTTCATTTTTTTAATGTTTGTCAACATCTACAAAGATTTTAGTTTTCTATTATAATCATGTAAAATACTATTCTCACCGAGAAAAAGCAACGATTGAATGTCACAGCTCAAAGTCTGACTTTTCCTACTAAAATAAAACGTGTGAGTGATACGTGTCAGGCACGCTGTCCACAGGGTTCATACACCTTTTTCAGGGTGAAATTCAAGTACTTTTTAAGCACTTTCAAGGTCCTTTTTCAAGCTTTTTTGTTCATCTCCCTTAAATAAACAGGCAGCCTGTAAGTATGAAATATTCATATACAAACACACATAAATGTGTGTACTGTCGCAGTGGCTGATTGTGCCCCACAGGCCTCAGTGTGAGCTTGAAGACATTTATAATCTTTAAGTAGTTTGATGTGTCGGTGCTGATGATAAACAGTTTGAATGAAACTTTGGTAGCACAGAAACAAGAGGCTATTCTTTGTGACCATATGGATCGGTCACATTACCGTTATTTCACCCAAAGGCACCAAGTTAATACTCAAAGAAGCTGCAGCTGTACACACGAATATAAACAGTACTTGGTGACAACTTTGCTTTTAGCCTCTAACCCTCTGGGGTCCAGGCTGTAATTGGCCGTTTCTGACTACTTTTGATTTGTTCTCTAGATTTCACCTTTAAAACTGTTATTTTCTCATTTTGACAAACTGTAAATATGTAAATATTGTGCTTAAAACATGAGTAGAAAGTGATATTTTTGACTGTAAAAACCAGAAGCATGTTTAACAAATCATTTTCGTAACTTGAAAGGCAAATAGAAATTGTACATTTTTAAAAAATATGCACAAGTTTTGCAAACAACAAAGTTATTTGGTACTGTTGAGCTAAAAATGCAGCCGAGGCTCAGACGTTTTTCATATAACCATTTCAAACTATGTACAGAACAATCAGCTGTTCTGCATCAAAGAAGAAGACACACGAATGATTTATGCAAAAATAGTTTGTGTCACTGTGACACAGAGGAGAACAGCACAGGGATAAACCTGCAGGTCTGACAGCAGCTGTGTCAGCGTTTACACTGCAACCTGCCTTTGGTGGCTTTAAGGCAGCAACTGTGGCGTTCACTAGTAGAACTGACACACAAAACAACAACTACACACTAACTACACAAGACAACACACTAACCTGAGACTCCAAACACGGTAAACGTCACAAACCTCTCACCTATCAAAACTCTCTCTCTCTCTCTCTCTCTCTCTCTTCCCAAACAACCACATGCCACATGTTGCCATATCATTTTTTGATTGGTCCATTTTTCCACCAATAGGGAAGGAGTGTTTTTTCTTTTTTCACTCACAATCGAAGCGTGTTTGCTAGCGCTCTCCTTAGAAAACGCCGTTTTTACCGTTTCTTCCCGGAGGAAACGCCAGTTTTATTCAGAAAAAACATCAGTTTTACGAGGCCTATCAACACGATTTAAAAGCTGGTACATAGTTTGAAGTCCGCACGTTCGACCCAAGTTGAAATGGAGACTCTGGGTCCGTCGACCCCAGAGGGTTAATCAGAAAGCCTAAGTTAGCTAGTTATGGTAAATGGTCTGTATTTGTATAGCGCTTTACACTCTACACAATCATCCACCTATTCACACACACATTCACACACTGATAGTTATGTATCAGGCTAATGTTTAAAGTTTTCACTTGAGTAAATTAACTCATATCACTGCTAAGTGATGTTAGCTATGTTCACAGCATATTCCATAACAGCGCTGCCATACTGCATCACACTCAGTGCATTTCGATCATTGCTCCAGCGAGTTTGATAGCAACATAATAATCATAATTTTTTAAAAATAGCGTGTGTAACATACACATACTGGAAAATTATTTACTAGCACTCACCTATCATGACTGGAGAGCGCAAACTCCGCCATTTGTTCCATCAAACACTCATTAAAACAGCGACCTACAGGTATGTTAGCGCACTCATCCCCGACTGTCCGACGGAGGGGCGGGGTCACACGGTGAAACAGACGCAAGGCAGCCAGGCGGGGAAATTTTGCTTTTACATTTTGCGACTCATTTTATTTTTATATCTGACAAGAAAAGTATTCAACCAGATAGTTATTTGTGGTGAATGAAATACAGTTACACTTTTAAGCACCACATCTGAAATTCAAGCACTTTTCAAACCTTGAAAAGACAACATTCAAGGATTTTCACGGATTTCAAGCACCCGTATGAACCCTGTGTCCGTCTCAGCTGAGTACACCAGTTTTGTTAAGTGCTATAAATAAATAAATAGATCAAATAAAGTAGCAACATCCTGAGATCTCGGTGTTAGAAAAACTGAATCCTTTTAGAGGTGAATCGTTGTATCTACAGCCTCCAAGGAAACCGGTGACTTCACTTGTAATTAAGCACATATTTCAATCAACTGATGGTTCCTGTATCACATCTGTACAAAATGCAATAAAAGTCTAATTTTGCTGTGGTCTTTGTCTCCACATATCTTACATCTGTGCAGTTCTTATTGGCCATAACAAAATACATTTGAGTGCAAAGGAACCATGGAAAGTGTCTCACATGGTGTGTTAGCTGAAACTAACAACACAAGTTAGCCCAGGGAGCACATGTGGATACGCTAGCATCCATTCACAGGCTAACACAGCTAAGAAATCATTAGCAGCTTCTACAATCACATTTCCAACAAAACGTCGTATCCTGACTGGTTTTAGAAGTCAGACACCGGACTGTGAACCACAATTCAATTTGCAAATAAACGAGATTCACCAGGATCTTCTTCACAGAATAAACTCTGTGGTTCAACACGTTACTGGACAGAAACTTTGACAACAGCTTTGTGCATCTACAAAACAAAATCAGTGCCTCGTTTCATGGAGCTAAAGAAACACAGGCTCTATATACAGAGAAACTCACCCTGCTCCATGCAGACAGATGCAGTGAAACCATGAGCAGCACTACGGTGCATTCACGGTACATGGGGAAACTCACTGCTCTACAAAAAGTAACATTTAAAATAAAATAACCAGAGATTACACTCTCCCTCTCTAAACAGCATGAGTCCCTTCATGCATCGTTGACCAACGTGGACGTGGTGGAGTAACAGTTGTGGAGAATGCAACAGCTGAGGTTTGAGAAAAGGAGCTAATAGCCAAGGTCAGCGGCTCTCCTACTTCCTCATAAGGAAACTTCTCAGCTGTAGCTGAGCAGGATATCATTGCATTTGAATCCTCCTCGCTCTCTTTAACCCGAGTTCCTTCTGATTGGTTTCCTGGTTCTACAAAGAGAGTCTGCTGCCTGAGGGCCCCACCTCCTCCTCCACCTACTGCTGTGGACATTTACAAAACATCAATCCAAGAAAAATTGTCTGGTTTGTAATAGATAGACATTTTTTATTAGAGTCTACAGCAGGAACCAACCTGAACCTTGTTATGAGCTGAATCAGTGCTGGACTGTAGAAATGCTGTTTCAGTGGCTGCTGCAGGAACTAACATGGAAACGTGTTCAGCAGCTTTCCAGCTCTAATATAGGAAACACAAGATCAGAGTTTGGACACACTGGAACCAAACAGTTTTGTCTCGGACTTTTATTTCAGCATCATCGTTTGGGTTGAATTAAAACCTTTCAGCAACGCTAACCAGACTTTACGAGGTAAACGTGTATCTCCAAGAATGTCTTGCTAAGAGTCGCGTGTTCTGGGAAACAACACACAAATCAGTGGCGTCAATAAGGTTGTGTTTCATGTAATACTCTAGACTTTACTGTGAGACCATCACTAACATGCAGACGTCACAAAGTTGTTCACGGATCACATTAATCCAGAGTCACAGACATGCAGAGACACTTCCAGGTATAACATATATAATCCACACAGTCAGTCACAGCTGAGCTCTTTACTGAAGTCAGCATCAGCTCTCTGCTCGCTCTCACATCATATTCATGACAATCAGACGTGTTTCAATGATGCTGCTGTTTTCAGCCAAGCACACAGTCTCCATGGAAGTTTAAACTGGAAACACTGGTAACTGCAGCAGAGTTTCATTTGGAGCAGACCTGATCTTTGTGACGCATCAACATGTCAACACAGTATTTAACAGAACTGCAGTTTGCATCAGATCATACATCAGACTGACCACGTTTGTCATTTCATCAAACCTGCCATTAACATATTCAACAGTACTTACACTATCTTAAACATGTTTTCTTTTTAAAATGTTTGCATATTTATTAAATATAAACTGTGCAGTATTTCATTGATGGAGGCCAAGAAAACACAGTTACAGGAGAAATGTATTTAAGCTTGAAATGTAGCTGCACTCGGTAGAATTGAGCCAACTGGTTGTCTTCATTTTCAGTTCTGATGAGCTCACATGTTTAAGATCATCAGTTTAAAGAACCATAAGGCCGTGGATCCTTAAGGGTTTTATGGTTTGAGTTTACAGTGAGAGGTGTTGATAATGATGTTGGCTGTTTTCAAGTTGAACAATCTTCCAGGGAAGTTTAAACTAGAAAAACGAGTCACTGCCTGCAGCAGAGATTCAGTTTGCAGCATTCCTGATCTTTGTGCAGCAGCAACAACATGTTGTTAACAGAGCTGTGTAAAGACTGACTCACCTCACCAGGCTCTCTTTCATTCACAGCATACACAACATTTACTTCATTACAAGCTGTGCTGCTCAAGTTACTGGAAATAAGCACTCAGTTACTAAGTAATCCCATGTCTTTACTGATTACTTATTTTCAAAAGTATTTGGTTACTTTACTCTTTAAAAAAAACACGACTTGAATACGTAATAAAGTAGAAAGTAGACGTTTCAGCCCGAGACTTTTTCTGCATAATCCATCATATAGAAATGAATCAAATTAAAAAGCCTTTCTTTTAATTGTTTTATTGTTTTTAATCTTTTTATTTTATGCATCAAGAAAAGATTAAATTATATTATAGCTGTTTTTGACTTGATGAAATGTGTTTAACATTTAAACCTATTTCCTGTATATTCCAGCACATGACATAAAATAATGTTTTGTGTTTCCACTCCCGAGTGGGGCGGGTGGAGGTCTGCCCACAGCGGTCATGTCAGGGGGAGGATCCGGGGGTTTCTCTGTCAATGTCACGTTCCCATGGCAGCGTGCTTGCTCAGATCTGAAGTGTTATGGTCCTGGGTGGGTGACCCAGTGTTTTTTGAGTTTTGGTTCCTTCTCATGGTTCCTTAGTTTTTTAGTGTTTCCTGAGTTCTAGTTTTAGGGTTTGTTATGTGGCTTCCTTCTGCATTTCCTGTTTTATTGTGAAGGTCTGTGTCTTATGCCAGAGTGTTCAGTTTGCGTTTCCCCTGTCTCGTCTTGTCAATCAGAATCGGCCGTGCCTCCCTCCTGTGTGTAGTTTCCCCTCTGTGTATTTATAGTGTGTGTTGTCTCGTGTTCGTCGCTGGTTCGTCTGTGTCGTCTCCTTCACGTCTCCCTGCATATCTTTCTAAGGTAATGTTTGTCGCGCTGTTGCACACACAGCACGCTCGTTTGTTTCAGTTCGTCAGTAGCAACAAGACAGCTTACCAACGTGTACGTAATAAGCTGATACTCCTGGGTGCTACACACTACAGTGTGCGCTGTACACCTACTTACTGGTTGTGTCGCATCAGTCTGTGTCTCTGAGTTAACTTGTGTTTCTCCTACAGCTCCGGACCGCTAAAAATGCGCGTGCTCTTTGTGAGCTCGTTCCCGGCTCGTAACCAGCGCGTTCTGCCGTCAAGGGCGATCATTGGTTAGATGTGATCATGTGACTGATGCAAGCCAGATCCTTTTATTTAGCAAAACTGTGATTAATAGTTAAATATTATTGTTGAGGGGCACAGACAGGACTCCGCACACACACACATAAAAAAATAAATAAAAAAAATTTAAAAGTTGCCTCAACAAAAGGGCACTTTGGGCACTCATCAGGAAAGGGGCGGGTGCTCAAGCCCCTCTAGCCCCCCCCTCTGCACGTCCCTGAACTGGAGGACACTCAGGACTTACACAGGCTAATGATAATGATCAGGGTTCATATGCCTTTTTCAGGGTCAAATTCAAGCACTTCTTAAGCACTTTCAAGGTCCCTTTTCAAACTTTTCCAGCACATCCCTCCCTCACCGCCAAAAAAAAATGCATGTTTCAATTCACATCACCTCAGTAAGACCATGTGAAAGTTAAGACAAATCATCCTAGGTGAACTTAAACACCTTTGTTCCCTTTTTGTTAAGAAATAGAAAAACACTCCACACAAAAATACTGCAAAAGGAAACTGTTGCCTTATATAAAGAGTGTATAAACTCAAAATGCACATGTCACTTAAAAATTAAGATGTGAACAAATCAACTTGTTAGATATTCTTCTCCTGTTGAAAAACCCCCCAAAAAGAAATAAATAAGTCTTCTCATCAGATATTGATGCTTCTTTCCTGTGTGACAGAAAATAGGAGACAGATGTTTGTTTGTTTTTTAAGTTAATTCCCAATAAAGCTGTTTTACTGCTAACTACATTGCTGTCTGTATTATTGCTGAAGTCCTAAACGATCACCTTTAAAGTAGAGCTGGGCGATATGAGATTTTTTCATATCACGATATGTTTTTTTCATTTCAGGCGATAACGATATCTATCACGATATAAGCCAAATAACTATATTTGTAAGATTTAAATGTGCCGTTGCTCACAAGTAAAATGTGAAATAATCAGCAGCTTGTTTTTATTTAAATATTTATTTCCCATAATAAGTTCAACAGGGTAGATGTACTTAAGGAACATGAGACTTTTTCAGATAAATAAAGGCAAATATTGCAAACTACACAAAAGGCAGCCGCTAAAGCGTTTAAGTTTCAAAATAGAACAAACGAAACAGACTAAATTGTCAATTCCACTTAGAAACAAAATATTAATTCTAAAAATAAATCTTAGTTTGTTTTACAGAAGAACAGACAAAACTGACTAACTTTTGTCAATATCAAATAAACTGAGAACTAAAAGGAAATTCTCAATCTCTCCTTGTTGTATAGCTGAGCTTTTCAAACAGTTTTAACAGTTACTTTAGTCTGACAAAAGCCGAATGACGAATCAGCGCTTCCAGTCAGAGACTGAGGCTACGTCCACACGTACACGGGTATTTTTGAAAACGGAGATTTTCCGTTTCCGTTTTAAAAAATAATCCCGTCCACACATAAAGGCAGAAATGAAGGAAAACGCTGCTATGAACATGCCAAAGCAGCAGGTGGCGCTAGATTCCTAACCGTGCAGAAATGTTGGCCAATCAGAAGTCTAGAAGCCTCGGTGGGAAAAAGTAAACAAAGCTGGGGCATAGAAGCAGAACCGAGTCGTATGTGTGGACGGACAGTAACTGTGTGTATATGTAAGCATTTAAACACTGCAGAGAGTAGAATTAACAGTATTGTAGAAATTCATTTCACCGACACAATAACGTGGCGCACAGTGTGACGCATGCACCAGTTTATTGTATTTCCAGACTTGCTTTCGGCACAATTTACAGTGCACGCTACTCTGTTTTTTGTCAGACTTATAGCCGAAATACCTTCACACTACGGAACTTCTATGGCTCTTCCGTTTGACAATCTCTCCGGCGTTGGAACCATCATCTGTTTTCTCTTCGGTCACACTCGGTTGATTTTTCTAGCCGGCACACTCATTTCCTCCATTACCCGCTGGCTGCTTCCCAAACAAACACACGTGCGGCTACTTAGTTTGGATTGGCTGACCTTTTTTTTTTTTTTTTTTTAAGAGGACAAGAGCGGCGAGGTCTATCGCAATAGTTTAATTTCTCTATCGAGTAAAAGTTATATCGCGATACATATCGTTATCGTTCTATCGCCCAGCTCTACCTAGAAACCAGGTCAATGTGTCTGTAGGTTCAGTCATCCAGGTCATGTGATCTAAGGAGCTTGGAGAGAAAAGAGACGTCTTTAAGTTTCTGGAAGACGTTTCATCAGAGAAGCTTCTTCAGCTCTAAAACCAAACGGTGGAGAGTCCCAGATATTTAAACCTGAGAGGGAAAGAAAGCATGTCGCTGACCCACCACTGATGTTATTTCAAGGAGGAAACTGAGAGCCTTTGCACCAGGAGCACAAACATCAGCTCCAGCAATGATCCACTGATGTGTTTTTATTCCATGTATGAATGTTGTTATTGACAGAGATGACGTTTGTGTGTCAGTGATGCAGTGACTGTTGTTGTTACCTGTACAGGCTGGTTAGACTCTATGAAACAGATCATACAGATCTCTGCATGTTAGAAGAGACTATTAAAGGTCATGAATGAGACAAAGGCAGGGAGGCGTCCTTTACAGCTAAACAGCAGAGTGAGAGAACAGCCAGCACCTCTACATTTATCACATTATACAGCACATGTATGATACTGACAGGGATGAGAAGAATTTAGTGATTCTGATCCCATCATTGATATTACTTATTGATTCTCAGTAGCTCTGCTCTGACAGTCACCACCATCACTGAGCAGCATATCAAAGACATTTGTGCACATTAACTGCATGTTGTGGCTCAAATGTTTGTGCATGTTGGAGGCATTTCCTCTTTGTTGTGATCAGTGTTGGTCATTACTCAAAACAGTCATTATTACACATATTACACAGAACACTTTGATTAAAAGTAATGGAGTACGTTACTTCATTACTCCTCATAACATTACTTTGATGTTACTGTGTAAAATGAACAAATGAGCATGTAACAACATAAAGCTGAGGTACAGCCCCACACACCAACACAGATCCTGATGAGGTCACGTGATGTTTCTCTGAGTGTTTATGAACACAAATCAAAGATGAAACAGCACAAAGACACTTCAAAGTGATTCTACTGTAGAAACATGAACAGGTAGAAACCTGCAGCCTGACTGCTCATCACTTTGTTACCTGTTCAAGTTCAGCAGCAGCAGCTCACTTTATCACGGTGCTGGTCTGGGGTCAGTGTTTACTCAGCTTTAACTAGTGATGTGACGTTCTGTATCGAGGCTTCGAAGCGTGTGTCGAGTAATGGAGGGGGCGTTTCCGCGAAGCGCGTATCGAGGCTTGCTTCATTTATGGGAGGAGCTGAAAATGATGACGTCCGAAGCCTCGCTGCCCGGCTGTACCACGTGTCTGGTTCAGGAAGCGGTTCGAACTTTGCCGCGAGCTATGACAGCGATATAAACCCCTCAGACAAAATGTGGGCGTTTGATGGAGAGTTGCGGTTAGTGAGAGTTAGAGACAGTTTAGAAAAAAAAAATCGCCTACGACCTGCCACAGTGGAGAAACTGTTTCTTTTTAACAAAAACCAATGATGTGTCCCCTAAACACTAATCACTGTCCTTGCCTCAATGTTACAAAAGCACAACCACTGTCCACACCTCACCTCACAGTATATGATCATTTCCATTTTAGGCATTTCCAAATAATCATGTTCCATACTGCCAGTATAAATATACACAGTACACTGCATCACTACAATATACATGTTTTACACACTCCTTTTGTTGTTGACATTTACAGGCTGTGTGCAAAAAGGCCACACTCTTCAAATTCATGCCAACTAATATTTTTACGTCCAGTAGGTGTCCTACTAGAGCAAATGAAGCTTCAAGAAGCTTCGCGTTGGGGTGAACCAATTGGATGAAAAGCTTCAGTGCTTCATGAGGCTTCATCTGCCCATCACTAGCTTTAACCTCACTCTGGGTTCTTGGCTAGCCTAGCTTTAGCTTAGTGTTAGCATGCTGTGTGCTAGCTTAGCGTCAGAGCTCTGCAGGTGTCTCGTGTGTAAATATTAATCACAGTGACAGTAAAGGAGGTAAAGGGCTGTGACGTCATCACGTACGCTGCGTCCTCTGTGGGCTCTGAGTGAACTCAAAGTACAAACTACAAGTACACAAACACGAACGTAGCTCAGAGTGGCGGACACACTCGGCCTCGTTGGTCCAGCTGTGAGTCCGTTACCGTGAACTATGGAGCGGCAGATTTGTGCTGAACTAAGCTGCACACAGCTGATGTTAGCCAGGAAACATTACACACTGACTTTAATGGAGAGACCGGAAATACAAACACACAGTTTGTTGTGTGAAGAAATCAAACACGAGCTGAACAAACAGTAAAGTTCCTAAAGACAAACTGTTAAAGGAGGAAACAAAGCAAACTTACAGTTTCTTCACACACCAACAACAAGCTCCACTCCACACCTGGACACTAAACACGGACACACAGGTGAGCTGCTTCCTGGAAGGAGGCGGGGCTCCACCTGAAACTCAGCACAGGTGGGAGGGGCTCAGCTCTGTGTGTGCTGATGTGTTAACTTTAAAAATATGCCGTCTGACTGCTCAGACTGAGTCAGAGTAAAGTTCACATGCTGACGTGTGGAGACATGAAACCTTGTTGTAGCTGCAGGTGTGAACACACTGATCCCAGATCAGCTCTGCTGTATTTGTAACATGAACATTTCTGCTGCAAAGCTTCAAATGTTCAGCATGTTTCTCTGTTTCCAGTCTATAGATCCAGTCACACTTTCTACCTTCACCTGTGCAGTAAAGACTGAGAGCAGAGCTGAAAGCAAGCGTCCAATCAGTGAGCAGCATCAACACCTGAGCTTCATTCAGACTCTGTTATTGAAGATGTTGTTGGTACAAAGTTCATCTGCTGCTCACATGAATCCATGAAAGATTTATTTCACTGATGTTTCTTCAAAGCTCATTTCAACCTGTTGAAGTCATGAATGAAAGTGCAGACTGAGAGTGGATCACATGATGTTTGAGGTGTGTCATGTGACATGTTCAGTATTGTCACACATGTCTAGATTGTCCCTGATATCATAACTGCTCAAACACTGATGATTATATTTGAAGCATTATTCCTGATGGCAGCAAAGTTTGAATGGAGCTCTCTGTCTGTGCTGATTTGTCGCCCTCTGGAGGTCAAAGCACAAACTGCATGATGTCACTGTAACCACCACAGAGACAGGAAGTGTTTTTATGACTGAAACACTGAAATGATGCTAACGGCTGTCGTTAGGCTCACTGACAGCAGTGCTGATGTGTTCATGTCAAACACTGGCTCAGGTCAGACTCCTTCATCCTTCTCCAGCGTGAGGCCGCCCTCAGACCCACAGGAGCTCTGACCTTTGACCTCCTGACCCTAACCATTTTAGTCTTGTTGCATCTTTAAATGCAAATCCATCCAAACTGTAGCCGAGCAAAAGAAGCTGGAAGCTGTTCTATGAATGATGTTCATCCCAGAGTTTCTGTTAAACGCTGCTGCTGTGCTACATTTGTCATTTCCTGCTTTCACTACCATCCATGTCAAAGTGCTGAACTCATCTGATCACTTTAATGCAGTAAAGCAGGAGCTGTAAGTCTGACATTTATTTACTGTCATTACAAACACACACATCTGGATTAGCATTCAGACAAAGGGCTGAAAAAAAATCAGCATTTGATTATTATTATTATATATCCTGTTTATGTGGATGCACTTTTCTATCTGTCAGTGCTGAAAGCAGACGTCACTGATCACATGACTCTGAGGGATGTTTCCAGCACTTTGCTGAATCTGAGCCATGAAGATTTAAGGCTCAGCTCTGAAGGCAAAGCAGGTCTGAGCCTGTGTTAGCAAGCTGTACCTAATAAAGTGGCAGCAAGGACTCAGTCAGTAATGATCAGAGCCAGCAGGGGGCAGCACAGAGAGGTGAGGAGCTGTCAGAGAAGCAGGCTCACATCAGACTGGCCATATTCCATCATCTATACCTGAAATAATCATCAAACACACGCAGAGCAGAAACATGTGGAAACATCTGGAGCTCAGTCTCAGTTTGATCCCTCAGAGGTTTACCTCAGTCCTGCTCCTCTACTTCCTGTTTACAGCGCACATCATGCTGTGTACTGAGGGTCATGTGGTCAAATTGCTCGCTCTCTGTTACTCTGACAGAGAGCGAGCACAGTTATCCTAATGTGTGACATCACTTCTAACCACAGAGCATTCAGCTTTCACAGCAGCCAACATCCTGTCACACTGAGCATGTGCAAACACAGCAGCCAACATCCTGTCACACTGAGCATGTGCAAACACAGCAGCCAACATCCTGTCACACTGAGCATGTGCAAACACAGCAGCCAACATCCTGTCACACTGAGCATGTGCAAACACAGCAGCCAACATCCTGTCACACTGAGCATGTGCAAACACAGCAGCCAACATCCTGTCACACTGAGCATGTGCAAACACAGCAGCCAACATCCTGTCACACTGAGCATGTGCAAACAGAGCAGCCAACATCCTGTCAAACTGAGCATGTGCAAGCACAGCAGCCAACATCCTGTCACACTGAGCATGTGCAAACACAGCAGCCAACATCCTTTAATGATAGAACAAAATTCAGACATCAAAGTTTCTCACGTTACAGAATCAGATGAACAGACATGAAGGGATATTTGTGGTTTTATGCACAGAGTCAGAATCAGAGTCAGAGGTGTTCCTCGTGATGTTTGGTGATGGAAACAGTCTCATCGACGTTTCCATCACCAAACTAGAGAAACTAGTAGCTGCACGCAGCAGAGTTTAGCACAGCTGATCTCTGTGACACATCAACAGGAACAACATGTTGTTAAACAGGACTGTATAAAGACTCAGAGTCTGACTCACACCTGAACAATGAGGCTGTGCAGCATCGTCCTGTCACACCTGCTAAACCACTCGTATCAGTTTGAGCCCGAACAGTAACACGGTCACATGACCGACGAGGCCAACGCGCCCAGACGAACGTCTTCCTCGTGGAACTAACTTGTTCCTGTTATCAGATTTGTGAGCAGCAGCTGAAACTGCCACACGAATAAATGTTCTTCAAACTGTTTGATTCCAGCCAATCAATAATCTATAATCATGAGGATTCAAACACAAGAGCTGAACGTGTGGTTACATTGTAACCTTGGTTCTCTGAGTGAGAGACTCTCTCTCCCCTCTGTCACATATGGAACAGAGGGGAGAGAGAGTGTCGGTGTGATGGAGAACATCAGGTCCAAACATCACAGAAACAAACAAACTGTTAAAGGAGGAAACAAAGCAAACTTACAGTTTCTTCACACAGAGACACCAACAACAAGCTCCACTGTCCCACTCTGATCCTGTCTCCTCCTCTTTTATTCTTGCTCTGAGCTCTTTTTGGGTGTGTGTTTCTGTCTCCACCCACAGGAATGCATTGATACACTGTTGATAACGACTCGAGAGCAGACGTGTTACAGAAAACAGAAAAATAACCTAAACACCTAAATAACGTAAAATAAACTGAATATTTATTAATATGTTTAATTTCTCTTTAAAAACTTTTCTGCTCCTCAAATCCTTTGTTTAAGTTCAATCTAAGGAAAGAAAAGCGTCTTCTTTAAGTTTCTCAAAGAAGTCCACGATCTGTAGGCTCATGGAAATTCATTTTGTTGTTTTTTTGAGCAGAAACACCAGAGTGTAGAGCAGGAAAACGATCCCAGCAGGACGTCTCTGTTGGGGAAATATCCCAGTTATTCCCCTGAGCCTGGTTAGTGAACTGAGTCAGAGCTGTTCATCGATCCTACAGGTGCTAACATACAAACACGATCAGCAGCTTCTCTCATATGGAGAACACACTTCAACATCTGCAGCAAATCCTGTGTTTTATGTTGATGTGACCAACATCTTGTGTTGAGTCTTTGAAGATGAGGAGCCAAACACAGACAGTGGATCCAGAAGGACTGTTTATTCAGGGCTTTAATACGACTGAACTGATGCTTCACATCCTGTTTAGAGACGATCGACCAACACAGGCTCAGTCCTCACTCATCACACGGACTTCAGTCACACTGGGATCAACAGAGGAGACTGTTCACCATCACAGTTCAGCAACAATAATCAGAGCTTTTCTCTCTTGGTGAGGATCACATGTTCTGACACACAAAATATCTTCTGCTTTAACTCGTCTCTCTTTTTTAGTTTGGTTGTCGTGTTTTTTACTCTTTGTTCCTGTCAGTGTCAAATATGAGAGCAAACTGTTTTATGCAGGAGCCAAACCAACACCAAGCTGACCAAGAGAACCTATAACACCACCAGAATTTATTATCCAGACTTTACTGACAGATTTATGTGCAAGTAAAGCTGTTTTTTTAATTACGTTCACTGCTTTCAGCCAAGGAAGCATTCGTTCTTAAAAGTTCACGAAACGAGTAAATCCAGTTCAGCAGAGTTCCAGTTTGTAGCACAGCTGATCTCAGCTGATCAACAGTAACAACAGTAGGGGTGGGCCATAGAAACGATATACGATAGAATCAATATAAATTTGGCCAACGATAGAGATTGTGACTGTACCGCATGTTGATGATGTCATCAAGCTGCGCCTGTTTTGGTCGAAAGCATCGCAGCAGCTACAACAATTATCATCTGCAATTATGGCGGGCGACAGTCATAACAAAGAGATGAAGCACTATTGAAATATGGGGAAAGCCAAAAAGTTAGCATTCATCCTCCAGCTTCACTGTGCTAATGTTATGCTAACATAGCTGTGTCGCTAGCAGTCATGTAGCACAACATTATATACCAGGTAGTCCAACTTCAGTAACCCTGCAAACGCCACTGCTGTTTAGTCTTCATTTATGTTGGAAGTGATAGCAGAGCTGTACGTTTGAATTAGTTTCAAAAATCTCTCAGTCAGAATATGCTATGAAATGTTTAGGTGGAAACTAGCGAGCTAACTTCCTGTTAACTTCTAACTCCGTTAAATTTAATAAATTCTGTTTTCATGGATGCCTGGATGTAGGGCTGCTCGATTATGGCAAAAATGATAATCACGGTTATTTTCACTGAAATTGAGATCTCGATTATTTGACAATATTTATTTAACAATAACAATGTGTTGAATAATGACTTTAAAGGTTGTCAAAAAATAATATTAAATAGTGTGCAAATACTGATAACAGTGCAAATGTTTGCAATATAAAAAAATAAATGAAAAATGTAAACATCTATGTTTAGTGAACTTTGCAGTGTTGCTCTGTGGTGCAGCTACGACACCGTAGCAAAGTTTACACACTGTGTCTACTTGATCCACGTTTGACTGAACCCATAATGTTTCCAACCACTGAAGTTTTTTTACCTCTTTTCAACCAACAGCAGTCACTCTCCTCTCCAAATAACTTCTGTTTAGCTTTCCAAGCTTCCCTCGCGTCCTCTTAATCAGCGGTCCCCAACCCCCGGGCCTCGGACCGGTCCCGGTCGGTGAGTCGTTTGGTACCGGGCCGCGAGAGTTGAGGCTCAGGTGTGAAATGTATAGTTTTCAGGGTTTTTATCGGTTTTCCATGTTATTTTGTCATCGTTTTTATCGTTGACTTGGTTTTCCTGGGTCTTTTCACGTGTGTTATGAATAAATTTTCTTTTTTTCGGTACCGGCACTAGTTTTATTTTGTTGTATTTATCCGCGACACCTTAAAGGCCGGCCCGTGAAAATATTGTCGGGTATAAACCGGTCCGTGGAGCAAAAAAGGTTGGAGGCCGCTGCTCTTAATTGTTGTGACACGTGTTCGAAATGCAGAGAGGTGCGCTCGATTTGCCACACGGAGCAGCGCGAGAGTAAAGCACGAGGGAGGGGCTAATAATCGGCTCAGTCATTTTTAATGATCGTTGAAAGCCCAGATCGTAATCGAGATTAAAATTCGATTAATTGAGCAGCCCTACCTGGATGTTAAACTTAATTGTTACACCTGGTAAAGCAGCAACGCTGATGATTTAATTAAAGATGAAAGAATTTAGACCGTTTTTAACTCTTAGTGTTCGTTTGACTTTGGTACCTGAAGCTGTCGGAGTTTTGGACCCAGATTCCTCCGTGAAGCTCCTCCCTACGGCAGCCGTAATGCTCTGACGATCCATCAAGCAGTGCTGCTTACCAAAGTTGTACTAAAACATTTTTAACAGATTTCTGCAGCCAAAATCGGTTCGAGGTCAGTAAGCACAACCAGAATTCATACATAAGGCACACTCTCGATTTTTGAGGAAATTAAAGGATTTTAAGTGTGGAAAATATGTTATACAGAAGAATATATCGTGATATGGATTTGAGGCCATATCGCCCAGCCCTAAACAACAGGTTATTAAACACATCAGTTTGATCTACAGATCAGGTCATACATCAGGTTTACTTCATGTAAAATAAACGTCTCACTCTATGAGCTCCATCAGTCTGTGTACCTCCTCATTGTCATTTCTGAGCAGAGTTTACCTGCACACTTCCTCATGTCTGACAGTGTCACAGTGTGTGTGCGTGCCAACATTAACCAGCTTATCATCAGCTGCTTGTGCTTCATGAATAACTCAGACTGACAGAGTGATGAACAGAGCACAGAGGGAGGCTCTGCTCTGGTCCATCAAGCAGGATTCACATAGTAACATGTTTTTCCTTTGAACACTTCATTGTGTTTAACTTGAAACAGATTAAAAAGTGTTCGATTGTGCACTTCACACAGTCCTGAGTCACAGAGGCTTAAATGTGTTTGATTCTGAGAGGCTTTACTCCTGCATCAACATCAAGTATATGTAGGATTTAAACCGCAGTGAAAACATCCTTAAATATTGATGGTGTGTGAGAGAGTCTGTATTTACTTCTGATTATCTCTGTTTGCAGTGACCCTGAACTGAGCTGGAGCAGCTTCATGTTGTTTTGACGTCACTCAGTAAAACCTGAATGTCGGCTTCTGAAGAACAAACTGGTTTCATCTGTTTCCAGTTAAAGGGACGATCATTGTTCCACCAGTGATGTTGGATCCAAAGTTTCATTCAGATCGTTTTAAACTGTTTATCAAAGACAAATGTTTGAGTGCAGAGTTACTGACTGATAACCAGAGTGGATTCAGCCAATCATCAAATCATCTCATTGGTTTTATTTTATGTAAATACAAACGTCTCACTTCCTGATCTGCTCATAAAGTTCCTAAAGACAAACTGTTAAAGGAGGAAACAGAGCAAACTTACAGCTTCTTCACACACCAACAACAAGCTCCACAGCTGCACACTAAACACAGACACACAGGTGATTCCTGGAAGGAGGCGGGGCTTCACCTGAAGCAGGACAGGTGGAGACTTGATAGGAATTTTCCCCGTACAGGGAGGAGGCTGATCTTCAGATGAGTTCCTGTTAAATCTGACGAAACAAAGTTAAAAGTGGACTCAGTCTTGTCTGATTTCACTCTGTTTTTCACTGAGCAGGTTTAAGTTTTATTAATGAAAATCAGCAGAGCTTGGTACTGATGGAAGACCCTCCTCTAATCGTTGTCATTCAGAGTGATCCAACCTGTTTGTGAATGCAGCTCACAGACTCTCCGCATTTCCACACGACTTAACAGACTGATGGTGTTTTTCCTTCAAACAAACTTTACTGAGAACACTCAGTGACACTCAGTGACACTCATGGACGCTCCAACAGAGTGAAGATGGTGATCAGGATGAAGAAGACTTTAGAGAGTTCTCAGAGCTGCTGAGCTTCTCACAGTGGAGACTCAAAGTCAGGACTTTAACCTTTTTAAGCATCTGTATTAAAGCAGATATAATATTAAACAGTGCTGTCATATACAGGCTCACCTCCAGGAATAAACATGCAGACACATAAACTTGTGTTCATGCTGACATTAAATAGGAACATACAAAATGATTTTATCAACTCTTACAGTTCAGATCAGGCAGAGTGGAGCTGTTTATAAAGACCAGTCAAACCTAAGATAAGATCATGAGAGGTGGAAACAAAATCCCCAAATGACTCGTTTGTATTTTAATGTCACAATAACTCGTGTGTTGCTCACCTAAAGTATAGAAAATGAAAAAATCAATTGAGTTTAATGTCATCAAATTAATGTTGCAGTTCATTTTCACTGCAGTGAGATAAAAAGGTTTAGTATCTACGTGTTAGCTGGTGTTTGTTTGCTTACAGCTGTTCATTTTTTTAATGTTTGTCAACATCTACAAAGATTTTAGTTTTCTATTATAATCATGTAAAATACTATTCTCACCGAGAAAAAGCAACGATTGAATGTCACAGCTCAAAGTCTGACTTTTCCTACTAAAATAAAACGTGTGAGTGATACGTGTCAGGCACGCTGTCCACAGGGTTCATACACCTTTTTCAGGGTGAAATTCAAGTACTTTTTAAGCACTTTCAAGGTCCTTTTTCAAGCTTTTTTGTTCATCTCCCTTAAATAAACAGGCAGCCTGTAAGTATGAAATATTCATATACAAACACACATAAATGTGTGTACTGTCGCAGTGGCTGATTGTGCCCCACAGGCCTCAGTGTGAGCTTGAAGACATTTATAATCTTTAAGTAGTTTGATGTGTCGGTGCTGATGATAAACAGTTTGAATGAAACTTTGGTAGCACAGAAACAAGAGGCTATTCTTTGTGACCATATGGATCGGTCACATTACCGTTATTTCACCCAAAGGCACCAAGTTAATACTCAAAGAAGCTGCAGCTGTACACACGAATATAAACAGTACTTGGTGACAACTTTGCTTTTAGCCTCTAGCCCTCTGGGGTCCAGGCTGTAATTGGCCGTTTCTGACTACTTTTGATTTGTTCTCTAGATTTCACCTTTAAAACTGTTATTTTCTCATTTTGACAAACTGTAAATATGTAAATATTGTGCTTAAAACATGAGTAGAAAGTGATATTTTTGACTGTAAAAACCAGAAGCATGTTTAACAAATCATTTTCGTAACTTGAAATGCAAATAGAAATTGTGCATTTTTAAAAAATATGCACAAGTTTTGCAAACAACAAAGTTATTTGGTACTGTTGAGCTAAAAATGCAGCCGAGGCTCAGACGTTTTTCATATAACCATTTCAAACTATGTACAGAACAATCAGCTGTTCTGCATCAAAGAAGAAGACACACGAATGATTTATGCAACTCCAAAAAATAGTTTGTGTCACTGTGACACAGAGGAGAACAGCACAGGGATAAACCTGCAGGTCTGACAGCAGCTGTGTCAGCGTTTACACTGCAACCTGCCTTTGGTGGCTTTAAGGCAGCAACTGTGGCGTTCACTAGTAGAACTGACACACAAAACAACAACTACACACTAACTACACAAGACAACACACTAACCTGAGACTCCAAACACGGTAAACGTCACAAACCTCTCACCTATCAAAACTCTCTCTCTCTCTCTCTCTCTCTCTCTTCCCAAACAACCACATGCCACATGTTGCCATATCATTTTTTGATTGGTCCATTTTTCCACCAATAGGGAAGGAGTGTTTTTTCTTTTTTCACTCACAATCGAAGCGTGTTTGCTAGCGCTCTCCTTAGAAAACGCCGTTTTTACCGTTTCTTCCCGGAGGAAACGCCAGTTTTATTCAGAAAAAACATCAGTTTTACGAGGCCTATCAACACGATTTAAAAGCTGGTACATAGTTTGAAGTCCGCACGTTCGACCCAAGTTGAAATGGAGACTCTGGGTCCGTCGACCCCAGAGGGTTAATCAGAAAGCCTAAGTTAGCTAGTTATGGTAAATGGTCTGTATTTGTATAGCGCTTTACACTCTACACAATCATCCACCTATTCACACACACATTCACACACTGATAGTTATGTATCAGGCTAATGTTTAAAGTTTTCACTTGAGTAAATTAACTCATATCACTGCTAAGTGATGTTAGCTATGTTCACAGCATATTCCATAACAGCGCTGCCATACTGCATCACACTCAGTGCATTTCGATCATTGCTCCAGCGAGTTTGATAGCAACATAATAATCATAATTTTTTAAAAATAGCGTGTGTAACATACACATACTGGAAAATTATTTACTAGCACTCACCTATCATGACTGGAGAGCGCAAACTCCGCCATTTGTTCCATCAAACACTCATTAAAACAGCGACCTACAGGTATGTTAGCGCACTCATCCCCGACTGTCCGACGGAGGGGCGGGGTCACACGGTGAAACAGACGCAAGGCAGCCAGGCGGGGAAATTTTGCTTTTACATTTTGCGACTCATTTTATTTTTATATCTGACAAGAAAAGTATTCAACCAGATAGTTATTTGTGGTGAATGAAATACAGTTACACTTTTAAGCACCACATCTGAAATTCAAGCACTTTTCAAACCTTGAAAAGACAACATTCAAGGATTTTCACGGATTTCAAGCACCCGTATGAACCCTGTGTCCGTCTCAGCTGAGTACACTCCCCTCTGATGCATCAGTTTTGTTAAGTGCTATAAATAAATAAATAGATCAAATAAAGTAGCAACATCCTGAGATCTCGGTGTTAGAAAAACTGAATCCTTTTAGAGGTGAATCGTTGTATCTACAGCCTCCAAGGAAACCGGTGACTTCACTTGTAATTAAGCACATATTTCAATCAACTGATGGTTCCTGTATCACATCTGTACAAAATGCAATAAAAGTCTAATTTTGCTGTGGTCTTTGTCTCCACATATCTTACATCTGTGCAGTTCTTATTGGCCATAACAAAATACATTTGAGTGCAAAGGAACCATGGAAAGTGTCTCACATGGTGTGTTAGCTGAAACTAACAACACAAGTTAGCCCAGGGAGCACATGTGGATACGCTAGCATCCATTCACAGGCTAACACAGCTAAGAAATCATTAGCAGCTTCTACAATCACATTTCCAACAAAACGTCGTATCCTGACTGGTTTTAGAAGTCAGACACCGGACTGTGAACCACAATTCAATTTGCAAATAAACGAGATTCACCAGGATCTTCTTCACAGAATAAACTCTGTGGTTCAACACGTTACTGGACAGAAACTTTGACAACAGCTTTGTGCATCTACAAAACAAAATCAGTGCCTCGTTTCATGGAGCTAAAGAAACACAGGCTCTATATACAGAGAAACTCACCCTGCTCCATGCAGACAGATGCAGTGAAACCATGAGCAGCACTACGGTGCATTCATGGTGCATGGGGAAACTCACTGCTCTACAAAAAGTAACATTTAAAATAAAACACCATAGCAATAAAATAACCAGAGATTACACTCTCCCTCTCTAAACAGCATGAGTCCCTTCATGCATCGTTGACCAACGTGGACGTGGTGGAGTAACAGTTGTGGAGAATGCAACAGCTGAGGTTTGAGAAAAGGAGCTAATAGCCAAGGTCAGCGGCTCTCCTACTTCCTCATAAGGAAACTTCTCAGCTGTAGCTGAGCAGGATATCATTGCATTTGAATCCTCCTCGCTCTCTTTAACCCGAGTTCCTTCTGATTGGTTTCCTGGTTCTACAAAGAGAGTCTGCTGCCTGAGGGCCCCACCTCCTCCTCCACCTACTGCTGTGGACATTTACAAAACGTCAATCCAAGAAAAATTGTCTGGTTTGTAATAGATAGTCATTTTTTATTAGAGTCTACAGCAGGAACCAACCTGAACCTTGTTATGAGCTGAATCAGTGCTGGACTGTAGAAATGCTGTTTCAGTGGCTGCTGCAGGAACTAACATGGAAACGTGTTCAGCAGCTTTCCAGCTCTAATATAGGAAACACAAGATCAGAGTTTGGACACACTGGAACCAAACAGTTTTGTCTCGGACTTTTATTTCAAAACAACAACTGGTTGTCTTCATTTTCAGTTCTGATGAGCTCACATGTTTAAGATCATCAGTTTAAAGAACCATAAGGCCGTGGATCCTTAAGGGTTTTATGGTTTGAGTTTACAGTGAGAGGTGTTGATAATGATGTTGGCTGTTTTCAAGTTGAACAATCTTCCAGGGAAGTTTAAACTAGAAAAACGAGTCACTGCCTGCAGCAGAGATTCAGTTTGCAGCATTCCTGATCTTTGTGCAGCAGCAACAACATGTTGTTAACAGAGCTGTGTAAAGACTGACTCACCTCACCAGGCTCTCTTTCATTCACAGCATACACAACATTTACTTCATTACAAGCTGTGCTGCTCAAGTTACTGGAAATAAGTACTCAGTTACTAAGTAATCCCATGTCTTTACTGATTACTTATTTTCAAAAGTATTTGGTTACTTTACTCTTTAAAAAAACACGACTTGAATACGTAATAAAGTAGAAAGTAGACGTTTCAGCCCGAGACTTTTTTCTGCATAATCCATCATATAGAAATGAATCAAATTAAAAAGCCTTTCTTTTAATTGTTTTATTGTTTTTAATCTTTTTATTTTATGCATCAAGAAAAGATTAAATTATATTATAGCTGTTTTTGACTTGATGAAATGTGTTTAACATTTAAACCTATTTCCTGTATATTCCAGCACATGACATAAAATAATGTTTTGTGTTTCCACTCCCGAGTGGGGCGGGTGGAGGTCTGCCCACAGCGGTCATGTCAGGGGGAGGATCCGGGGGTTTCTCTGTCAATGTCACGTTCCCATGGCAGCGTGCTTGCTCAGATCTGAAGTGTTATGGTCCTGGGTGGGTGGCCCAGTGTTTTTTGAGTTTTGGTTCCTTCTCATGGTTCCTTAGTTTTTTAGTGTTTCCTGAGTTCTAGTTTTAGGGTTTGTTATGTGGCTTCCTTCTGCATTTCCTGTTTTATTGTGAAGGTCTGTGTCTTATGCCAGAGTGTTCAGTTTGCGTTTCCCCTGTCTCGTCTTGTCAATCAGAATCGGCCGTGCCTCCCTCCTGTGTGTAGTTTCCCCTCTGTGTATTTATAGTGTGTGTTGTGTCATGTTCGTCGCTGGTTCGTCTGTGTCGTCTCCTTCACGTCTCCCTGCATATCTTTCTAAGGATTTCAGGTTTGAGGTTAGTTTTGTTTAGTGATGGGTAGATGAGGCCTCGTGAAGCGTTTCAGCACATTCCCCAAACTGTACCGATACTGTGTCGACACAGTGTTGCTGTTTTGCTCCATACTGACACCTGCTGGACTTTAAATATCATTGCAGGCAACTTACTTGAGACTCAACAGACACCTAGTCATACTTGTTTACACTGTAAGGTACAGTGGAACCCCGACTTACCAAATTAATTCGTTTCCGAAGGTCTTTCGTAAGTCGAACATTTTCGTAAGTCGAAGCACCCATTGCGCGTTTTGAGTGAGGCGATGCTGAATGATAGGCTATAGGCTAACAACAATACTCTAACTAGAACAACAATACATCAGTGGAACAGCGATGCGCAAGTACGGAAGCCAAGGGGTTGTCTCCGAAAACATTAGAGCACTTTTGCAAACATGTGATGTCTTCAGGGGCGGATCTAGAAGGGTGGCATGCATGTGCCACCCTAAAATGATCCCTTGCCACCCCAAGTGCCACCCCAGTTTTGCATTTGACAGTGTTGTTTATTAAAATAAGATCGCATTAACAGTTTGAGCGTAGTTACAGGCAGCAGTGATATATACACATATATAGTATATATATATATATATATATATATATATATATATATATATACACATATATAGTATATATACACATATATAGTATATATATATATATGTATGTATATATATATATACTATATATATATATATATATATATATATATATATATATATATATATATATATATATATACATATATACTATATATGTGTATATATACTATATATGTGTATATATATATATATAGTTGGTTTTGTCCATAAAACTACTCATCTACTGACCTTGGTTTTAAGTTGGACAGTGATTTTAAATTGGACAACCAAATCAGAGCAGTGGTGAAGTCCGGTTTTTATCATTTAAGGCGACTGGCAAGAGTAAAATCTTTTCTTTCGAGGCAGCACCTTGAAACAGTGATCCATGCTTTTATTTCTTCCCGCCTGGACGACTGTAACTCACTTTATGTGGGGGTCAGTCAGTCGTTGCTCTCACGTCTGCAGCTGGTTCAAAATGCGGCTGCACGACTCCTAACAGGAACTCAAAAAAGAGAGCATATAACCCCCGTGCTGGCCTCTCTGCACTGGCTGCCTGTGTCTTTTAGAGTTCATTTTAAAATTCTTATGTTTGTTTTTAAATGCCTTCACAGTCTTGCCCCGCCTTACCTCTCTGAGCTTCTTCATCCCCACACACCCTGTCGGTCTCTCAGGTCAGCTGACCAGCTGCTCCTGGAGGTACCGAGATCCAGGAGGAAGCTCAGAGGGGGCGGGGCCTTCTCTATTGTGGCTCCAAGTTATGGAATCATTTGCCCATGCATGTTAGAGAGGCCCCTTCACTGTCCACTTTTACATCACGTCTTAAAACCCACTTTTATTCCTTGGCTTTTAACCTCAGTGAGACTTAGTTTCTTTTTTAATTGAAGTAGTTATTTAATTAATGATTTCACTCTTCTTTTATTTGTGTTTTATTTATATCTCATGTAATTTTATTTTACAGTTCCAGTGTACAGCACTTTGTGTCAGCTGTGGTTGTTTTAAAGTGCTTTATAAATAAAGTTGATGATGATCTCAGATGACCACAAAGTAAAAGATCTCTCAGCAAAATGATGCAACAGTTTAGGCACTGTTGCCCCGATCAGATCAGTGAGCTTTTTATTCTAAACATGAGCTGCTGTTACAGCAACAGACATTAATCCTACTGGTGTCTCACACAACAACTCAGTGTCCACTATGTGAAGCAGCCAAACACAGGCCTGCTCCTCTCACTAACAGAGACAAACTGCTGGCATGTTGGTTTCCATCTATACTGTCCAGTCTCTGCTGGTGGACACACAGCAGCATTGTTTCATCTCGTTTGAGTCATTGTTGACCTTAGCATGTTTTTAGTCTTCTGAGAGCACTGAAGCTTCTTTCAGCCTCAGTACCTGCGTTTTATCCTCAGATTAAATTATTATTCTGTGCTTGATGTGCCTCACCTTTGGCCCTGGCTCCTCCCCTCTGACTGCACTAGGACATACTGTCACCTGATAAAATAACACATGGATTCGTGCCATATAAAAAGTGAGACGTGTCAATTCAGATTCTTTGTCAAACATACACTAATGAATCAGTTTACATCAGCAGCCTGACAACTGTCATGATAAATACTAGTTAATCTACAGTCACCTGTGAGCTCTCCTCTCCACCTCTGAGCTACATGGCAGAGCTGCCTCTGTCACCTGATCAATAACAGTGAGACACTCCACATACATGCAGTCACACATGTGCTTCAAATACAGTCATGAACCATCAGGTCATCCTCCAGTTTCACCTGTGACCTTGTGTCACCATTGCTCTCTGAGCTTTGTGTTGGTTCTTCTGTCACCTGACAAACAGGACAAACATGACAATAAGAATAAAATGTGCAGCTGCTTCAGTGTTTCTGTCACTTTGTGCAGATCCTGACTCGTCAGTAATGTTTGTAGGCTGAGTGCATTTTAAAACTGTGCAAACTGCACTACAAGGTGGAAAATTTGCTCTGAGACTGAGAGAACTAACAGTGCTGATGGTCCGCTTGAAGCTGAAGCTCCGGTGCATGTGTCAAAAAAATCAACACACTGCTTCAGAAGCTCTGTGTCGAAGCTTGATTCGTTTGGCCAGAGTGATCAGTGACGTCCGAAGCTTCATTTAGAACCTAACTGCTTCGGTGTCTGATTCAATGGTTTATAAGGAAGTGAATCATTCGCGGGATTTGTGGAGTGTTTGGTGGTGACAGATAGCGAACCACTGATCATTCCACTGAGAGATTTGGAGCCAGTGAGGAATAGAGGAGGTTCTGTTGTGTGGGAGAATTTTGAGTTGATTTTGGTCGATCCGGTGGGTTTTCCAGCTTTGTGTTCTGGCTGTTTGCTTTTGTTTTGTGCGTGTTTATTATATCTGAAAACGGGAAAAAGATAAAATGTCAAAAATCTGCTTCCATAATATAAATATCATTAAATAACTTTAGAAAAACTTCCACTTGACTCTTTACATGTAATGTTGTAAAAATATATATTTTATTGTTTAATTCATCTGAAAATGTTAGTCTGCCAAATGTGCAGCAATTGAATTTATTTATTCTCTTTGGCTGATAGTTTGTGGGGCCCAGGTAGACTGTACAACTGCATCTCTACCAGTTTCTCTGCACTCCAGCCTCCTCTGTGCCATGTGAAGGGATTTTCCTTAAGGCAGGAGAAATGATCTCCACGAAAAGGAACAGGTTCGGCCATCGCACACTAGAACAAATTCTCTGCTTAAATAAAAATGAAAAAGGGTTACCTTAAATGCATCATGTTTTTCATTTGCAAGTTCATAAGCATTTTCCATTTCACAATCAATTCTACCCCCAGGTCAAAAATATGTCTGGGAAAATTTCCCTAATATAATATTATTTATAAATATACCCCTCCGGCGATTAAATGCATACCTGCATGGAGGCAGGACCTCACAGCAGAAGCATACTCCATAATGTGTTGTACATTATTACATGTATATATATGTAACGTGGTATTTTTCAATTATTGTATTTACCAACATCAAGAAGTCACAAGCAAAGAAAGACCACACCATGGTGCATGTTTAAACAAGGAGAGTTTACCGGTCAAAACTATTTATTAAACAAATAAACCACATTTTTTAACCACCAAAAAATACACGTTCAAAGCAACACAGCGGCGGCCCAATATCAGACAGAACTCCACTCTGTAGAGTGAGCAGTCATTATGAAGCAGTTGGTTTTCTTTTGTGGATTCAAGCTGCTCTTCATATTTTTGGCCACCAGATGTCACCAGAGAGGACTGTGTTGAAAAGCTTCGAGTAATGAACCGTTTTTCAATACAAGCTTCAGAAAGCTTCATTTAGCCATCACTACCTGTAACGTTATTGTGACACATTTTATGAGTGAACTTGGCTTTAAGTGACTCACAGGTTTCTTTGAAAAACACTTTCTTACATCCAGCTTCTTCCTCTTTGCTGCCGTCCTCCTCTCCTCCTCGCAGCGCAGGCTTGCCGCTGCTGAAACTAAACAGAGCTCCCTGACAGGCTCAGCCAATCACATTGGCCATACTTGTCACATGACCAGGACTCCAGTAGAAGTAATTTAACTCTTTGGGCACCGCTGGGTGAGATGTATGGAGTGCCAGGACTGCCATAATGCATTAATTAAATACACCATTAAATAATTAATTAAATGTGGCAATAATTAATTAAAATTGGAATTAATTAATTAAATAAATAGTTATGACACATGTAATTAATTAATTATTGACACATTTAATTAATTAATTATTGACACATTTAATTAATTATTGACACATTTAATTAATTAATTATTGACACATTTAATTAATTAATTATTGACACATTTAATTAATTATTGACACATTTAATTAATTATTGACACATTTAATTAATTATTTAATGATATATTTATTTATTTCATTTTGGCAGTCCTGGCGCCTGGCTCTCATCATGAAATAATTTTATCTGTCAGCATCACCCATCAAACTCAGGGGGCGGGGTTAACGCTGATCGAGTCAAAACCATTGCTTTGGCCTGGTGGCCATTGTTTCTAGCACACAACAACCGGCATGTGGAAGCTAACAGAACTGAGCTTTGAAAAACCCTGTTTGTGTGTTACCAAATACCGTTTTAATATTTTTTTAGCCGAGAATGTAGTGGTTTAATCTTCATGTGTCTGGTCGGTTTGTCAAGATACAGCCTCTTTGCAAAAGTGCTTCGATGATTTCGGAGATGTCGTCCCAGTCTCACGGCAAAGCGTGGGATAGACCCGCTCGCCTCGCAAGCAATCCCACCGACAAAGCGCAGGCCCCGGTACACAGCTGTAGTAACCCCCGCTGACTTCTTTTACTGAGGTTATATTTATCTGTGTTTTATTTCCTGATGTTCTTATGTGTCCTACGTGTTTCAGTCTGAATTATAACTAACATTAAAAACATGTTTAAGGAGGAGAGAGAGCAAATAAATCTGTTTAACATCTGATCTTTGGGTTTTTGTTCAGTAATCAGCGTGACCTGTGTATAAACGCATAAAAGAGATAACGTTGGTGTTTCCGTCATGTAGTAACTGCTGGCTTTAACTGTACAAAGGTTGTTCGACACTATGAAACACATACAGACTTCATGATGTTCGGCTAATATTTTTATTGTGAATATTAATCATGCTGACCTCGCTCTGTACACCACGCAGCGAGGTCAGCATATCCACGATATCCTCAGCTCCATGAGTTAACACAAAGTTTCCCAGCTGACTATCTAACTGCCAACTATTCCAGAGACGTGAAAATATACAGCATAAAGAAAAGTGTAAGAGACTCAGCAGCAGATTAGAATAACAGTTATACATTTAATAAATCACCAAATGAATCCAAGAAACGAGCAAACCTGAGTTTGTGTTCCCTCAGCTGCAGACTCGCTGCTGTTTAAATGTTTGAAAAGGAAGATTAGATATAAAAAACGTCAAACATAGACTCAGTCTGCCTTCACATTTGATATGAGGCCAGCACGTATAGTGGCCTCAGCAGGCTATTACTGAAATACACGTGCTATATCATAAACTATGATATAAACAGGGAGGTCCTATTAACATGTTTAGTTTTAAAGGACACCTTCCTGCCTTTAGTCTCATTCATGAGCAGTATTAGTTTTCTTCTAACATCCATAAGTCTGCACAATGTGTTTCATAGTTTGTAACAAGCCTTTGACAGGTAAACATAACATGACCGAAAAAGCAAAAAAAAAGAAAAAAAAAAGAGAGAGAGTGTTGACATAAGAAGAGAAAATTCTCTCAATTATGGAGACAGACAAATGGTTCATTTATGTTTGATGTGTGTTTATTCCTCCCTAAATATCGTCGGTGAAGTTCGCCATGCACGTCAGATTTTCCTGCGCATTTTTATACCTCTGCCAACAGAGAGAGAAAAAATCACATTCTAACAGACAGCTGGTGCTTAGAATACAGTTGAATAACTATTAAAAAACAGATGATATTTAGATGATAGTTCAGTCTAACACATGTGCCAGTGAACCATTAAACGTCTGTGAAACTATGCAGTTATGAAACGTAACTTTAACCTCAGCCAAACCGATTTGCTCAGTTGTAAATAAAACAGCGAAGTAAACGTGACCCGACAGACAGAACCTGAGTGAATGAAGTCCAGCGTTTAACCACTGAGAGCTAAAACTCAGCTGAGGTTTGAAAGCTGTGTGCTGGTGATTGGACATCAGCCGCTGATAAAGCTGCTTCGCCTATAAAGTGCTCTGTAAGGAAACGAGCTCCAGCAGCTCTGCGCTCGGGGAAAACACTATATTTACTTATCTTGTGCAGAAAAATGCGCTGACATTGCTTTATATCGAGCACCGGCTGCCCAGTTAAACTGTGACTATCACCAGGTAACGTAGGCGTGTTTCTTGAATTAGCAGCAGGTGTTAAACAGCTGACAGATGAGGAGGAGGATGCATGCAGGTAAACTGAGGGTCTGCTGAGCTGATCGCTGGTTTCGTGAGAAAAATGTCAGCTCGTTCTTTATGTTACAGAAGCACAGAGACACAAGACCAGGCGGAAAGAGACGATCGTTCGGTGAAAATGAGAATCTGCGAATGCAACATGTGGAACACGGAGAGTGGAATATGTAAACAAACCGGTTAACGTAACCCCCTCGGTGCACTCTGCATGCTAACTGTTAGCAGAGCTAGTGAAATCTCTGAAAACATCTGAGCACTTTTGCAAACATGTTCTATGTTGACAACCTGACCAGACATACGTCGCGACACTCGCGGCTAAAACACTGTTAAAAGTGTAGCTGGTGACAGAAAAACGGGGTATTTTAAAACTACACCACCACCATTGCTGCCTGTGATTTGATCTGCATTCTGGGATACCTGGCTGCCCCAAGTCTACACAAGCAATCGATTATCTAGGATCGACCTGTTTTGACTTACTTTGCACGGCAACCAATCAAATGTTAGAGAAGCTGCATGGGCAGCGTTAACCCCGCCCCCTGAGTTTGATGGGTGAGGCTGACAGATAAAATTATTTCATGACGAGAGCCAGGCGCCAGGACTGCCAAAATGAAATAAATAAATATATCATTAAATAATTAATTAAATGTGTCAATAATTAATTAAAATGTGAAATACATAAATAATTAATTAAATGTGTCAATAATTAATTAAAATGTGAAATACATAAATAATTAATTACATGTGTCATAACTATTTAATTAATTAATTCCAATTTTAATTAATTATTGCCACATTTAATTAATTATTTAATGGTGTATTTAATTAATGCATTATGGCAGTCCTGGCACTCCATAGTGACGCTGACAGATCGTTTTTCTTTCTTTCTATCGGGTTTGATTTTCTTTACTGGAAGAGATCAAATTATTGGTGGGGACACGTCACTTCCGTCCGTGACAATCTACGCCCTTGGTAAAAAACTTTGAAGTCCGAACTTTCAATGTGGCTGAAACAGACTCAGCGTTGCTGCAGCTTGTTGCTGTGTCAGCTCACATCAGTCATGTGATCTGGAGGTGCAGCGTGTCCATGGACCACAGAGGGTTAATAGCACTCACCTTCCTTCATTTCCACAGTGTAACATCCACCCACCTGTGTAACATCCGAAATTCCCATGGTGTTGTTCAAAATGTGCTCTGGCACAATCATAAGCATCACTTGCTGCTGGAAACAAGAAAAAAGCCGTCCTGCTATGGGCTGAACCATTTGTTACTGATGCAGGGGGGGGGGGACACTATGGAATATATCCAGTTCTAGCATTTATATTCACTGCTGACTGTAACTACGCTCAAACTGTTAAACTTATTTTAATAAACAACACTGTCATATGCAAAACTGGGGTGGCACTTGGGGTGGCAAGGGATCATTTTAGGGTGGCACTTGCCACCCCATGCCACCCTTCTAGATCCGCCCCTGCTGATGAAGCCAACAGGTTCGCTTCATTTGCAAAAAGCAGATATGAGTTTCTGAGGCCACAGTCTTCTGTGGCTGAAGGGGAATCAGGGGAAGCCCTGGAGGAGTCCACCACCCACCAGAAACAGGTCTGAGCTCTCACTGCAGTGGTAAAGGGGCTACACAGCCCACATGAGGCTGAGGGATGCAGCCTTCTGTCAGACTGTCACTAACACAGAGAAACACCCGTGTACACTCATACTCATGGGCACATACACCAATCAACCTAACCCCACTAACTGCTCGTCTTTGGACTGTGGGAGCCAGAGAACCCAGAGAGGACCCAGACATGGGGAGAGCATGCAAACAGCTTAGATGTTGGATTTGAACCCAGAACCTTCTTGCTGTCAGGAAACAGTGCCAACCACTTTTCCACTGTGCTGCCTGTTTGACTCTGATACACCCATTTTTGAGCTCTTAAAAACAGCCCTCCACACAACAGGGACAAACCATAAAGGACTTTGTGGCTTGTAGCAACCAAAGAAAGTTTAAGGTGCAAAATAAAGAGGTTGAAAGGAAAGTAATAAAGGAAACATGTAATTATAACAGTAATGTTGACTGTGTATCACGTGTGGCATGTCATTGTGGGGCTGGCCTCTGTTGGGATTGAGAATATGTGATGGCGGGGGCAGGGTTGGTTACTGGGGTTTATCCTGATCTCCTGTTTAGTGGAACTGTGCTCCTTTGAATCCACAGCACTAACCTGGCACACACACATAAAATGCATCATTGCTACAGAGCACAGCAGGACTCATTATGAGTGGTGGGGCAGGCTGGATGGTGTTGAGGAGTCGTATCGCAGTGACATTGGCTCCCCTGCTTCACTCTCTCCTGCCCCACTAATGCAACTCACTAATCCCTCTGTCCCCTTTAGGTGGGGCTCACGCTGACAAGATAAAATAAGCTGCAGGACTGGTGGGTGGGGGCTGTGCTGTCAGCCCCCCTGGGTCTGCTCCTCTGTGATCCTCAGTGGGCCAGTATGCCTCTCCTGGTAGCTCCATGGGGGATGGTGTGGTGGGTTGGTGGGTGCCATGGCGACTATGTGCGGACTTCACATTTTTGTCTGCTGTGACAGCTCCTTGATCTGGGCGGGGCCAGTGGGGTGTGGGTAGGTCCTTTGTGGGGCTTTGGACGTTGCCTGAATATTGTCAGGCAGCTGGGTGCTGTGCCTCGACCCTTTCTTCCTTTGCATTTGTGGTTTGGTGCCATAAATGCACAACATAGAAGAGCCACCTCGACGGGACAACACTCAGCGGTTCATCTGTCTCTCTTCCACAGCATGTCTTTATCCTGTCTTCCTTCTCTCACCTCAACCAATCACAGCAGATGGCCCCGCCCCTCCCTGAGCCTGGTCGGAGGTTTCTTCCTGTTAAAAGGGAGTTTTTCCTTCCCACTGTCGCCAAAGTGCTGCTCATAGGGGGTCATATTGTTGGGTTTTTCTCTGTATGTATTATTGTACGAGCTACCTTACAGTATAAAGCACCTTGAGACGACTGCTGTTGTGATTTGGTGCTGTGTAAATAAAACTGAATTGAATTAAGAAACAACTCTTAGATTCCTCACATGATTCTCCTGTATTCCTACGGGACGCCAAGGTAATATAACATGGAAGTGTGTCGCAGTGCCTGGTGGCCACATGTTACCCATAAACTGTCAACCTGACCGTACTGTAGCTACGTCCAAAGACTAGTTAAAGATTAAAGCTTTTTGGGGGGTTAAATCTGACATAAATAAAGAAAGAATAACATTAAAGTCGATTCTTTTGATCACTGTAGTTCTACTTTGAGGATATGATGTGTAAAAACCCTCAGTTGTGGCTGGTGGATCTCACATTCCTGGTCTTTGTAATTCCAGTTCAATGAAGCCTCATTTTCACCTTTTTCCAGGTAAATTTTCCCAACTGTTCTAATGTCCATGCTGTGGCATTGTCCCATCATTTGTATTTCCTGTTAATGGATTTTTAATATGGTCTGGGAAATTACTATATATGAGTAACTTCCTGTTGTATTGCAGCTTAAGTTGTAATAGTTTCCTTTCAGAACGAGGAAAAGGAAGAAACCCAAACACTGCTCAGTGGATGAGTCCGTCCTGGAATAAATACCAGGACAAAACTAAAAAGAAGAGCTTGTTTCCTCGAAGCAACAACAGAAAGCTCTTTGTCTCTACAGATGTTTCTGGGAAACACGTTAACAATATTTAAACATTTGTTCTTAATAAACGTTTTTACTTAATGATGCTTTATGATATTTCTATCTGACCTAATGCAGCAGCGTATCCACATGAACTCTGCAGTGTTTCTACCCAGAGGCCACCGTGGTCCTTCTTTACTAATGCTGAGGGTTTTCTCCCAGCCGTGATAGCCTTTGACAGGTAAACTGAGTCATTCCAGCCCAGTGCAAAAATAACCTCCCTGTCTGCTCTTAACTTCACGCATCGATGCTAAAACGTTGCATAACTGAACCTGCAGACTGTGATCCTGTAGCTGTCGAGGAGAGGGCTTGATGCCGTCCATCTTCTGCTCAATTAACAACGCCTGCAACCTTTTGAGCCTTGGTCCTGCTACAGTCACAAATATTCAATTCAATTCAATTCAATTCAATTCAATTTTATTTATATAGCGCCAAATCACAACAAAAGTCGCCTCAAGGCGCTTCATAGATACAGAGAAAAACCCAACAATCATATGACCCCCTATGAGCAAGCACTTTGGCGACAGTGGGAAGGAAAAACTCCCTTTTAACAGGAAGAAACCTCCGGCAGAACCAGGCTCAGGGAGGGGCGGCCATCTGCTGCGACCGGTTGGGGTGAGAGAAGGAAGACAGGATAAAGACATGCTGTGGAAGAGAGACAGAGGTTAATAACAGATATGATTCAATGCAGAGAGGTCTATTAATACATAGTGAGTGAGAAAGGTGACTGGAAAGGAAAAACTCAATGCATCATGGGAATCCCCCGGCAGCCTACATCTATTGCAGCATAACAAAGGGAGGATTCAGGGTCACCTGGTCCAGCCCTAACTATATGCTTTAGAAAAAAGGAAAGTTTTAAGCCTAATCTTAAAAGTAGAGATAGTGTCTGTCTCCCGAATCCAAACTGGAAGCTGGTTCCACAGAAGAGGGGCCTGAAAACTGAAGGCTCTCCCTCCCATTCTACTTTTAAATACTCTAGGAACAACAAGTAGGCCTGCAGAGCGAGAGCGGAGCGCTCTAATAGGGTGATATGGTACTACAAGGTCATTAAGATAAGATGGGGCCTGATTATTTAAGACCTTGTATGTGAGGAGCAGGATTTTGAATTCAATTCTGGATTTAACAGGAAGCCAATGAAGGGAAGCCAAAACAGGAGAAATATGCTCTCTCTTTCTAGTCCCTGTCAGGACTCTTGCTGCAGCATTTTGGATTAGTTGAAGGCTTTTCAGTGAGTTTTTTGGACATCCTGATAATAATGAATTACAGTAGTCCAGCCTGGAAGTAATAAATGCATGAACTAGTTTTTCAGCGTCACTCTGAGACAGGATATTTCTAATTTTAGAGATGTTGCGCAAATGGAAGAAAGCAGTCTTACATATTTGTTTAATATGTGCGTTGAAGGACATGTCCTGGTCAAAAATGACTCCAAGGTTCCTCACCGCGTTACTGGAGGCCAAGGTAATGCCATCCAGAGTAAGAATCTGATTAGATACCATATTTCTAAGATTTTCAGGGCCGAGTACAATAACCTCAGTTTTATCTGAATTAAGAAGCAGAAAGTTAGCGGCCATCCAGGTCTTTATGTCTTTAAGACATTCCTGCAGTTTAACTAATTGGTGTGTGTTATCTGGCTTCATGGACAGATAGAGCTGGGTGTCATCTGCATAGCAGTGAAAATGTATGCTATGTCTTCTAATGATACTGCCTAAGGGAAGCATGTATAATGTAAACAGAATTGGTCCTAGCACTGAACCCTGTGGAACTCCATAATTAACCTCAGTGTGTGAAGAGGACTCTCCATTTACATGCACGAATTGGAGTCTATTAGATAGATATGATACAAACCACTGCAGCGCAGTACTTGTAATACCTACAGCATGTTCTAATCGCTCTAATAGGATATTATGATCAACAGTATCGAACGCTGCACTGAGGTCTAGCAGGACAAGCACAGAGATGAGTCCACTGTCAGAGGCCATAAGAAGATCATTTGTAACCTTCACTAAAGCTGTTTCTGTGCTGTGCTGAGCTCTGAAACCTGACTGAAACTCTTCAAATAAACCATTCCTCTGCAGATGATCTGTTAGCTGTTTGACAACTACTCTTTCAAGGATTTTTGATATGAAAGGAAGGTTGGAGATTGGCCTATAATTAGCTAAGACTGCTGGGTCTAGAGATGGCTTTTTGAGTAAAGGTTTAACTACAGCCAGCTTGAAGGCCTGTGGTACATAGCCGATTATTAGAGATAGGTTGATCATATTTAAGATCGAAGAATTAATTAATGGCAGGACTTCTTTGAGCAGTTTTGTAGGAATGGGGTCTAAAAGACACGTTGATGGTTTGGAGGAAGTAATTATTGAAGTTAACTCAGAAAGATCAATTGGAGAAAAAGAGTCTAACTTAATATCAATGGTACTAAGAGTAGCTGTAGATAATATTACATCTGTGGGATGATTATTGGTAATTTTTTCTCTAATGATAAAAATTTTATTTGTGAAGAAGTTCATGAAGTCATTACTAGTTAACGTTAAAGGGATGGTTGGCTCAAAAGAGCTCTGACTTTTTGTCAGCCTGGCTACAGTGCTGAAGAGAAACCTAGGGTTGTTCTTATTTTCTTCAATCAGTGATGAATAGTAAGATGTTCTGGCTTTGCGGAGGGCTTTCTTATAAAGCAGCAAACTATTTCTCCAGGCTGAATGATGATCCTCTAGATTTGTGACACGCCATTTCCTCTCCAGATTACGAGTCATCTGCTTTAGGGTACGTGTTTCAGAATTATACCACGGAGTCAGGTACTTCTGATTTGAGGCCTTAGTTTTCACAGGAGCTACAGTATCCAGAGTCGTACGTAGTGAGGAGGTGAAATTATTAACAAGATAATCGACCTCTGTTGGGGTAGCGTTCAGATAGCTGCTTTGCTCTGTGTTGGTACAGGGCATTGGAGATGATAACAGTGGGTGGATTATATTCTTAAACTTAGTTACAGTGCTTTCAGAAAGACATCTACTTTGATAAAGTCTACTCTTCACCGCTGTGTAATCAATTATTGTAAAAGTAAATGTTATCAGGAAATGATCAGACAGGAGAGGGTTTTCAGGAAACACTGTTAAATGTTCAGGTTCGATGCCATATGTTAAAACAAGATCTAGAGTGTGATTAAAGTGGTGGGTGGGTTCTTTTACATTTTGAGAGAAACCAATTGAGTCTAATAACAGATTAAATGCCATGTTGAGGCTGTCATTTTTAGCATCTACATGGATGTTAAAATCACCCACAATAATTATTTTATCTGAGCTCAGAACTAAATTAGATATAAAGTCTGAGAAATCAGACAGAAACTCTGTGTAAGGCCCAGGTGGACGATAGATGATAACAAGTAAGACTGGTTTCTGAGTTTCACAGCTGGGGTGGACAATGTTAAGCATCAGGCTTTCAAATGAATTAAAAGTCTGTCTTGGTCTTTCATTAATTAATAGGCTGGTGTGAAAAATTGCTGCCACACCGCCTCCTCGGCCTGTGCTTCGAGATTTCTGGTAGTTAGAATGGCTCGGGGGTGTTGATTCATTTAAACTAACATAATCATCCTGCTGCAACCAGGTTTCTGTAAGGCAGAGTAAATCATCACTCTTTATTTGATCCACTACACTGCTGTCATTTGTCTGTTATGGCCCCACAAGGTCACTGAATTCTGTCATTCTTCTCCAATCCATGGTTTTCAGTCACTGGTGGGCAACATTACTCTACCACGACTGCAAACAGTGGACAGTTGGTAGGTAGTCCTGCAGGACGCCTGTCTCGAGCCAAGGCTACTTGGAACATCTCTCCATGGAGGAACAATGAAGACATGAAGAGAAACTATAAATCTTTGGGACTTGTGCTCCAACAGCTTTGTTTAAAGGCCTGAAAGTGGCGACGTCTCTCCCAGAGCTCCAGCTCAGTGACATCTATGTGTGCCTTGTATGCTTCAGCTGACGCTGCTGCCAGGATGAAAGCTGTCAAACCGAGCACAGCTACATGTTCCACCTGGATGGGTAAATAATGTGTTTGAGGTGAGAACAATCAGGAAAGCTCGCCAGCGGCTTTACTTCCTGAGGAGGCTGAGGAAGTTTGGCATGAACGCCAACATCACCTCAAATTTCTACAGGTGTGCAGTCGAGAGCTTGCTGACGAGCTGCATCACAGTTTGGTACGAAGCTGCTCTGCCAGCAGCCGTAAATCACTACAGAGGGTGAAGGCAGCAGAGCACATCACTGGCACGAGGCTTCCTGCCATTCAGGACATTTATCTCCAGCGGTGCCTCCATAAAGCACACAGCATCATCAAGGACCACAGCCACCCAGCACATCAGCTGTTCTCCTTGTTACCATCGTTACAGGAGTCTGTCTGCTCGGACTACAAGACTCAAAAACTGTTTCTACCACCAAGCCATACGACACCTCAACCACAACACTTAAACACACACAACACAGCACTCAGAAGCTACCTGCAGCTTCACAAGTACTCTGTTTAATCTGCACTGGTCACTCCACTTTATTGTCATTGATATTTATATTTAAAAGTGCAATACTGAAATTTTCTGCTGCTCATTCCTGTGCAATGTCCCATCTGCCCTCCCGTCATATTTCTCTTCAAGATTTTCTTATTTAATCACTAGTGTACATATATTTATAGATACAAATATATTTAGTCATCTTTTCTCTTTTACCATGTCTCTCTAATATTTGCTCCTTACTATTTTTCTATTTTCTTTATTATTTTATTTTATTATATTTTCTCCTACTGTATCAAGCTGCCGAGTGACTGCTGCTCGTCAAACACATTTCATTGCAATGTTGACCCTGTGCTAACTTGCATATGACAAATAAAACTGAAAACTGAAAAGAAGAAACTGGTCGTTGTTAAAGGAAAGGTAATCTCCACATAAGCAGCTTAGATGACCTTCCACGTGTAAATCTTACAATGTGTTGACTTGGACATGAACAGTGTAGGACCAGAAAAGTCCCAGCAGTGTTAATTTGTCACATTAATGTAAAATGAAGTATTTTTCTGATGTTGGGTTAATCGTTCCTACAGTTTAAATGAGCCGTCACTGATGTTCACATGTGGCAGCCATACTCTACGGCTTCTGTAAATAAACACTGATTACTGAATCCAGTTTTGGCTACATTAAACTCAAAGACGTTCAAAGGATGGCTGGAAAGCTACAGACTGCAGTACTGTTTGGCACCAGTAGCAAAGTATGTCTGTTGTGGAGTTGTAGACATGTAACTTGAACATGTTTGTAACTTTTTACTAGCATTTTGTTTACTATGTTTCAGATCTATGGCACTAAATGGGGGACTGACCACGTTTTTGACCTTGACTGGACTTACTGGGTCCAGTAAAGATATCATAGCCAAAGGTGGCTCTGCTTCCAGTTCTGGCTTATAGGAAGATCTCTGAAGGTTGGGTGTAATCCTCTCCTGACTTTGGATCACTCTCTTAGATCTAAACCTCCAGCTCTGGACTCGCCATCCTCAAAGACTGCTCCATAAGAACACAGGCATGTGTGAACAGCCCACTCCTCCTTTGGTCAATGGCACACACTTTTAGACGATGTGTATTCAGCATCTGGCAAGAGTGGAATCAACTGGGGCTCTTTCTAAATTGGCGTCACCATTGATTGTGGTGGTGGCAGCAGCTCATTCTGCTGGCTCTGTGTAACAGGGTCATAAATCACATTGTTATAATGTGTTCTAAACCCCCAAACTGCTCCTTTTATACCTGACTTTTAGGACCTCCAAGCCTGTAGTTGTGTTCATTATCAGTTAGAGCCCCTCCTCGTTCTTTTCTTCTTCTTCGGTGCAATCCTATAAATACAGTGTACCCCTTTTGCCTCTCCCCTTTTCTACAATCCCCCTGTGGGAGAGGTGGGTGTCATTTCTTTCCAACACTTTAAAACACACATATAATGCATATTTAGCCACCTGGATGTTTCTGGTTGCAATTTTAGTTCGATTATTGTCATTATTAAGCCTGTTTTTGTTAGATGTTATAAGTGTGTCGTATGTGTGTATCATAAATGTGTTTTAGGCGCCATAAATGCTAGCATGAATATATACTCCTTGCTAGCTTGGGAGCTGTGGTGGGTTGAACTAACCCTCTTCCCCACTGTTTGCATTTGGTCGTAGGAGCTGGAGTGGGCAAATTATTTACTGGGAGGTCTTTCTTTCTTTTACCTTTTTTATCAGACACAACGCAGAATCACACCGGTTACATCTGCAGCTCATCCATCACCTGTTCTTCCCATCACTTAATGTTTTTGCTGCAAGACGTTGGAGTGAGTGCCATCTATTTTGCTGTTGTTTGGAGGCATTTTAGTTCAGTGAGAGACAGGAGGTCACGCAACAAACTGCTCAAACGAGTGGAAGCCGCTGCCCTCTGCTCGTCAGCTGGGAAACCTGGATCTCCCTTGTTGTGTTAACAGACCTCTCTGCATTGAATCATATCTGTTATTAACCTCTGTCTCTCTTCCACAGCATGTCTTTATCCTGTTTTTCTTCTCTCACCCCAACCAATCACAGCAGATGGCCCCGCCCCTCCCTGAGCCTGGTTCTGTCGGAGGTTTCTTCCTGTTAAAAGGGAGTTTTTCCTTCCCACTGTCGCCAAAGTGCTGCTCATAGGGGGTCATATGATTGTTGGGTTTTTCTCTGTATCTATGAAGCGCCTTGAGGCGACTTTTGTTGTGATTTGGCGCTATATAAATAAAATTGAATTGTCAGGGTCAAAGTTCAGAGGTAAGTTTGTTTAGCAAATGAATGACAATAAATCATACATGTTTGCTGATTCACAGATTGACAGCCCAGAGGAACAGGGCTGTGTCATTCCTGTGATGTGATTCAGCTTTATTTTAGTATTCATTTATTTTATTAGCTTTATTTCAGCCACTCAAACAAAACAACATTATATTATATTTAATATATATTAAATATGTGCCAACTGATTCAGTACGTTTCATGTAGAAATATGTGTGGCAACTTTTTGTTGCAGCAATGATCTCAAAACACGGGGGGGGGCTAAGATGAAGTCTGCTGTGAGGACAGGGGGTGTGCATGTGCTCAAGTCACGTGACACGTCATTTACGCAACATTTGGTCGATTTAAAAGTTACAGTGAGATAAAATCATGTTATGGATTGCACTCAGTATATTGTGCCGACATGGTGAGATTGTGTCTGTCGAGCCGAGGAGAGCGTCGCAGTGCCAAAAGCTGTAAAATGAACTATCAGGCTGGAGTGTGCTGCCACAGCACAGAGCAGTCACAGAGTCCTGCAGGCAGAAGAGGAGTGATCGTGTTAGCCACCTTACAAAACAAAAAGACATGAAGTGAAAAGCAGAGCGCAGAGTGTGGCAGAAGAAGACAGACTGGGCCAAGTCCTGCATGTGCGAGAGCGAGCGAGACCCGGGACAACGTCATCCGCCTCGCCTGGACTAGTCCGCCGGCCGGAGGAGGGACAGTGGCTGCACTGTGCAGCCGAAGACTCACTTTGATCGCGCAGGAAACGAGCGACGCAACCGGTCCACCGTCCGTGCAAACTGCGCCAGGCAGCGTATTGCACGCTGGAGGACACCGAGGAAAGTCACACTAGGAGCGGCGCTTAGTGAGAGGTGATGTCGGGGGGACATGGCTTCTTCTCCGGTCACCCCAGCATCGCTTGAAGGAGAAACACCTTCACCCACCGGGAACGAGGAGCCCGCGACCACCCGACAGGTACGACACGCCTCCGAGACCCTCTGCGCGCCCGGTAACGTTGTAACGTTTTACCGAAGTTCATTCGCAAACACACCAGTTTAAGATGGACCCGAGAATCAGCACACGGGAGCACTGGTGTCTGACTCAGCAGAAACGGCTCGACGTGCATGTAATGCTTCGTATTTGATAACGATGGAATAATTCTTTAAAATAAGCACACAGATAAACACTGGTGGGTGGAAAAGCTCGTGTTTTGGTGAAATGAGTCCCGCCTAGTCCGGTCTACACCTCATTCAGCAAACATCTGAGTCACCCTGAGACGCCAGTGCGCGTCCTTCTGATGCAAAAAGCCGTAAGTGACACGCTGTTTACACGCAGGAGCAGTTTAACACATGCAGGTTGTGCCAGTAGGCGTTTCCTTCAATGTGACACCAAACGTGTAAATCAGTGCTGGGAGCGGATGTTGGACCTGATCAGTCTTAATCTGACAAACTGTAGTTCCTGCTCTGTTTCTAATTCAGCCCCATGACAGACAACCAGCATGTTCTCCTGTCACGTGTTATTGACACGCACATATTTAGTCCGTGTGTGGGATGTTAAAGGTGAGTTTGTTCAGGGCACGATCAGACTGAGGCCATTTCAACAGGTGCAAGGAAGTGTTAGTGTGGTTACTACGGCAGCACTGATGCCCTGATGAGTGCACATGGCTGGAATGAAAAGTCAATGCTATGTATAGCATGAACTACTTGTTGTCTAAGGCGGTGCAGAGAGTGAGCAGGAAATATCTGAGGTTGGATATTTCAGTACATACAGAGCTGTGCAGAGACATTAGGATCTTAAACTATTGTCTGTATCTGGCAAAGCGAGAATCTGAGCCTTGTGTACAAACTGTCTGGTGTTTGTTCTGGCAGGAATATGAAACTACTGTGCACAGCATGCTTATTAAGATGGCCCAGGACCAGGTCATCTTGCAGGATGGTAGTGTTACATCGAGAAGGTTCCTCTTTAATTGTTGGATTTCTGTGTGAGTTTTCTCCCTGTGCCTCTGTGGCCTCTCCCCACAGTATCCGTGTTTGTGTTTAAAGTGTTTAAAGTACAGCACTAGATGATCGTATGGGTGAATGTGACTTGTTGTAAAGCACTTTGAGTTGTTGTCTATATAAAGTCTAAATGGAAATCCACTTATGTGCAGAGGACCAGAAGATCCAGCGCATCGAAATAAAAAGTTCTTTGCTTAAACAATGAATTGTGCGATAAAATATTAATTTACAAATTCATTTTTAAGTTATTTTATTTATTCAATACAAAAGTAATTTATTATCTAGTAATTTAATTGAAAATAAAAAAATTTATAAATCAGTATTTGAAAATAAATAATTATTCCATTAATAAATACTTCAAATCAGAAAAAAAAGAAATAAAATCTCAATAAAAACCTCACATCAAAAATCCTTTTCCTGTGTCGTCTCATGTCCAACATCTGTGTAGGCAGAGTGTAAACACAGAGGCTGAATGGCCTTTGGTATAGGTGCAAAGCTAAGACTGTCTAACCAATGAAAGAGCTCCTTACCTCGCACCGGCTAATTTGCATTGCTCCGGGATTTCGGAAATTTATCCATTTATTCATTATGATGTGGTTCAGCATCATAATGCTGAACCACAGAAACACACACACACACATATATATATATATATACACATATATTAGGGGTGCAACGATATTCGTATCGATATTGAACCGTTCGATACAGTGCTTTCGGTTCAGTACACATATGTATCAAACAATACAATATTTTTAATTTATTTCATCAACTTTCCTTCTGCAGATGCTGTCTGTGTTGAGCGCTCAGTGGATCTGCGTTCGACTACTCCGCCTAGGCTGCACTGTCGAGTGCAGATCCACTGAGCGCAGGGCAAGCTAGCAGACAGAAGCTAAGCTCCTTGCAACATGGCAAACGAACCTCCCCCACCCTCACTCAGGTTTTCATGTGACGTATGACCCTGAAGGTAAGCGCGTCATGGACTAAAGTAAAACAGTATGTTGGATGTGCCATGCAATGCTCAATTACATGGGTGGGAACTAGTGTGTTAGCGCAGTTAGCTCGTTAACGTGTTGACGCCGTCCAGCCCCACGCACGGGGCGATCCGCGGTAGCTTGTTAACGGAGATTTGCCGTGTTGTGGCGTTAAGGTCATTTCAGATTAACGCTGACAGCACTAGTGGGAACACAACGAATATGACTGCACATTTACTCCGACATCATCCTAGTGCAAAGACAAGTGGAAGCAGACAAAACAACAAGCACCATGCTACAAACTTTACCCGAGTCATTTAGACAGCCGTTAGCACAGGATTCTCCTTATGGGGACCTGATATGTTTAATATGCTGCTGAGAATATAGCCCAGAAGAAGCGTATAGTAGAGCTTTTATTTTGAAAGAGACATTTCTCTGTAATAAACTCTCTTTTCCAAAGATGGGTGATTCCTCCATCAGATAGATTTTTTTATTTTTTATTACTTTGTTGTTTCAGCAACATTAAATTTAAAAACTGTACGTTTGAGTTAAAATATATATTTATAATTTTAATAACTGACAAATTAAAAAGGCATGAACATTTTTTTTGTATCGAAAAAATATCGAACCGTGACACCAAAGTATCGAACCGAACCGTGAATTTTGTGTATCGTTGCACCCCTAATATATTTGTATATATGTGTGTGTGTATTTATACATCAATCCATTTTCTTGCTTATGGAGTTCAGGGCCTGGGACCTACTCCATGTCAGCTTTCAGTGTTTATAAACATGAACATTATGAACTCATGACTCCCTTGGGAAGCCTATGGTTTTTCATAGGCAGGGGATATTTGTTTTATCACAGTTCATTACCAAACAGAGCAGGGTTCTAATTGATTTGTGGCTTTTAGGATATTATGTATAGGTGTGTAAAAGTGGAGTGAATATAATTACAAACAGCAATGCTAGTGGAGTGATGACAGACAGGGCGGTTGGGGGGTGGTGAACAGTTTGCCAACAGTTCTGCCCCTGTAGAGAAGGACATCTGCCATTTCTTTTTCCTTTTAGTCAAACAATTCAGGTAGTGATGAAAGAAAATCAGACTGTGGCAGTGCTTGCAGCAGGTAACGGAGTGATAATGCAGAGTTTTTACTGCAGTGGACAGTCCCTAGTGTGACCATCGCTGGAACCAACCAGCTGATTTACACCATGGCAGCAGTTATCAGTGAAGTTCTTGGCTGCAACATGAACAATCTCAAGTAGCAATGCCTCCCATGGAGAAGGACACTAAGGCTAAACCCTTGAGGCGACTTTTGTTGTGATTTGGTGCTATATAAATAAAATTGAATTGAATTGAATTGAAAGACCAAGGGAGCACGAAGGGATGTTAGCCAACTATCAGAGCTGCAGAAAGGTGCAATGAAGAAGGTGCCTAAGAAGTACAGCAAGCTGCCCATACCTGAGGCCTTGGAAACTGCCAAGCAACGACTCAAAGCCTTGGCCAGCCGCTTGAAGGGACCATACCAGAGAGATAGAAGGCAGGAGAATTAACTAAGAGTAATCTACAGTTCAAGGTATATTCTCAGTGGCAGGGGGACACTATGAGAAGAGCCCCACCAAGGCTGGAGATGGAGCAATACTGGAAGAGCATATGGGAGTAGGATGCAACCCATATGGAGATGCTCTGTCGCCGCTGCTGTTCTGCATAGGCCTGAACCCTCTCAGTGAGGTCTTTGACAAGACTGGCTACAGATGCAGACTACATAATGGAGCAGTTGGATCAAACTACCAGAAGGCAACATTGAAGACATAGAGGACAGTTACAAGTACCTGGGGATCCCGCAGGTGAATGGGAACCATGAAGAGGCCGCCAGGAAAGCTGCATCCACCAAGTACCTGCAGAGGGTCAGGCAAGTCCTGAGGAGTCAGCTGAACAGTAAGAACAAGATCCGGGCCATCAACACCCGTGATCAGGTACCCTGCTGGGGTAATAGGCTGGCCAAAGGAGGGGATAGAAGCCACTGACATAAAGACAAGAAAGCTCCTTACCATGCATGGAGGGTTTCACCCCAAGTCCAGCACCCTGAGGCTGTACGCTAAGCGGAAGGAAGGGGGCCGGGGACTGGTGAGTGTCAGCACCACAGTCCAGGATGAGACAAGGAACATCCACAAATACATCAGGAAGATGGCCCCAACTAACCGAGTGCTCAGTGAATACCTCAGGCAGCAGAAACCCACGAAAGAGGAGGGAGACGAGGAACCATCATGGAAGGACAGGCCCCTGCACGGTATGTACCACCGGCAGATAGAGGAGGTGGCTGATATCCAGAAATCCTACCAGTGGCTGGACAAAGCTGGACTGAAAGACAGCACAGAGGCACTAATCATGGCAGCACAAGAACAAGCTCTGAGTACAAGATCCATAGAGGCTGGGGTCTATCACACCAGGCAAGACCCCAGGTGCAGGCTATGTAAAGATGCCCCAGAGACAATCCAGCACATAACAGCAGGGTGCAAGATGCTAGCAGGCAAGGCATACATGGAACGCCATAACCAAGTGGCATAGTGTACAGGAACATCTGTGCCGAGTATAACCTGGAAGTCCCGAGGTCAAAATGGGAGATGCCCCCAAGGGTGGTGGAGAATGACCGAGCTAAGATCCTGTCGGACTTCCAGATACAGACGGACAAAATTGTGGTAGACAAACAGAAGAAGACGGCCGTAGTGATCGATGTAGTGGTCCCGAACGACAGCTGCATCAGGAAGAAGGAACACGAGAAGCTGAAGGGGTACCAAGAGTTGAAAGAAGAACTGAAAAAGATGTAATTTCTTACAAAGAAAGACATTTCTTGAACCATTTGGCAGTGTTCAGCCTTTTCTCCGTTTCCCTTCTGTAACAATGATATCTTTACAGCCTCCCAGACAGCTGTTTGGGAATCACGCTGTTGCAGAGATGCTATTGTGCCTGTCAAACTATGTTGTCTTTGGCATTTTGTAAGAAATTAAATGTGTTTGAGAGCACAGTTTAAAAGATACAGTTTAAAATTGGTTCTTTGCTAAGTCTGTTATGTACGTGCTAGACACAATACTGGTTCATCCCTTGACTTGAGTGCCTTTTTTATGTTTCAGTGATCAATGGCTTAACAAACAAAAACATGCTTCTGAAATGCTTGATTTTCTTTAGGATTGGTTAAACTAAAAGACATTGACAAGGAATTTTAAGGGTTTTAGGAAGCATAAAACCGAAATCAGTTGTATTGGATACGAGTATAAATGAGTGCTTAGGCTCATGCAAGAAAAAACATCTTAGACAGGATATGACAAAACGTACTGTGATACAAGTTCTTCATTACTACAGCTCATTGAGTGCTTTTGTAAAAAGTCAAATCTGTGTGCTCCATTAAACCCTGTAGAAGTTGTTTCGAATGCTGACAGTGGACAAACAAAGTTGTCATTTAGCTTAAACATTAACAGTAGAAAAGGCCCGATAGGAATCTAACATCCTTGGAATCAAGCTGTGGGAGTGAGTTTTGAAACCTTTCTGTAGGACTGCTTTAAACTTGCCTTCTTGGTGATGTGTTGTCTGATGTCTTGTTTGACTTGAGCAGATTCTTTACGTGCTTTAAGTTTCTAACACATTTGCTTTAACCAGTAATTGAAACTGCTGAGTAGGAAGTACTAAAGTGGGTGTTGAGCATGTTGGGTGTGTCCTTATTACCTGTTTCGATGTTTTCTTTTAATTGAAAGCGTTTCATGAATATGAAATGCTTCTGCGTAATGTTAAACGTTATAAAATATTCTTATGATTTAAACTCTGTATTCATGGCTTATTCTTTCCTGTAAGCACTTTTATGCTCGGTGGTAAAATATCACAGAACAGTTTGGCGAGTGTCATACCGCCTGGATTAGTGGCTCAGCTGGTAATTCAGAGATTTATGTAGCTTAGTTTGCTGTGTCATGCTGATTTGGGGAGACTGGACACAGACCTGAGTCATTCTCTTCTGGGTGATCACAGTGGTTACTCTCCTCCCTTCCTCATCTCACCCTGCAAAGAAATCTGCCTCGACCTCTTCCTCTGTGTTAGTTTGCTGTCCTTTCATTAGCTAGCATTAGGTCTGTCTCATTCTCCTCTCCTCCATGAATTTATCCCCACTGATCCCATTACATGCTTGTCCTGCAGACACACCAGCAGATGACAAACCATCCATTATCTTGGACGGAGGTACATGTAGCGATGAATTAGGCAGCAATAAAGCTTTTATTCAGCTGCAGTTATTTGTCTTTCACAGAGATATGTTGGGTTGAACACTGTTGCACTGCTGTAATAGAAACATGTACACACTAGTGATGGGTCGGTCGCGAACGAAATGGCTCTTAGAGCCGGGTCTCTGACATGAACGACGCGAGTCGGCTCCTAATCTATTTAATTGTGTTGTGGTTTGCAGTGTTTTGTGTTGTTTTCACTTTAAATTTGTAAAAGGAAAAAGCTGAAAATTTAAATAGTTAAAAGTTGAAATGTGAATAGTTGATTTTTGTATTATATGATTTATTTATTACATTTTATGTGGAGTGAATAAATAAAAGTATATTTACAGTGGCCCCTAGAGACAAAACACATAAAAACTCCAAAACACGTAAAAACTCCAAAACACGTAAAAACACGTACAAACTCCAAAACACGTAAAAACTCCAAAACACGTAAAAACACGTACAAACTCCAAAACACGTAAAAACTCCGAAGCACATAAAAACTCAAAACACGTACAAAACACAACAGAAGTGCTCCAGGATGCTGGGCGCAGTGTTGAGCTTTTGTTACCTCGTGGCTACACAAGCCAGCAAGTACCAACGACCGGATTTGGTGTGTGGTAGTAACAGGTAAATGAACTTTTTTTTAAATTATTTGACTATATATGAGTGCTTGTGTATAAATACACAAACAATACACACATGCTTTCAATTGTGTAATTTAGGTGATCTAGTAGCTCTGCTTTGGAAGTTCAGTTCATGCTAGAAATGTGTTTTGGAGTTTGTACGTGGTTTGTCTCTAGGGGCCACCGCATATATTTATATATAAACATATATAAATAAAACCACTTTTTTTTACATTAGTAATTCCTTTTGTGCATAATTTTATATTATTGTTAATAATAATGTAAATTATAGCAACAAAACAACCTGAAGAGCCGGTTCTCTAACAAGAGCCAGAAATCCCATCACTAGTACACACTGACTATAACATCAAATGTGAAGTCGTGCAGGCCGTGGTCATTTTTTAACATGTCTCTTCCAGATTGGACATGACCTCACATTTATCAAACATACTTTATAAAATCAAACAGTTAGAAATGACATTCATTACTTCATTATGTAACATGTGATCTAAACAGCCTGTTCTTAGCCCTCACAGCACATTTGTTTCCAAAGCAAAGTAAATTGAAATAATTGTGCCAATAAATTAGATTTGAAAGCTCTTATTCTAATTTTCTGTTTTGATGATATTTGGGATATGCTGTTTATGTAGAACAGCTAAAACTAGTTCTTTATATTCCCATATAAATGATAAACACATATTATTTACAAAACACTGCCCGGTGGACGCCAAAGGACGGCCTGTTTTGATTACGCTGGGATCTTTTTGGAGCGCACATTTTTGGTCTACGATCAAAGCTGCCACACCACGCTGGATTAATCTCCCAGTAGCTGAGTTTATGAAGTCATAAGAAAGGAATGTCCCACATGTTCCTGGTGTTACACCATATTTGGACTGGGACACCTTTGCTAACCTCTGTTGCTCAATGACACACTGATTTGAATCTGGAGGTGCTGGCGACATATTTGCAGCAGTGTGGGTTCACAGAGGCTGTTTGGACTCTGAGCATGTGACACACCAGTAGCGTGCCACGCTGGGCCTCTCGGGGTGGCGTACAGTGTCACTGTGTGTGTCTATTTAAGAGTTTGTCGTGTAAATGAGGACAACCAAGATATGTGAAGTATAGAGTGGTGTACCACAGTGACAGGTTAATGTCAGTGTGAGTGTGTAGCAGTTTGTGTGGCCAGAGAAGGTCAGCAGCCTCCAGAGGACAAAGCGCTTGTGTTCTTCCACAATCGCCCGTTTGATCAGACAGATCATTTGGCATCTGTCAGGCTAAAAACAACAACACAACATGAAACCAAGCATACGCTCTGCAGTCCTGCAGCTAACTGCTGACAGTCTGTCTGCTGTAGGCTGAAGAAATCAGGGGCTCATTCATCTGCACCTGTCAGCGTCTTTATGCTAACAATAGATCAAACAGTATGTGTTCACAGAATGTGTAATGTTGAAGGTTACCGTACATCCTTATCTCCAGCACTGAGAATCAGTTATCACTGATCGCTGTCTCTGCTTTGTTTTGACATGTTTCATATTTATATATTTCATATTTATAAGGTAAATACCCTACAACATTACAGAGAAGAAGAAGTAACCCCAGGCTCGGTGAGGGGCAGCCATCTGCCGTCACCAGCTGGAGGTGATGAGTGGAAGACTCGATAGGCCACTCTTATTTTCATCCACTGCTTCGTTACCTCGACACGATGTTTTGGATCATCGTCATGCTTGAACATCCATCTTCATGGGACGAAGGTTCCTCGTCACAGTACGATACGCGGTCCTGTCTATTGGCCCTCCATGCAGGGAGGTCATGTTGTGCTCTTAGCAGAAAAGTGACCCATGTTTCCACCGCTTTACTGTGGGGGTGGTGTTCTTTGGTTTTTAGTGATTGTAAAGAAGTTTTCACAGACAAACCATCACAAAAAACCCATTAAGTGCCAAAATGACATAAACCTGTAGTTTTAAAAATAAATAACTACGAATTTTCAAAAATTTCTTAACAGAAAATCTGTTTAAACAAAAAGGTTTTGAACTGCTTTTTAAAAGAATTGACAGAGTCAGCTGTAGACTGGTGCAGAGCCTTGGTGGTTTCTCTAATCCAGCACAGAGGCCAGTACATTAATCTAAATGCAATGATGGAAACGCATTGATAATTTCTTCCAGTTCAGCAGAGGAGACCATGTTTCACAATTTAGAAATGTTAGGAGTGAGATAAAGATTTTACACAGTTGAAACTCAGAGAAGACTCAAACATTACACCAAGACTTTGAATGCTGAACTTAGCATGTGAACAAAAACAGAATAGAATAGAATGCATTTTATTGTCACTACACACATGCACAATAAGCTTCAGAGCATCTCCTATTCAGTGCAGACGTGGGAAAGAAAGAGGGGTGAGTTGCACAGTTCTGCAGCACTATCTACAAATATAGAAACAAAACATAGTGCTATATATTACAGTGTGGGTTACTGCACGTAAATTAAGTGTTGCACTGTGGTGATGATAGTTGTGTAGTCTGTGTATAGAGGTCCTACATTGGGGGGTGGAACTGTGTTTATCATGTGTGAGTTCAGGTTACGGGTGGAAAAAACTGTTGTGAGTCTGTGGGTCTCCTTGCTGATGCACCTGTAGCGCCTCCCTGAGGGAAGCAGGTTGAACAGGTTAGAACCGGACTGGAGCTGTCATGGATAATGCTTGCTGCTCTGCTGAGGCAGCGGGAGGAATAAATGTCCATCAGGGAGGGGAGAGGGCAGCCGATGATCTTCTGTGCTGTCTTGACCACACTCTGAAGCCTCTATCCGCCTTAGTGCAGCTGCCGTACCATACCGTGATGTCAGCAGCAGGTTGGAGTTCAGCTTGTACTTCCTGAAGACTCTCAGGAAGTGCAGCCGCTGTTGGGCCTTCTTGACGACCGCTGAGATGTTGTCTGTCCAGGAGGTGTCAGCAGAGATGAGGACACCAAGGAACCGGGAGGTGTGGACCCTCTCCACACACTCCCCGTTGATGTAGAGGGGGGCCAAGTCAGTGCCTCCTGACGTTGACAATGACCTCATTGGTTTTCTTAGTGTTCAGTCCCAGGCTGTTTTCTGAACACCATGCTGACAACTTCAGGACTCTTTATGCTGATTCTTTCATCCGGGCTGGACTTCTTATTCTTGACTGAAACTTGGCTTCGCCCTGGTGAGTTCTTTTCTTTCTCAGAACCAACCCGATTCACCTTTCTGAGCTCACCCCAGTCTACTGACAGAGGTGGAGGGCTAGCTTCAGTTTTTAAAAACAAATTCACTGTGGTGTGCCTCAAGGATCTGTGCTCGGCCCAGTTCTTTTTCCTTGTACATGCTGCCTTTGGGAGTAATACTTAAAAAATATAACATTTCCTTTCACTGCTACGCCGACAACATAAAAATTTATTTCCCTTTGACATCAGATGTCTCTACGTCTCTGGAACCCCTATTTGACTGTCTAAATGAGGTACAAACGTGGTCACGTCTCTCACACTGAAAGACAAAAGTTTTAGTTTTTGATAGTCACACCCCGCTGGAACAACTTACTGATGCCTTAGGGCCCCTTGGTAGCCATCTCTCACTCACTGTTAGAAACCTTGGTGTTTTCCTGGACAGCTCAAGAAATCGACCTCCTCTGTGGTAAAAAACAGTTTCTACCAGCTGCGTCAGATATCTAAAGCAAAGCCATACCTCCCTTTGAAGGACCTTAAAAAACTCATTCATGGTCTTATCACGTCCAGATTAGACTACTGTAATTCTCTCTACTCGGGCCTCCCACCTTCCTCTATTCACCGGCTCCAGTTAGTTTGAAATGCAGCTGCGCGTCTCTTAACTGGAACTAGAAATTATGCCCACATCACACCAGTTTTAGCCAACCTACGTTGGCTCCCTGTTGATTATCGTACCAATATTCAAAATTCTTTTGCTTACCTTTAAAATTTTGAACAATTTAGCTCCCAGCTATCTATGCGAACGCCTCCATTTGTGCATCCCTAATAAGGCACTTAGATCTTCCGATCAAATGCTCCTGACGCAACCGAGGTCTCGTCTGAAGTCCAGAGGGGATCGGGCCTTTACTGTCGTACCTCCCAGACTCTGGAGTAACCTCCCTCTTTATATTCGTCTCTCCGAGTCCATGCAGTCTTTTAAAATGCGTCTTAAAACTTATTATTTTAGTCTGGCTTTTGATCCAAACTACTATGTTATTTCTATTTTATTTATTTATTTATTTTGATAACACTTCTGAAGCGTCAGAGCTGTCCTTGCCTGTGATAGAGCTGACCTGCCATAGGACACTGGGAAGAGTGTAAATCCAGGCTGAATTCCTTGTGTTGGACAGTATTTGTGTGCAGCAGCAGAGCGCACAAATCAAACTGTATGTTTTGGTAAGCCTGGCCTTCTTGTACTGGATGTCAGTGAGCCAGTAGCTGGTGAGTTTATCACATTAACATTTTTACTAGCAATTTCACTAGCTGGGACCACATCCTCAGTTACGATGAACGATGATGGATGAGGGAGCGTGTACTGGTGCTGCAGTGTGGGGAAGGCCTCAAAGAGGACCGGCAGCGGCTCCTGGGCTCCAGGTGGGCATGAAAATGAGAACCGAGGGTATTGGTGAAGGGGGCATATATAAACTGAGGCGGCATGAATGAGGTGTGGTCCCACTCCTGAAATTCAGATAATATCTCCACTTAGAATAAACTGGGTCAAAGAAAAAGTGCCTCTGATTGGGCTGCTTTCTACAGTTGGCTGTGAGTCCATTGCAGGGCATCAAACATGGATAAGGGGTTGTTTCAACAGTAATTCTATGATGAAAAATTAACGAGGCATTTATCAGGATCTATATTTAATTTAATATCTATTTAACATATTTAATCAATATAAAGCTCAGTGTCTATTTCTTAGCTTGTAAAGTTGTGAAATTCATGGCAGATTCACTTCTTGGCTGTTTTGCGTTTTATTAGATAGTTGATAATAAAGAGTGTCTTTGCCTGTGGCTTTGTTAAGACTGCAGGTTTTTGTCCGCCTGACCTTTGGTGACCTTGGCGAGCTCAGGATGAACAGGCTGTCTGCTCTGTTTGGGTGTGATGCTGCCTGCAGAGACAGTCTACTCTCATGCAGACACAACATCTTTACTGATATAACGTGGTCATGGACTCTTCTCTGTTCTTCCTTATTAAATAATAGTAAAATGACTCTGCAGTTTTGATTCAAAATGCACCAGGTCTGCTCAGTCTGAATCACACCGTTAGAGCCAGACCAAATGATTGGAGCACCAATGTTAGCACTCAAAGAGTCTAAGCAGTACCACTACCAGCTTTGGCCAGTGCAGGAGTGAACATGTAGATCCATGTTCTACTGAGCAGACACTGAGCAGAGGCAACATGCAGTAAATGAATTAGTGGTCTCCACATGTTTGCACCCAAAGTTTCCCTGCTTTTGTGAGCTGGGCTGTTTTAATATTTTCCATGTATTAGATGATACTGTCCAATGCTTCCAGGGCTGTGAAGATGGAAAAAATGATGTTGCAGTCGTTGCTGAAGTGTTGGTACCATTTGAAGGAAGTCATTAAAGCGCCAGAGCGAGCAGACAAGGCAAGCACTCAAAGAATGTGGAAGGCAGTCGGGGAAAGTTGCCATGGACGGACTTGATTCCTCCCAGCCCCAAACAGCTTTTATACTGTGGACAAAAATACATGAAAGTGTGTGTGTGTACCTGTTTAGATGTCTCTGTGGGGACCAAGAATTGGAATGTTACTATACTTGTGGGGACCAACTGTCATTTATGAGGACAAAAGTGCCTCACGAGTTTGAGACTCACAATGTGGTTCTAGTGTCAGGGTTACAGTTAGGTTATGGTTAGGTTTAGGTTGAGCGTTAACCATCCATTATTGATGGTTACAGTGAGCGGCTAGGAAAAGGATCATGTCAACTAGGTGTCCTCACTAAGATATCAAAACTAGAATGTGTGTGTGTGTGTTAGTGAAAGGAACTGTAACTGGTCCCAGTAGCAGCAGGATACAAACGCCATAATGACACAGCTGCCTCTCGTCTGCCTTGTGAGTGAAATAAGACATTTGGGACCTTTGAATAGTTTTTTGAAAATATTTTTTTGTTTAAAGAAAGGAAAGAGAAGTTTAATCCTTTAACTATTTAACTGTTAGGTGTCAATCCCTGGGAGGGTTTCCCCCTTTTATTTGGCGTGGAGTCAGAATTATGGCTTCTCCACACTGTGGAAGTAGCTCTTTGACACAGTCGAGCAGTCATTGGTCATAACAGGATCATTTAAGACTGGATGATGAATAAGACTGTTGAAGTGCATGAGAAGGATCTCATATAAAACAGTCTGTGTCTGCTCCTCAATTCAATTTAATTCAGAAGACCCCTATGAGTGCAAGATCAAGGAAACAGTTCACCCTGCCTGGGATAGTGTTACCAGGGCCCTGCCCTGGAGCCAGGCCCGGGGAGGGTGCCAGAAGCTGTACATCTGGTGGCCGGGCACTGGTCCATGGGGCCTGGCTGGGCACAACCCGAAAAAGTGACATGGGCCCATTCTTATGCAGGCCCACCACCTGCAGTGGGCGCCATAGGGGTCGCATGCAATGTGTGCCACGTGGCAGCCAGGATCAGAGGCCATGGTGGACGGATCCCCGGCTACCAAGACCAAGACTAGACTTAGTGTCTCATAGTCATTGAAGAACTCTGACTTGCTTCCTGTTCTAGTTGTTCTCTGGAAAAAAATCTGCAGGTCAAACAGGTGCACATACAAAGAGCACATTATTGATTAAAGCCTGGAAAACAACTGAGGCATTTGTCAGCCCGGCACGCTTGAAATGTCCAAGTGTTGAAAACAGTTTTCCATTCGTCACCTCCCCAATGTCCACCAGATGGAACGTGTTTCTAAGATCAAGCTTAGTGAAGATTATTGCTCTATGTAGTGGCTAAAAGCTCCAGCTGAAGCTGTTCTACAGTGGCTGGATGCAAAGCCCCATTCACCATATAGCAGAACGTCTGTGAAGGTTCTCAGTCATCCAGGTCATCGTAGTCAAAGGAGCTTGCAAAGAAAAGCGTCTGGACTTCTTTAAGTTGCTTGAAGACGTTTCACCTCTCATCCGAGAAGCTTCTTATGTTGTTGTACTAGAGACAACACACTCGTTTTGCAGGATCCACCTGTGTTATCGCACAGGGAGAATTGATGTGGCCATTCTTCAGTCCTTCTCTATCACTCCTCCTGAGTAAGTCTGCTCAGCTGCACTGACTTCTCACGATGTTCTTGATGAGGAAGCTGATCGTGACTTGTAGTTTCTTTCAGTATTCAGTTATGGCAGTGGTGTCCAAACCCAGGCCACGAGCGTCCTGCAGGTTTTAGACGTGTCCAGCTGATTTAAATGGCTCAACATGCCTTGAAGTTCTCCAGACGCCTGGTAATGAACTAATCATTTGATTCAGGTGAGTAGACCCAGGGTGAGATCTAAAACCTGCAGGACACCGGCCCTCGAGGCCTGGAGCTGGCCAAGTTATGAAACTATTCTCAAGGCTAATGTAACAAGTTCTTCAAATGATTTCGTTTCATCCGTAGATACCAACTCATCTCTCAGGTGCTTACAGCATGATAGAAGGTGCTTCAGAAGAGTCCAAAATGTTGCTGATTTAGATGTTCTGTCATGGCATAGGAGGATTCTGGATTCAGGAGCAGATGGTGCAGTGAAAATGTTTATTTACAAACTACAGAGAAATACATATGGGCTTGGATTAAGTGGGCTGCTTAGAGCAGGGCGATATGGCCAAAAATATTTATCACGACATATATTTGAAAATTTGCAATAACGATATAACTGATGCGAGACAAAATACAACTCCACAACTTTACCAGCGCAAAAACCCCATCCATTTATTTTCACTTAAACAAGCAGCTGTTTTTTTATGTGCATTAAAGCTTTATAAAAATGTAACAGTGCAAATGCAAATTCCTCGCTGACAGTTTAACCAAAAGGCATCTCCAGTAGAAATGGGCTGACATATCCTGAGCATAACCATGTATAATATCCACTGAAGTTAAAGAGGTGCTTTGCTACATTAAACTGCTGTGTGCCAAATCAATCAATCTTTATTTATAAAGCACTTTTCATACAAAAAAAATGTAGCACAAAGTGCTTTACATGGTTAATAAAAAAGTCAAATACGTATTTTTCAGACCATAAGGTGCACGAGATTATAAGACACAAGAAACAAAGCAGCCAGATAAATCAAACTTTATTAAACTCATTCTTCTTGCTTCCTCCACTTCTGTACCATTGATTCATTAATGTTGAATTCTCTGGTAGCTGCTCTATTCCCATGTTGTTGCAGTATATTAATGACTAACCTCGTATTGTGGATGGATTATCTCAGTTGTTCTCCTGACTGAAGTTTGGTCCGTTTACAGCATCCTGCCATGCGATTGCATTTGTTTCTAACCATGAGGAACCTTCACGTTAACTTTTATAAGTGGAAAAGTGTTAGTGTTCGTCCTCCAGCTTCACTGTTTATGTTATGCTAACATAGCTGTGTCGCTAGCGATCACGTAGCACATCATTATATACCAGCTAGCCCAACTTCAGTAACCCTACAAACGTCACTGCTGTTTAGTTTTCTGTCTTCATTTATGTTGGAAGTGATAGCAGAGCTGTACGTTTGAATTTTTCAGAAATCTCTGTCAGAACATGCTATATCATGCTTAGGTAACTAGCGAAACTAGCAAGCTAGCTTCCGCTAGCTTCCTGCTAACTTCTAACTCCGTTAAATATAATAAATTTTGTTTTCATGGATGCCTGGATGTTAAACTTAATTGTTACACCTGGTAAAGCAGCAATGTTGTTCGTTTTATTATTGTTGAAAGAATTTAGTTTTTAACTCTCAGTGATGCTGCAGCGTTCGTTTGACTTTGGGTCCTGAAGGACAGAGTTTAGGACCCAGATTACTCCCAGATTTACGAGCACCTTAGTCCGAAAAATATGGCAATAATGACGGCCGCTTGCATGTTCTACAAAAAAATGGTGCTTTGTTGTGTATCTGATGGACAAACACCAAACCAGTTCCACACCACTGAAGCTGCACCATTTTTACAAACCAGTTCTGGTTCATCCGTTTCATTCAACGATCCGCTTTCCCCCTTCTCATTCTCTATCGCCACCATGTGGGTATGAAAACAAAGGCACTGCGCATGCGCGCTTTACTCATATTCTATCGCGATATTTTATTTTTTTATCGTTGCCCAACATTAAACCAGTATTACCATGAACAGTATAATGTGGCACAGCCATAGGTGGGCTGGTAGGAATGCTGCGGAGGGAGGAGAGAATGGGTTAGCCAGAGTCTAGAGTGAGATGTACACTTACAGAGAGAGTCGAAACCATCCTACCGGGCGATGTGGTGACAAGAAGCAGGTAGTAAGCGACGTAACAGGCGTGTCTTTTCCTCTGTAGAGCTAACACTCCTGCTGTTTTACTTCTGTACTCCTGTGCATACGTCAAGGATGTCACAATCACATTTTACAGCATCCATGTTATATTAGAGATACTTTAGTCCCAGCAAAGTAGTGTACTGTTGTTGTTTGCTCCATTGCAACAAAACATGCAATGATATTATACTGAATTGCACCAGTTTTTAGGACGTCTATCTTTTACTTTCTGTGGGTTTTTCACTGCTTCTCTGCGATCAGATGAATTGTGCACACTATTTGCTCTTCCACAGCTTTATTTTTTAGTCTTTGAATGTTCCCATCACTTCTGTGATGACAAAAGTCATGATTATGCCATAGTCAGTCTATTTATATAGACCAAAGGCTCATCAGCAGATCCAAGCCGACAGAAAGGCCACGGTTTCCTAAGAATAGAGCACTTACCAGTTATTCACATTGAAATGTCCTGTAACGTAGACACCGTTATCATGGTTTTGTTAACCTTAAAGAACAAAACTATGTGCCTGTTTAAATATTTATGGTCTGTATATACATTAATAATATTTACCATTAAAGGCAGTTTACTTTATACCTAGATCATCGATCACAGTGCATCGATCGGCTTCCTGCTTTACTTCCTCATTGATGACTGAGATGCTGCAATTAGTCCTCCAAAATATTAAGCAGGGTGCACGCCATCCCATCAGTTTCCATACTCCTGACATAGAGTGAGATTTCCTGAAGCCTTGCTATTTATAGCTGCAGGAGGCAGCTTCTAGCTTCTCCCTGGAGGAAGCTGTCCTTGTTTTTGTCTTCATCAAAAAACCTTAAAATCTAAAAATACAGACAGCAGGTTCTTTGTTGGGCTTCTCTTTGTGGTTTGCTGTGGCTTTGCATCTGCTCTGCATCCCTGACCATCAATGTCACCAACATGTGTTCAATGATCAGCCAGTTCACCTCTGAGGGACTTTGGTCTATTCAAACTGGCTGAGATGCTGTGGCTTAAAAAGGTGGTTCAGACTTGAAAACCCTCCGATGGGCTGAATTATAACTCTAATAAGAATAAATAGCTACATTTACAACCTGCATGTTGTGTTTACTTGTGTTGTCTGTGTCTAATATTAACATTTTGTTGATGATCTGAAACATTCAAATGTAACATTTTTGGATTCATTCCTGTGGAGCTCAGGTCGGCACTCCCAGTCAGCGAGCCATGGCATGTATGTATGTGTATGTGGAGACATGCGTCTGTATGTTCGCATGCATGTATTTATACATACATGTATGCATGTGCGTGTATGTTTGTATGGGTGTATCCGTATGTTTGCAGGTGCATGTATAACTTGTACATATCGTTCTTGTGTAAATGTAAATTTGTCTGTGATTGTGTAAATACTTCACACACATGGAGAAATGTCAAACAGCCTTTCATTGTTCTTGTAACAGTGACAATAAAAGCTATTCTATTCTATTCTATTCTATTGCTCTGTCATGCATTCTTGCATCTCTTGCCTGCAAGCACACTTTGCAGAGTGCACTCTGTAGTTTATTTTACATAATAGTTAATACAGTACTTGTATTTAAGTGTATTTCGGTTTATTGTTTTACATCTCATAGCACTGCAAACACTTATAAAGCATAAGGTTTACTGAGCTCTTACTACTAATCGGTTCTATCTTGTAGTTGCACTAAACTGCACGATAAATCATAGAAGTAATTCAGACAGGGAGTTTTATGTCAGTGTTCTCCATTGAAACTGGTTATGAGTATTCACAAGATTTGTATCCAGGGATTATATCCCAGTCACCAGCACACTGTCATGTCTCATAAGCTGGTTTGGTATCTCGGTGCAGTCCCCTACTCACAGAATAGTCTGAGGCCAGGGGCCTTTATGAAGGGGGCCAGGGGATCCCATGTCCTTGAGTGATTACTCTGCCTTGGAAGCTCGTCTGTTCAGAGCGTTTTATGGCATTTGATGTTTGTATATCTTCTTTTTATTCTATCATTATTTTAAAATTAGATTTTTTGTATGTGTGGGGGGACATATGAAGAACACTGGAGTTAGAAAGCTCATGGCTTTTCCTTTTGTGCGGAGCCTAAGAATAGCTCGGCGGACTTCATTCACATGTTGCTGTTATTTATAGCTGCCAGTGACACAAACAACACGCCTGTGGGTGCTGCTGCCTGTGCTGGGATTGGTTTTTGTCGTAACATAAACAGAACTAAAGTGGATCCTGTTAAGGTTCAAAATATTGGGGATGGAGACAAGAGAAAAAACCACAATAACAACACTGGTCCGGCCGGGTTGAGTCAAACGATGATTTAATGATCACACACGTGGGAGATGGACACTGATGCAGACAGCCTCAAAATCTCAAAATGGTGGAGCATTGCTCAAACTTTTATAACCTCTGGTGCCTCCACCTTATCATAAAAAGCCTAAACATTCACATGCTCTCTCTCACACAGCGCCTAAGCTACGACCTTGGCTCCCTGTTTATCTGCTCCTGCTGAAATGGGGCAGAAAACTCCAGTATGTTCTGTTCTCTTCTACTCAGACAAATTAGACAATAACCTTCTGCGAACAGTATTTCTTATAACTCAGCAATATAATGCATCATAAAACAATATCATTCATTCACAACAAGTCAGCAATTTAATGTAATGCAAATCAGTTTAACTAATGCAATAGTTATCAGCTTCTTCTAATTCAGGAGAATAATGCAAACTAAAACTACATAATAATTCACAATCTTTAATTAGGGGTATAACATGGCATAAAATAATATCATAATTTTACAATTCCCCCTGATGAGGTCATTAGAATAATGACCTCACAAACACCCTGTAGCCCAGTGTGGCCGGGTTCATCTCTTCTCACTCCTGAGGTCCTTTGTCCCCCTGAGGGGCAAACCATATGTAAGATGACCTCTGTGTTTACGCAAGTCAGGTGCAAGAAAAACTAGGATTCCAACAGTAGCAGGTCCAGATGACAATGTCCTTGTCTCCCACTGCTTTATTTGGTGTTCCCTTATACCATTCAGACGTAGACTAGAACCTCTGTCCGAAGAGCTCTTAACCTTTATTTTATTGCTGCAGCTACCAGTGTCGTCCAGTTGGGTGATCCTCTGCTCTTAATTCTCCAACCTTAGGGGTTAGACAACCCTTCAGTCGTAACACAGATCAGGGGATTATTCTGCTCCGATTTCAAACAACGATCTGTGTATTCTCCAGAAAAAGGAACAGGAAGGTGTCCCCTTTTTGCCCAAAAGCCTCTCGAACTTCGTTGGTCTGGTGTTCCCGGATTTCCGCCAACCCCTTCATGGTTATTGCTGTGTTTATGGGATCCATCCTTTTGTGGTGACTAGCTGGAGCCCAAACGCCATGACCCTTGGACCCAGTTGATGTCTCGGCAGTCACTGTGTCTGACTCTGCTACGGAGGATCCTCGCATCTCTGTGACCTCGTCTGGTGTCTGTTCCTTGCTCTGTAAGAGACAGAAAACCAAAACACCTCTCTTCCTAACCCTAATAATCTAATGTTCTTATCTACTGACCTTCTAGTGATTCAGAATTGGTCTAAAACATTCAGAATGTCCCAGGGACTTATTCTAATCATATCTTATGTGTGTGTAAGCAGTGTTTGCATTTAGCCCTCCGCACTCAAGGCATTTCTTACACTTTATCAGTCCGGACAGTCACGCCGAACGAAGCTTCTGACCTTCAAAAGGCCGAGTGCCAACTCGTTATAAGCACATTTGCAAGGTGTGTCTGAAAATTATTGAAACCCCTCTTTTTAACAAAAGACAAAAAATTAACAAATCTTCTAAACGCTATTCAGTTCATTTCAATGAGTAATGATTAAACATGAAAGTGATAGTTTATGCTTTTTCACTGATTCTCTAAAAGGTCCGTCTTCTCGGACCGCTATTAGCTTAAGCTTTACCATTCCTAAATTATTAAAGACACAAATGAAGTTATAAAATGTTCAAATAATCCTGGTTTGATGTTAAAGCTCAACCTTCCCCCCCTTTTTTGACACATTCCAATGTGTCAAATCAACGGAGCTAGAACATTCAAAAAAAAAAAAAAGTTAGGCAGCTACAAAGTTTCCCAGACTCTTAAGGTGATCCGCGTGTAACGTTCTGACTCAGGTATTTAATATTTTAATAAATCTCGTTTAATTAACCGCCACTATTTAAACTAACCTTAAAGACATAATTTAAGAAAAGATCACAAAGAATAACATGATATCAGTGTTTTGTAAGCGCGTGCGGCCCTCCATGCTCGAAGCCTTTCCCCTCAATAGATCAGTCAGACATTCGCGCTGACTGTAGCTTTTAACCCTTATGAACTTGAGCACAACTCTACAATGAGCAACAAGTTGCAATATGTATAAAAAATGATCATGGTTACACTTGCAATGAAAAATTATATCATTATCCTAACACCTGTAAATAGAAGATTCATCAGAGGTTATAACAATCACAGGAACACAGATGTTAGTATAAGGTCAAAAACTTCAATAAATGATCATCGATGCAATGCTTGTTGCATGATTCTCATACAATAATAATGCTGACATTGAAAATAACAGTATAACACCCCCTTTTGTCCCGTTTCACTTGACACCTAAACGTTTATGAATGCCTCTTTAATTCTTGATTTTATTTCCCCCTTTTCTCCCCTTACTGACCACAGCAGGGGGATCTTAGTTTTGAATCAGCCATGAATCCAGCTCACCTGATTCATCAGTGAGCTCCACCATCACTGGCGTCTGACAGGGTGGCGCTGCATACTCTTCCTTTAATGTCACTATTTTCAACCTGTTAATTAAAGTGTTTAAACCTGAAGTCGACTACGTCCACAACAAGTCAATACAGCTGTAAATGTGGCCAATTATCAATCTATTACCAATCAATAACAACAGATAACTTCTATTTTATGCATGCTTTTAATCAACCACTCACCCAGAGGATCTCCAATCCCAGGAAATGCCTTCTCCTCCTTTAATGAGTCTGTCCTCCTTCCATGCCCTGGTAACTGGTCCATCCAGAGCCATATGATCTCAAATATACATACGACAAGCCAAACCACACCTTGGCCACACCAACCCCCCTTCCACCCCCAAGATGTCCAATGCCATCCTAGTATGGACTGTCAAAAGTGGCTTTAACGCTGACTGTTCTGACAATCAATTTTATAACGTTCCTGGTCAGATTTGCCAATCTCTGCACCAGAGTTTTAAACGTTCCGCCATTTTCATTAGGGTGGCTATTTGTTTTTTGATTTGTTTGTTGCAGACCGACCCGGGAAACCAGTCTGAGCACGGAGGCCATGCCAGTCCGGCGTTGTTTGATACACCAAGTACATCACGCGTGGTCCATAGTGATTTAAGGTTGCGGGCAAGAGTGAAGCGCGAGGTCTCTGGTAAAAAGGATGAGTGTCTCAGCACATATGGTGGTTTAGAATTAGATTATGTTATTGGCTCCACAACTTCCTTTACGTTTGATCTGTGTGATGTTGTTAATTGCAGGGACGTCGGCAGTGCTTGGAGGGGATACAATGTGTGGGTCTGTTGGGATTATTCAGTGAGTACGCACTGCGAGAGGGGAAATCGTCCTTATGACAGCTGGTGCCGTAATTGGGACCAGGTAAGGGGTTACACTGGGCAAAATTGGGAACCGTTAGAATCAGGATCAGAAAACGGGCTTAAACTACAGAGGGATTTTAGCCCCTCTGGAAACGCGTTAACTTTATCATTGGGGAATTGGGATCGCAAACAATCTATGTATTTAATTTTGGGGGTGGAAATAGCGGGGGTTGATCCAAAAGGGTTAATTAAAGTTAATTTCCTAGAAAAAACTAATCGCGTACCGTCAGGTAGAGAAGACATAACAACTCGTGTGATTTCTACTCCCACCAGCTCTGTTGCATCTTTTACAGGGCAGGAGGGGAGCGGGTCATCGGAAGCTATACCAGAGGAGCACGAACCAAGGGAGAGGCGAGTAGTGTCGGTGGACTACACCACCCTGAAACCTCAGGATTTGATTGAACGCGCTACCGGGTTCAGTGACAGTAACATCTGGCTGGACTGGATAGCCCAAAATGCTAGAGAACAAAAAGTGGCTAATTGTGTAGCCTGCGCTTCAGCAAGGCCGCGTTTATTTATAGAGCCTGCACCTCTGCATCCAGAGGATCAGTGGGGCTATAATTGTATGTTGCAAATAACTAGAGGAGCTGTGAATACGGGGAACTGCACTGTGTTGTCCAGTCTATTTCCCCCTATTGGCAAGCTCACGCAAGTAGGGCCGTTTATGCCCCGGAAAGATAATTATACGTGCTTTAAGTTTACCACAGATAAAGTTAAATATCGGTTGGGGGAAATTGACCCCAGTTGGTGTTCGGTCACCCAGATTGGGAGGACCACCAACAATGTGAGTGATGCAGCCACCCTAATTGGGACTTGGGCTAGGAGCGGGCTGTATTACTATTGCGGGCACAGGACTCTACTGGTACGTGTTCCTCTTGGGAGCGTGGGGACGTGCGCGATGGTGAGACTAGGAGCGCCACTTATGCTAATCGGAAATAAGGTAAAATCAATTCCCTCACACAATACGCGCACTTTGGCAGCCAGGCGCAAAAGACACATTTTGAGAAAGAGAGGAATACAAAACACAAATGTTTATGACCCTAGAATGAATTCCCCCACCTGGATCGACTCCATTGGAGTGCCCAGGGGGGTTCCAAATGAATTTAAACTTATTGACCAAATAGCAGCCGGGTTTGAAAATATTCCAATAATTTCTGCTTTCTTTCCAGTGACTCCAAATAAGAATGTAGATAGGATTAATTATGTTCATTACAATGTACTGAGGCTCTCTAACCTGACCAGAGACGGATTGGAGGGGCTAGCGGAGCAGGTGGGTCCGACCTCGTTAATGGGAGTGCAGAATAGAATGGCCCTTGACATGTTGTTAGCGGAAAAGGGGGGCGTGTGTGCTATGTTTGCTGACCAGTGTTGCACCTTTATTCCAAACAATACTGCTTCAGATAGGTCGGTAACCAAGGCTCTGGAGGGCCTAAAGAGCCTTTCTGAAACTATGCATGATCACTCCGGTGTTGGTAATCCGTTAGAAGGCTGGCTGACCTCAGTGTTCGGACGGTGGAAGGGGGTCATCGCTTCGGTCATGTTTTCTTTGTCTATTGTGGTGGGTATTATGGTTATTTGTTGTTGTCTCATCCCTTGTGCCAGAAGAATGTTCAAAAGTATGTCTGTGAGGGCAGTGGACCCTGGAGTCATTACTCCAATGTCCATGATGCCAATGATGCATGTGGAACTGAATGTGTAGGCCAAGGAGGGACACAACTGTTTGTGACCTCTGGATTCTCCAGAGGTCAACAGAGGGAATTGTAGAATAAGGAGGGGATGTTTTTCTCATTATCATTTAATATTTTAATATGCCATTATTAGTTCATTAGAAGTATATAACCAGCTTTGCATTAAGCATAAATTGAAGTTTTTGATCTTATATTATTCTTTGCATTACAGTGATGGTGATAACTTTAATTTGATCTTTCTTACAGGTACCAGAATAATAACGTGATTTTCCATTGCAGATGTAACCATGATCATTCCATACACATTGCAGTTTGTTGCTCATTCTAGAGTTGTGCTCAAGGTAATTAAAGGTTAAAAGCTACAGCCAGCGCGAGTCTGGCTGATCTATGGAGGGCAAAGGCGTTGAGCTTGGAAGGCCGCACGCGCTTACACAGCACTTATAAGATGTCATTCTTGGTGATTTTGTGCTTAGTCATGTTTTAATATGTTTTAAGTAGAAGTAGCTGATCCAGCAATATTCATTTAATATTATATACTTGATTTAGAGCAATACACACTGATGGTCTTAATAAATGAAAGAGTCCTTGTAGTTGCCATGTTGTGTCTCAGCAGGGTACAGACGGTTCCAGGAGAAGGGGGGCAGTTAGCGTCTGCCCTCGGGAAGGAGACAATGTTATTCTTTGTGTTAAATAAAATTGTCAACATTGATTGTATTACACCTGTCACTACGCATGAGGGGGCGTTCTAATACCCTGATTTCATAAAACTATGGAGATGTGTTTTTTGAGATGAGATCTGAGACTCATGTGACTCATGCAGAGGAAGACAAAAGAATGCATTTGCCAGGTCAATGCACGTGAACCACTTTTGGTCACATGTGATAGCTGATAAAGCTGTGTACGGATTTGGTACCGGTGCAGTAGTAGAGAGCAATATTTCATTAATGGCTCTCAAATCATGTGCCATACGGTATTTTCCTGTTCCATGTTTCTCCACTGGTAGAATTGGTGTGTTCCACAGTGAGTGAGAGGGCTCTAACACCCCGGCCCTTAGCAGGCCTTCTATTGTTTCTGTAATTCCTGCCTCTGCTTCAGGTTTGTGTTTATACTGTGGTCTATTGATTGGTGTGTGTGACTTGAGCTGGAACAAGACAGGAGGACACTTAGCTAGGCCAACATCCGTGGGCCCTTTTGACCATAGACTGTCAGGCAGATTCGACAGTCCAGCAACTGCGTGAGGATGATCTACACACTCCTCACCATGTGTTTTTGAAATTTCTTTATGTTCCAAGATCACTGTATCCTCACAGGCACAAGTTATGCAATAGGTTTTACAATTTGGAGCATAAAATAAGTTAGGAATTTGGGTTCCAAGTGTTAAAAACAATTTAAAAATGTACATTGCAGCCACTGTCTGTGCATCTGGAACTGTTTCTGATGATCTGTGATGGTAGCAGGTACTTAGTTCACCAGATACTAAGAAATGATTCCTTTTGTTTTTTAAGGTAACTACTTAATTTGTCTTTTCTCTTGCAGGTAAGTTGACATGGAGCTGTCCAAAGCCTGACTCCTGCTGACGGTCGTTCTGTATGTGTTTGTTGTGGGGCTGGTGACAGAGAGGTAAATATGCCTCAAATAGTTGTTGACCTTTCTGTGTGGAGACACGAGGCAGAAGCAGCAGCCACTCTGATTATTGGACGTCCTGCTGTGACAGTGGACAGTGATAGAAAGGCCAGCGCTGTCTTTACTGAGCATCTTAGCTTCGTTGTTTTGTGATTTCATGAATAAATAATTATAAATAAATGATCAATAATTAGCCATTTGTCAGTAGTAGATGTGTGGTTATTATAACAGAGGGCAGAGGTCCTCTAAGGGCCTGGTTTAGGTGTTCAGCAGCGTCCTGTGTGCAGCAGATTAATCACATCATGTTCGGTTTGGTGGCTTTTTGATGTGATTGTTCGGAGAAAGCTGCCAGGAAACGACTAATAACTGATCAATGACAGCTCAGACAGTCCAGTCCAGTCTAGCTGGCTTTCCTTACAAAGTGATTCATTCGTTACCGTCTGTGGTCTCTGACCTGAGGAGGCGCAGTGTTACACTGATTTCATCTCCACAAAGCTTCTGCTGAATGTGAGTGAAGCGAGATCACTCCAAGCTGGTCAGTAATCTGTCCAGACCAGTATGTCAGTACTGTCTGGGTTTATGCTGAGCTGGGCTACTGGTACATGACTGGTAATGAACTGGTAACAACCCAGAGTTCAGTAGAACCTCTGGCTCTCTGTGCGCAATGAGAAAGCCAATCCATAAATAAATCATGAACAGCCAACATGCACACATGCTTAACATAGTGTGTGTGTGTGTGTGTGTGTGTGTGTGTGTGTGTGTGTGTGTGTGTGAGTCTGCTTCCTTTGAGTACAGCTGTTTGCATTAATATTTCAGGAAGATGCCCTCAGAGAGACATTATATATGTTTGCATGCTGCATAATTAATATAATAATAAATACCTTTCTAGCGTGATAACAGCAGGGGGCGCTGTGACTGCAGAGTCCTTTTGATGTGCTGTTTTTACGTGACAAATTGCTGCTGACAGATCTATGTGATCACATATATTAAGAGAGGATTCCTGATTCTCTGTTTTACTTTGTACTGTGACGCTAATTTAGTTTATAAATAAGTCTTTTAATCGTATTAGTTGTAATTAGAAAGACGAACTCCTCTCTCCTGATTGTTTATTGGCTTTTTATGAATTAGGGTGAAAACTTCAAACCCACAAATACAAAAGTAACCTAGTCAGTTTTGAAGATTAACAATGGCTAACACTGAACAGTGCTGATTTTCTAACACTGGAATATTTCTAACATTTTGAGTTATTTTCCAGTGTTAGAAAATCAGCACTGCTCAGTGTTAGCCATTGTTAATCTTCAAAACTGACTAGGTTACTTTTAAACATATAACACTGTCAAAAGTGTTAATTTAACACTCAACAGTGTTGTGTGGACCCATATAGACACTCTCTAGTGTTAATTTAACACTGGAGATTTTGCTGTGTAGCCTCTTTAGTTAGATTCATTTTAAATTTTGGCCCTCGAAGATAAATGGGCCCTAGTGACAGTTCGTTGCTGCTACAGGTGATTGTTTTACTCCTTTAGCAATGGCTTAAAAAATATTAAAGAAATCACACTGACTATTTGTACTATTACATTGTACAATAGTTATTATTACACAGACTTATTGTTATTATTTGTTACTGTTTAGAAGGCTTTGATGTGGCAGCCATCACAATTGCCTGTTTTCCATTAGTACCTACCCCCGTTTTTCCAGTAGGTTATAGTACCATGTAGTTTTTCAGTAACTACTGCACCAAGGTTCCAAGTGATCCAAAGTGATCAGAAAATTTGACATAGACTGAATGCCACCAGGTGGCTGGTCAATGGTGTCACTCGATAAGTTATGAGTGCGCCTCCTTCGTGAAAATCCAAGCCATCATTTTTGAAACTCTGAAAGGTTTGAAATAGCGACCAAAATTAACAGCGTGATCCCTGAATTGAACACTAAAGTATAGACTGAGCAGCAGGCATTTTGTCACCTTGACGTCCATGCTTGCTGTGGCATTTATATCACTGGATGCTCGGCTGCATTGCTATAGTGACCCCAGGCACAGTAGGTGATACTCAATTTCAGTGAACAACTAGATGCCGTAAGTCACGTTAAGCCAATTTGAGTAGGTACAAATGTAAAAATGGCTTAGGGTATGCAATTTATCAGTTCCAAAAAGTACAATTGTAGAAATACCTTGCATCTCCAGAGCCAATCCGAGTCACCATAATTATAGTCTATTTCTTCACCTGGACTTATGTCTCTGCTTGCAAATAAGCATAGATGGGGCTTTCCATTGAGTAATGGTAAATGGTAAATGCACTGGTTCTTATACAGCACTCTTCTACCCTCCCTAAGCACTAAACCAGTTCCAGAGCATCTAATAAAAGCACTGGCAGCAACAGGGGCCAGTATCCCGCCCAAGGTGACTTTGGCACGCAGACTGGAGCAGCCGGGGATCGAACTACCGACTGACGTCCTGAGCCACAGTCGCCTCTTTTCCAGTAGAACATAACTGCCTCAGCTCAACTTGACTCTACTCGACTCTACTTGACTCTGTCTCTCAGTTACAGTTGAGCACCACCTCAGTGTGGGTGGGGCTGTTACAGCAACACAACCTGGAAGTCCCGTGACGCAAACACAACAAGCGATGACATCCCGGTGATGGAACATCTGCACCCCGTCACTGGACTTCCTGTGTAGCCGTTTCCCTCGTTGCCAGGCAGGTTTGAGTCTTGAAGGGTTCGCTCTCATAACTGATCCAGTGATGTCACTTCCTGGCCATCGGCGGCATGTATCTGGGACACAAACTGGGCTTGGAACTGGGTGAGAGATGAAACTCTGAGGACCTGCACAGACTTGCTGCCTCGCTCTTTGTGAGGAACGTCCTTCAGGAGTATGAAAGGGAAACTAGCAGTTTATTGAAACCAGCTCCGCTTCAACCTCAGATGCACACAAAGTAGACTCGTTCCCCAAGAGTTTGCACTTTGGATCCCAGGTATCGAACCAGCAACCCTCTGATTAGCAGATGAGCCAGTCGGGCTACAGCTACCCTACGTGTGTGTGTGTGTTGCCTTTTCATTCACATAATCCATCTTATCTCTAATGAAAAAGCCAAATGAAATCCTCAGATTTGCCCCTCAGGTTCCCACAGTGTTCAGGTCCCACATTTGAGCCACGACTGTGGGTCACACAGAGGACAGAGCATGTCCTTTAGCCTTCTTTGTTTTTGGATTGTGTGCCACAGAGTCTCACTGAAGATGATTTTGGCACGTTTGCTGAGATTGTTTGAAAAACAAGCTAAAGAACACGTCCACGATGTCACAGCAGCTGTGGGCCTCGATGGAGCCCACGTTTGTCCTGGAGGCGTCCTCTGTGGAGTGAGGCCGGCTCACATGGTTCAGTCTGAACAGGGTGAAGCTCCAGCTTTGACCTCATTAACTTCCAGTAGTGGAAAAGCAGCTGTAGCTGCATTTTTCATCACTATTAATGGGATGCTGCTATGACCTGCTGTTAGTGGGAGCTCAAAGCCTGAGGCCATCATTAAGATCTGTGTGGGTCTGTGTGTGTGTGTGGGTCTGTGTGTGTGTGTGTGTGTGTGGGTCTGTGTGGATCTGTGTGTGTTTGTGTGAGTCTGTGTGGATCTGTGTGTGTGTGTGTGGGTCTGTGTGGATCTGTGTGAGTCTGTGTGTGTGTGTGGGTCTGTGTGGGTCTGTGTGGATCTGTGTGGGTCTGTGTGAGTCTGTGAGTCTGTGTGGATCTGTGTGTGTGTGTGTGTGGGTCTGTGTGTGTGTGTGGGTCTGTGTGAGTCTGTGTGAGTCTGTGAGTCTGTGTGGATCTGTGTGTGTCTGTGTGAGTCTGTGTGGATCTGTGTGTGTCTGTGTGAGTCTGTGTGGATCTGTGTGTGTGTGTGTGGGTCTGTGTGAGTCTGTGTGGGTCTGTGGGGGTCTGTGTGAGTCTGTGTGGGTCTGTGTGGATCTGTGTGTGTCTGTGTGAGTCTGTGTGGATCTGTGTGTGTGTGTGTGGGTCTGTGTGGGTCTGTGTGTCTGTGTGTGAGTCTGTATGGGTCTGTGTGGGTCTGTGTGAGTCTGTGTGAGTCTGTGTGGGTCTGTGTGGATCTGTGTGTGTCTGTGTGAGTCTGTGTGGATCTGTGTGTGTGTGTGTGGGTCTGTGTGAGTCTGTGTGGGTCTGTGTGTCTGTGTGGGTCTGTGGGTCTGTGTGGGTCTGTGAGTCTGTGTGGATCTGTGTGTGTGTGTGTGTGGGTCTGTGTGTGTGTGTGGGTCTGTGTGAGTCTGTGTGTGTCTGTGTGTGTCTGTGTGTCTGTGTGGGTCTGTGTGTCTGTGTGGGTCTGTGTGTGTGTGTGGGTCTGTGTGAGTCTGTGTGAGTCTGTGAGTCTGTGTGGGTCTGTGTGGGTCTGTGAGTCTGTGTGGATCTGTGTGTGTGTGTGTGTGGGTCTGTGTGTGTGTGTGGGTCTGTGTGAGTCTGTGTGAGTCTGTGTGGGTCTGTGTGAGTCTGTGTGTGTCTGTGTGGGTCTGTGTGAGTCTGTGTGTCTGTGTGTTACTTGAAAACAGTAATCAGTAACTAATTACTTCCCCCAAAAACTAATCCTGTTACTTTACTGATTACTTATTTTCAAAAGTAATTAGTTACTTAGTTACTTTTTGTCGTGAGACATTCTCGCAAAAAAATCACGGTTTTAGTAACGCAGTAACGCAGCGTTCCTACGGGAAAGTAACGGTAATCTAATTACTGTTTTTGCAATAGTAATCCCTTACTTTACTCGGTACTTCAAAAAAATAATCGGATTACGCGTTACTGGAGCGTTGTTCTCCTCTGTAACAAAGCAGTGATAAAGGAATAGATGCTGATTTTATTAACTTGTGTCTTTGTGCTGCTGGATTCAGTCTGAAGCAGGCAGCAGTGCTGAACCTACCAGTGTAAATGTGATGGTGGAAGCAGAGGCCAGCACTTGGCAGTGCTAAACACAATAAAAGACTCACAAGTTCCTGCTCAAAGGTCAGCTGCCTTCAGATCAATCATTAACCTGCAGCAGGTTGTGGCCTGATGTGTTTGTAAGAGTTTCACTTTCAGGAGGAGAAGATTTAAACGAGTCACACAAATGTGAACTACAAAGTCTGTGACACACAATTTATGCAAACTGCATGAAATCTGACCTGAAGAAATCCAGTCTTCTGCCTGTTGTGGTTGTGACAGCTGCTCGTAGGAGAGTTTGTTTGTAGGAGGTGGAGATGTTCTCAGATCAAGTGCGTAATCGTCTCTTTGTGTAGACGCTAAAAGCTGTGAGCCAAAACTCTCTGCTCTGAAACTCTTCACTCAGTCCTCACGCTGAGAGTTTAGAGGCTGAACTTCTTGTTCCTCCATAACACTTTTCATGAAACAGCAGAAATGAGCTTGTGTTTCTCAGCAGTGCGCACACAGAGAACCGATACTCTCTGCTCAGTCTGAACAAATCAAAGTGAAACGTCAGTGAAAACACAGCTGCTGATCAAACTGTGTCAGATTAATGCCTCAATGTTTCACTGTGAGGTTAAAAAATACATAAAAATGATTTAAAGAAGTAGGAGGCAGATTTTCACAATAAGAGCACTTTGTTTTTAATTCAGTTAATGTCAAACTGTCATCAACACCTCTGTGTTGTCTCCGTCTCTGAGCAGATTCAGGCATTACTCAAATAATAAAGGCTTTTTTTCACTATTATACTTTTCATTAGTCTCCAGGTTGATGATTATAAACAGAATTATTAAAGTTTTTATCATTTCAGGCTGAAAATCAACATGAATTTGGTTCTAATCAAAGAAGCTCCTTTAATGTGTGTCATTAAAATCCTCACACAGACTTAAAAAGGCGACATTAACATTAAAATAAATGAAAGAAGCTTCAGCTGAGAGCTTCATGCAGTCATCATCAGCAGCTCATAGCAGTCACAGCTCTTTATTACGCAGCTTTGCAGGAATTAAAGTGGCTGAAGTGTCAGAGTTTGTGTGAGAAGCTGCTTCATGGACAGCTGTACACACGTCTTTATTATTTCTTCATAAATCAAACACACAGGTTTGTCTGCAGATGATTTAAAGTGTGTCGTTGTGCAGTTAAAGCTGTTTGTGTGACGCCCTGACCTCCTGTGAATGAAACAGCCAATCAGATCCATCAGAGAGAGAGCAGGAAGTGTTGTGTGTTTGTGACAGAACAAGGAAACAGTGATGATGATGAACATAAAGGTCCTCTGATGTTTCCTGTTACAGTAACGCTTGTTCATCTGTTGCTCTCCTACACTTTCCTATAAATAAAGGAGAAAAAGTCAGTTTAGTTTCATTTCCTACAGCTCAGAGTTACACTTCACATTCCTGCTGTCACATCAAAAAGCTTCACTTTGGTCCAACATCTACATGTTAACATGAAACACAGACAGACTCAGAACATCTGGAACATCTGCACTTTGACCCAAACTGTTATAACAGGATATTTTCTGCATATTTCTTATGTTGGACCTGTTTGAACTGTAAACGACCTGTAATCATCTGTAAATGGTGTGAGACACACTGAGGCCACCTACAGGGCAGCTGGGGAACAGCAGGGATCTGAAATCAGTGAGAAGAACAAACGGACTTAAGATGGCTCGAAGTGATCAAAGTTGATCTAAAACAGAAGATAAATCCACTGATTCTTTGTAAAGTTGATCTGCTGCTCACATGAATCCATGAAAGATTTATTTCACTGAATGTTTCTTCAAAGCTCATTTCAACCTGTTGAAGTCATGAATGAAAGTGCAGACTGAGAGTGGATCACATGATGTTTGAGGTGTGTCATGTGACATGTTCAGTATTGTCACACATGTCTAGATTGTCCCTGATATCATAACTGCTCAAACACTGATGATTATATTTGAAGAATTATTCCTGATGGCAGCAAAGTTTGAATGGAGCTCTCTGTCTGTGCTGATTTGTCGCCCTCTGGAGGTCAAAGCACAAACCTACAGGGCAGGTGAGGAACAGCAGGGATCTGAAATCATACGAGACGTTAGTGAGTGAGAAGAACAAACGGACTTAAGATGGCTCGAAGTGATCAAAGTTGATCTAAAACAGAAGATAAATCCAAAGCAGCATCAGATGAATGTTACCATTTCCAGTTACGGTGCCCTTCATCTAATATGGAAATGTGTTGTTTTTTTAGCCGTGTTGTTGTTCTTCCTATTGTGTTTAGGCCAGAGATGCTCTTCAAACAGCGGACAGACATGACCACATTACAAGAACATGGTGTGAGTCCGATTTGATATTCCAGTCAACGCTGAGAGACCTTAACCAGGAAGTCAGAGGTCAGCTGATGCTGCGAGCAGGAAGTGAACCAAGGGAAAGGTCCACTCTACTCAATCTCAAAGAAAATATGCTGGTATTTGTTGATGTTGATGGTACAATAAAAATATATAATATAATAAATAATAAAATATCATGTGATGATGAGATGTGTTGTTGGTGTTTGTATTTTCTGTAAATGTCTTTTTTAATGTAAATGCTTTGTTCCAGACGGACAGGGAATCAGTTGCTGTACGATGACATCATCTTGATGTTGACGAGGAGGGCGAGAAAAACTAGTTTTGTCCTGCAGATGGCGATCTTGCACCGTGTTCAGAGAGCCGACACTTTGATGGTGCTGCTCTACTCAGCTTACTTTAGCCTGGGTTGGACTCTATATGAGCAGCTTCCACTCTGGTTTCACTCTTAAACACACTTGTTTGATTTCACTTGTAAAAGTTGAAGAATAAATATTTTATTACAAAATTATTTGTTGATGCATTTTTTTAGGGTCAAATATCTTGTTTGATTTGAGGAATGAACTGTTAGGGTGGAAAAAGTGAATCAGGTTAAAATAGTGGTGCTTTATATCAGTGAAGATGTATAATGTAATTTAAAATGTTGATGATGGGTTGTAGTGGGCTTGTACTTACAAAACTGCCTCATTTTATTGGAACGATCCACAGTTGCATCCATTCACGGATGACATCTGACATCATTTGACATCTGGTCTGAACACGTTTGTACACAAGATGCCTCAGTTCTGGATGTTCCCACAGACTCCTCTGTGCACCTAAAGGAAAGGTCAAGGGTCAGCAGCACATGTAGTTGGGACAATTCTTCAGTCGCACAAACTACACAATCATTTTCCTCCAATGACGACTTTTCACTTGCAGAAATGGTCCTGTGTGATTTCCAGGCTGTGATATAAAAACTAGTTCCTAATGGCAGCGACTCACTCAGTAAACATGTGTTTCCTTCACCAACCTCACACACAGATCCAATAAGATCAGGAAGTGGGCAGTATAGTACAATATGTGTTATTCTGTGCTGCACTGCCCAAACTAAAGATCTGCTGAAGTGTTGGAAATGATCCAGATGTTTATTTTGGACGATACAGCAGAAGATCAGACATGAAAGTGGAGATAACACAGAAGACCTGCAGCAAAGGTCAGAGGTCAGACTGGGCCCCTGGATTCAACAATGAGCCAATGATCATCAAGCAGTGACTAAAGCAGAGCCCTGACGTTCTGACATTCATCACACAGTCAGAACAAATGTCTGCTGATGACTTCATCTCATGAAACGACTGATAGATGTCAGTTCATTGATCAGCTGAGCTGCTGATCTTCATCGTCACAGAAACATTCAGCTTGTTTCAATCAGTAAATAACTCCCACTACTCCCAGTTTGAACTGTTCCCACTCAAAATGCTGTGAGAACAATGATCATTGTAGGACTTCACAAACATCACGTGTTGTTTTCCACATGTAAGATCAGCAAACACACAGAAACTTCCTGTTGCCACACACGGCCTCTAAAATCTCTTCCACGCTTTCTGTCTGAAGTCCACTCTCTGTGTCGGATCCACAGGAAACAACAAGATCTTATTAACATGGTTTTCAATGTGTCTCCTTCCAAAAAGTCCAACCAATGAACAAATGTGTGTATTTGTGGAGGCCGAACAAAAGCATGACACATTTCTCTGTTTCTATAAACTGGAGTCAAACACAAACATGAAGAGTTTCACTGACAGACTCCAAAATGCCCCCACAGTGGATCAAAGGGAAATCCTACAGTGTGGCCAGAGACTCTTAATGGCTCCAACATCAACACATCCACAATGTTGGATCCAGTTCTGCCTCACAGAGTTACTAAGACACACCCTCTGCCAGCATCACAACAGCTCCACCTGCTTCACCTGCCTCCTCAGCATCTGTACACCTGAAGAGAAAAGAAAGGCTCCAACAGCTCAAATCTACAAAGGATTCATGAAGTTTCATCCAACAATAACATGTTTGCCTTCCACAGTGTGCTGTTAGACACCACTGTACCTCTGCCATTTCAAAAAGAGCAGCTTGGGAACATTTTGGCTCCAAACACTTTGTGTTTAAGTTCTTTGTTTTCTTTGTGAAGCCGACAACATCTGGAGCTTTGTGACTCATAGAAACATCATTTTGTTCTTTAGATGACAGCAGATTGGGACTGAATAATCAATCACTATCAAACCAATAAAGACAAACATGCTGATTTTACAGGAACTTTGTTGGAGAAGCTGCAAAGACATGAAACTGGTGGAGATCCCAAACCAGTTGATAGTGCTGGTTATTCCAAATAAAGCTGTTTCCCTTTGAGATGAAATGACTTTGTGTCCTGATATATAATAAAGATGTTGTTGTTTTTGAGCCCCTGTATTAAAAGTAGTTTAAAGTCAGCTTGAGTTTGATGTCTTTATGTCAAAGCTGCTCATGATGTTGAGCTGCTGATGGAATAAAAACAATATAAAAGCATGTAGTCCAGACTTAAATGTAGCCTGTTGTTAGCTGAGGTCCACACACAGTGTTTGACAGTGTAAAGTGTGTGAAAGGGCTGCTGGTGGAGCTCACTAGGATGAGCAGGTGACCACGAGGTGGAGAGCAGCTGGCCTGGCTTTGACCCGGGCCACGCCCCCTTTCTCTCTGCTTTGCTGTCACTTATCTTCACTGCTCTGTCCAATAAAGCTGAAAAAGGCCCCGAATCAAAGAAATCTGCTGCAGCCTCTGAAATGTCTTCTGTTTCCTTCCCGACGGCTTTTTCACCGTCAGCCCATCAGACAGTCCAGCAGCATTTATGATGATGTCATGATGTTGAAGAGGCTGCTACGGTGGCCTCCCATGACCCCCAGCCTCATCACAGCTGAGATGCAGACATTTGAAACCATTCAGCAGACAACTGAATAACAGTCCAACACAACAGTCTGTGTGCAGACACACACTGACCTTTCATATAGTCAAACACAGCTGGTTGAGTCATTTCTCTGTGAGTCTAAAGTGAATCTAGTATTTGAAAGTCCACTTCCTGTATTTGTTGTTGAAGACTTCTTCAGCTTCTTCTCGAGGACATCAGCTGCTTGTTTGGCAGCAGAGGCAGTTAAGAAGCTTCCTGAAAAACACTGAACAGTGAGTTCACTGTGGCATATGACAGATTCAGCTTTCTGTGTGCAAATGTGTCTGTGTCGACCTTTCAAATGCTGTTGAATCCAAAACATCAGCGGCTCCTCGGCTGCTCACTTCATGCACTTCTGTCTGTGTGACAGTCCAATGACATCACAGCTGTTTCCAGCCCCAGTGTCTCAGGACTGGACACCTTTAAACATGTCGAGGATCAAACAGCGTCCAGCTAAACACACATGAAACTATCAGAGCTGACAATCATTCCAATAACATCTAATGGTTCATGTATGTAGACACAGGACTACAAGGAAATGGCTCTCAGCATCTGGCTGTGGGAACACATGAGTCCCTGTTTGTGTTCAGATTGTGTGCATGTTTTAGACATGTGTCACATGTAGAAACACAACAATCCCACAATGACACACAGATGTGTTTGACACAGCTGTGCAGCTGTAAGTTGTTTCTAATGATTCATTGAAGCTCTTCTAACATTCTGGAGACGATCAGTACATGAATCTGTTCAACACGACAACAATTTGACTTCAGTGTGAACGTTTGCATTAAATAACCTTCTTCATCCAGCTGACAGCATCTTCATCCTATGATGTGAACAGTTCCTCCTGTTGATGACAAACCTCTGACAGGATCTGCTTGAGGAGCTTTTTCATGTGCAGCTCTCTGAGCTCAGGGCTGAGCTGCTGTTTCATCTTTAAGAGCTGCTGCCTCCTCGCCGGACTTGTTCTCCTCTTCTTCTCCTAATGACACCATTTCTGCTTCATATTAAATTCAATAAAGATGCTGACATGTATCTGTAGCAACAACATCATTGAATCTAGAACAACTGGAGCCAAACCAGTGGCTCTGCTGGGATCACTGGTGAGCCAACACTTCCTTGTTGATGCAGATTTCAGGGCTTCCTTTTGCTCCTCCGTTATAACTGTTCTCTCTTCTCAACACATGATGACACAAAGGAATCAGCAGTGACAAAGATGATGCTGAAGAGAAGCACACACTTCACACATATAACAGAGCAGTGCAGTTACACACACCTCTGCTCGACATCAGGCCTCAAACAAAGACACAAAACACTAACTTGACTCTAAACAGAAGAAACGAGCAGCTGTTTCTGTTCTGTGCTTATTTATATTTGACACACATGCTTCTCTTTGTGCAAACACACATCGCACTATAAGGGTAACCTCGCACACAATGATTGGACAGCACAGTGATGATGCTGGGAGATCCTATACGCAGCAACACAGAAACACTGAGAACTTTAAACAATGATGGAAAGTGTTATAAATGACTTGTTGGCCTCTGATCTGTCACAAACAGCTGAAACGTGTCTCTCATGAGTCACATGAAGGTTTTTGACAGAAAGGACAAAAAGTAGCTGCAGTCAGTTTGTGTCATTTTTATATTTATTCATCTGGGAGAAAAATCTGAGGGACATTAAAATGTGTTTTCAACAGAGACAAGAACATGAATATAACAGAACAGGTAAATGAACATGTTTCAAGTAAACAGCTGGACTGATCAGGTCCAAACACAGAGTGATAAACTTGTCAAACAGCTGTCATATCTTTATATAGAAGCTCTTTATAAATGCTGCTCACTGCAGTCTGTTTACTAATAATGTCAAAGTGTTAGAAACACAGAAACATCAGAATGGTCTTTGTTCACAGAAACCTGTCTGGGATCCTTTGTTGTTCTTTTGATGCAGAGTTACATTATAAATATAAAGAGTTATTTCAGAGTCTCATCAGTTTTCCTGCATGTCTTTATTTAACACATCAGCAGGGCTGAAGCTCTCATGTTAAACACACACTGATCTATGGACACGTTCATGTGTTTCTAACAGAACCAGGCTGTTATCAGCCTGCACTAACATTATGTCACACACACTGAATGTAACAGTGACAGTTTACATCATCACACAATCAGCTGTGATTGTTTCACTGTCATCAAACGAGTCAACAGGAAGTAGAATCAATAGAAACCAATCATTTACTGACAGCATGTCTGATGGAAATAAGTGCAGATTATGTATGAAGTCTAACTGCACACAGTAACTGTGTTACAATAAGGACTTAACAGCGCCCTCTGCTGGAGTGTTTCAGTACTGCGTTAACTAGAATACACCACCTCCTCCTCACACCACCTGCTACAGCTCTACTCTTCTATGACTACAGTCATCCACAGCACTGATGTGAGGTCACATGGTTCATATGTAAGGAGCACAGCTGACCTCAGGTCAGTTTAATGACTGTGAGCAGCAGCTGTGTTATTGTCACTGTGACAGGGAGACACTCTCAGACACAGCGCTCATGTCAGCTTGTTCTCATGCAGGAGGATCAGGAGCTCCATGTTTGTCTTTCTGTTTGAATCATGATGTGTTTGTGCCATCAGAGTCTGTCATGAGTACTCAGGGTTTCACAGCAGCTCTTCTGGATGCTGACGAGGACTCCAACCTCATGTTTCACCTCTCTGAGCTTCTGATGTCTGTGAACACTCGTGTTTCTTCTCTGGGCTCATCTGGACAAAAACACCTTTCTGTGTTTGGCTGCAGCCTCATTCTGACTGACAGGAAGTGTGTTATCCATGAGCTGCACTTCTGTGAGGAAGTTTCCTGCTGTGTTTCCTGTCTGTGGACAAACACGAGTGTTCCAGCTGAGGACTTGGTTCCTTCCACCTGTCCATACAGGACATCACGCTGTCTGCAGCTCTGTAAATGCAGCTCCAGGTCCTTCCACGTGCTGCTCTGTATTTGTGCAGTTTGTAGTGTGTCCTGGGAAACGTAGCACACATGGTGTTCTTCTGCTGTTTCCTCCTTTCACTGAGTGTGAAACACTGACGCTGTGCTGTTGTTCACAGAGGGGAGCTGATTCTAGCTGCAGCTGGACTCTGTCATCTAACTGAATGTGTTGGTGCAGATCACGGGGCTCTGAGGGGGGAGCAGCAGGAGGACTCTGGATGCTGACGTCAGTGTATCTGTGGAAGCTCCCACAGCGTGTCTGTCATTCAATATTGTGCTGTATATTGTATCTATGCAAAGATGAACAGACTGTGTGTTCACTGGTCTCTGTGCTGCAGCTCTGATGTCATCATCACTCCCTCCTCCACCCTCAGCAGTCCCAGCATGCTGCTGTGGTGCACCCCACCCTCACTCTACACCTGAGCCACAGACCACACCCTCCACCTCAATATACACCACAGTTTTCTCTGCTGTGGAAATGAGATCAGGAGGAAATCATCATTATTATTATTTAATAAACGCTCACATTAATGTGGGCTTATTTGTTTCATATTAGAAACATTAGTTGAGTGTTTTTAGTATAAAATGGTCAAAGTCCCTCTTTTTGCTCCTCCCCTCACCTGTGGATGGGCGGTGCTGTTACCGTGGTGACAGCTTGGATGTGTTTCAGTCCTGCCTGGTTATCACTGCAGGAATCTTTCACATTTATTACAGGTAATAACTCTGATTTTTCTGTGTATTATGAACCAAATGTATGCTGATACACACAGAGATGGATGAGCAGGTTTTTTTTGCAGTTTATGTAGTTACTATGGACTTAATGCATACATATTATTAAAATTAGGGCTATAACAGTTGTATTGATGTATAGCAACTTGAAATGCTCCCACAAATGGCTCCACAGCATGTAAAAATATAACAAAAGCTCTGGCGGACTTGGTTCTGTGGTCAGTCTTAAAGGGTGAAGTTAAACTCTGTAATCTTCACTGTGTCACAGAGTTCAGTGAGTCCCGTTATTCACAGTATCAATCAGATCATCAGAGAACAGCTGATCAGCAATCAGTGGTGCCAACAGCGCCTCCTGTGGTGAGAGGATGCAATAATGCAATGTAGCATTTTTCCACTCAACACTTGCAGTCATGGAAACTGTCTGTTGGATCTGTGTGACGTTGCTTTCTTGGTTAGAGTTCCTCACAAATGTCCAGATGATTCTTCTAATGAGGCGTCGACCATGTTTGCAGCTCTTTGGAAGAAAACGTCGCCCTTTGCCATCCTTACTTTTCTTTGACTTCTTCAAATGCAGCTGAACTCCAGCTGGTATTTTCTTGGACTTTGCAGCTGTTTCTGGTCATCAGTTCATTCCTGCAAACCTCTGAAGCTGAACAACAATGATGCTGCATTGCTGGCTGATCCCAAAAGGTTGATTCTGTTCATCTGGACGTTTTCAGAAACGTTTGCTCACTGATCAGGTGACTTCTTCAGTCTCAGCTGACTGCAGCTTTACAAGCTTACAAACAGCACATTTGCACAATGACTGAAAGCAGCAGCACCTGATATATATGATACTAATATAATACATATACATATATAATCCATACTAATGATGAAGGAACTGAGCTCACAGTCCATTGTTCATTCAGTGAACTACTCAGTTTATTTTGGGCCTCAGAAATGCTCACTCTGTTTGTACATCACTGTCAGCAAAAGACTCATTCTGCTGTGTGGACAGGAACACATGTGACATCACTTCCTGTTTGTTTGGGACTGAAGAGGAAGAAGTTTACAAGGAATCATTTAGAAGAGTTTCAAACATCAACTGATTGAATCCATGAATCTGAAAACGTGTTTGTGAGTGAAAGAGACAGACATGTACAGACTGAACTATCTGTTCAACAGTCAGAGTGTTTCTGTAACAGGAGACACTCTTTACACTCCACTCAGCACAGGGACACTGAGGAACCAGCATACCAGAACATAAACCCAGGATAAAGAGTTTGAGTGAATGTGGTGTTGAAGGTGTGGAGGTGGATCAGAGTGTCAGAGGAGACTCTGTAGAAGGACAGAGTGCCAGCAGGACAGTCCACATACACTGCTGCTCTGTTAGAGACAGAGGAGGAGGAGGAGGAGGAGGAGGAGATGGATGTTTGTATCTTATTGTGTCTGACATAACGAGGACGATCATCAGAGCACCACAGACTCCAGGACTGATCATTGTATCCAAACACACAGTCATCACTGCCTCCTTTCCTTCTGATGCTTCTGTAACTCACTGATATATAAACGTCTCCTCTCCACTCGACCTCCCAGTAACAGCGACCAGTCAGACCATCTCTACACAGCAGCTGAGGACGAACATCAAATCTGTCTGGATGATCAGGATATGACTGAACCTCCTCCACATGTGTCACCTTCCTGTTGTTGTCAGACAGTTGGAGCTCTGTGTTCACTGTGTTTGTGTCGATTGTGAGTTGACAGGAATCTGATGGAGAGAACAAACACAATCCAGCTGCAGTTATTGATCCATCATCTGTTCATTGATTGACACTTTGATGATGACTCCTGACATGATGAAGATGGTTGAATGTGTGCTGCTTTGTTTTCATGAATCCCATTAAAAACACACTTACACTTCCTCAGACCTGGTCTCAACCATCGGACTCCAGCAGGCTCCACCCTGAAAGGAGGAGGGGGGTCAGAGCAGCACAGTCAGCATGCACACATGGACATTACATGGCTCTCACACACACACTGTTACACACTGAGCTCAAAGCTCGGCTCCACTGTTTTATTCAAAGAAATCTACATTTATTTATCAGCACATTTAAAAACAGCTTGAGCCAAAGTGCTGCACAGAGTAGAGAGAAAATAGGAAACATACACAGTAATGACTATAAAGACTGGTCAGGATTGAAAGCTACAGAGTACAAATGTGTTTCCAACCGGCTTTTAAAAATGTCCAGTGTTGGTGTTACATACTGGGAGGCTGTGGGAGTGTGTGGGCGTGGTGTTGTCTTCTCCCTCTCCTCCTCCTTTGTTCTGGCCCCTCCCCTTGTCTCTCTCTGCCCCTGCCCTCTCCTTTAGGTCACACCTGCTGCTCATCTGCTCTCGTTACAACCAATTACCCTCAGGGGTGATATAAGCTGGAGAAGAGCAGTGTGGAGGAGGAGGGAGAGGTTTCTGGTGGTTTTCCTCTGTGCTGGTCAGAGTGTGCTACTGACTTAGGTGTGGAACAGCCTGCTGCATGTGACCAGCCTTCCGGTGTGTGGCTCTGGTGTGTGAGTAGTGCTTAACTGAGCAGTGATTGCCCATGAGTGACGGCGGCCTTCATTAGTTTGTGTGGCCTGCCTGGATGGTTTGTTTGCTAGCAGTGTTGCTGTCTCTTTCTGTTGAAGCCTTATTGTTGCTTTCTTTGTTGAGTGGTCATTACCACTTTGGGTTGACCCCCCTGATTTCTCATTAAAGCAGCGGTGCTGTCTCCTTTTGTTGTTGCCATTTATATTTATTGAGGTGTTTGCCTACAATAAAGATCTATTTTATATTAAATACCTCTGCCTGGCGTTCTTTTCATTCCACCTGGATCTAACTGTTACTGTCCCCCACCCTCATCGCCTAGCATTTAAGAGGGGACGTAACAAAGTGGGGGCTCGTCCGGGATCGGAATGAGATGAAAGGGATTGGGTTGATCACGAGTGCGTACAGGTGTTTGTGTGTTGTGTGACGGTCTTTTGGTTAGCTGCTGCTCTCCCCGGCTAGCACAGGGGAGTGTCTAGCTGAGCATTTGCTCTTCCTTCGGACACTCGTTTTTTTGTTTTGCCTTTTTTATTTTCGGAGCAAACCCGGGTGGGGATTAATTCTCTGTTGGGGGTAGGCTTGTCGGTGCCTTTGGCGCTTGATGATTCGCCTTTAAAGTGGCCTCGAGCCTGGTATGCTCCAGAAGCTAGAATAGGCTAGATTCTGAGCAGGCAGGACTGGGGGGAGTGTGGGCTTTTCAATTAATGGTTGACTTTGGACACAAGACATTTCTCTTTTGCCTGTGTGTAGTTCTGTAGTGAAGGCGTTGTGTGTGGCCTTTCAGTGGTTTGCTTGTGTTTTGGCAGGCCGTTTTGGGTTTTCATGGCCACTTTTGATATTGCTGGGTTTACGGCAGAGCTGTCGCTTGCCCTGCTGGATGTTTGCAGGAAGAGAGACCTGCATGAGCTGGCTACACATTACCGGATCAGTGTCTCCACTGAAGGCCGCTCTGGTGTCCCGGTTGTTGGAGAAGAGGGTGGTTGTAATGCAAGAACCCCCGAGCACACCCGGTCCGGCTGGACCAAGTGCGGCGCCTCACGTTCGAGGCCAGGTTGTAGAACCAGCAGTGTCCACACCTATGGACCAGGGGTTGCCCGAGGGGGGGCCTATGACGCTGCCCCGTTTTGATCCACTCTCCACCCAGTCATCAGAGGGTTCTAAGCAGGATGCTAGGCTCAAAGTCCGTCTAGCTCGCCTCCAGCTGGAGAAGGAGCAGAGCGAGAGAGAGTTCCAGCTGAAGAGGGAGGTAGAGCTTAGGCGTTTGGACGCAGAACTGGCTAGGGCTAGAGAGGTTGAGCTGATTAAAGTGGAGGCGGAGACGAAGGTCAAGCTGTGACAGCTGGAACTCCAGCAGGCCTCCACCCCTCCTGTGGTGGCTTCGCTGTCACATACAGACGTACAGTTTGATGTGGGAAGGAATAGTCGTCTGGTCCCTGCATTTCGTGACACTGAGGTGGAGATTTATTTTGAATCGTTTGAGCGGATAGCGACAGCCTTGCGTTGGCCGCGGGATGCGTGGGCCATCCTACTACAGTGCAAGCTGGTGGGCAAGGCGCAGGAAGTTTGTTCCTCGTTGTCCGCTGAATGCAGCTTGGACTACGACAAACTGAAAAGTGCAATCCTGTTAGCCTATGAACTAGTCCCCAAGGCTTACAGGCAGCGATTTCGGGGGCTGAAAAAGGTGCAGGGTCAATCCTTCCTGGATTTCGCAAGAGAAAAGAGTGTCCTCTTTAATCGGTGGTGTATGGCCTGTAAAGCTGCAGACCTAGCTTCGGTACGGGAATTAATTCTCATTGAGGAGTTCAAAAATTGCATCACCGAGCGGATGGCGGTATATCTGAACGAGCAGAAGGTCTCTACGTTGCAGCAGACCGCGACCCTGGCTGACGAGTTCGCACTCATCCATAAAACCAGTGTTGTTAAGCATGAGGGACGCGACATACTAGCAAAGGCTAGCGGTGCTACTGGTGAGCAAGACACAAGGAGAGAGGTGCCTGTGCCTCGTCCCAGGTCAGATCGGAAATGTTTCTATTGTTTTAAATCCAGCCATTTAATAGCGGATTGCGAGGCCTACAGGCAAAGACAGCCAGTTTCAACACCACGTAAACCAAAAGGGATAGGGCTGATTAAACACGCTTCTCCTGGTAGTGGACCACCTAGCACCGAAACGCCTGACGAATGTTTTAGACCCTTCATTTTCAAAGGAGCGGTGTCACTCTCTGGTAAGCCTGGAGATGGGTGTAATGTGACCATTCTACATGACACAGGTGGTTCACAGTCCCTCATACTGGGTAGTGCCCTTGCCTTTGATGAAAAAACCACCAGCGGCACTGATGTTATTGTTAGGGGCGTTGGAATGACTTATGTGCCAGCCCCCCTCCATCGAATTTGGGTGCAGAGTGACCTAATAAGTGGTGTTTTTCCTGTAGCTGTGTGTCCTTGTTTCCCGATTGATTGTGTAGACTTCATAATGGGCAATGACATTGCAGGCGGGAAGGTTTATCCTATCCCAGAGGTCACAAAGACCCCTGACCCAAGCCCTTTGCCAGATGTTTTAAAAAGGCAGCACCCGGATGTATTTCCCGTAGGTGTTCTTACCTGGTCACAGGCCCATCGGCAGGGAGAAGTGGTTGACTTGTCAGGGTCAGTGGTCGGCTCTATGCTGGAGATGGATGTGATGCCCTCTGAGGAGGAGGAGGAGGTGGGTCCCTGATGCCAAGGAACTGGCTCAAGAAGTGGCTGAGCCTGCTCCTGAACCCGCAGCCCCCCCCTCTCCTCACACGGGAGGCCCTTATTATCGCTCAGAAAGAAGACCTGTCGTTAACCAAATGTTTTGCTGCCGTAGATGAGAGTGATGATCCGACAGGAGACAGGAAGCAGACGTTTGTTGTTTGTGATGGATTGCTAATGCGCAGGTGGACTTCAAAGCCAGGGGAGGACTGGAGTGTAGTCCAACAGATAGTGGTCCCGGCTAGTTTACGTCAGCACGTGGTACAGTTAGCCCATGACCATTCATGGTCAGGACATTTGGGGATAACTAAAACATATGACCGTATTCTGCAGCACTTCTTCTGGCCGGCAATGAAGACAGATGTTGCGAAGTACTGTAATACTTGTCATACGTGTCAACTGGTGGGCAAACCAAATCAAACTGTGCCCCCCGCCCCACTATGTCCAATACCTGCTGTGGGTGAGCCATTCGAGCATGTTTTGGTCGATTGTGTTGGTCCGTTGCCAAGAACACGAGCAGGCAATCAGTTTTTGTTGACCACAATGTGTTTGTCCACGCGGTTCCCCGAAGCAATTCCTCTGCGGAGGGTCACCACTGCAAACATTACTAAGGCGCTAATCAAATTTTTCACCACCTTTGGTCTTCCAAAAACAGTGCAAACAGACCAGGGAACTAACTTCTTATCTTGAGCATTTAAACAGAATTTAGCTTCCCTGGGCGTCTCTCATTCTGTGTCTAGTGCTTATCACCCAGAGTCGCAGGGTGTACTTGAGCGTTGGCACCAAACACTTAAGGCCATGCTAAAAAAGTACTGCCAGGACACGGGCAGAAGTTGGGATGAGGGTGTCCCCTTTGTACTGTTCGCAATACGCAACGTTAAGCAGGAATCCTTAGGGTTCAGCCCAGCTACCCTTGTGTTTGGCCGCGAGGTGCGGGGCCCGCTAAAGGTGTTGAAAGAGAGGTTCCTTGGTGGGGGTGTTCCAAAAACTAACGTGGCAGATTTTGTGAAGACATGTAAGGATCGTTGGCAACGTGCTACCTCATTAGCAAGAGAGGCCCTGTGTATTGCCCAGGCGTGCATGAAGACGTGGCATGACAGAAAGGCTGTGAAAAGGCATTTTCAGGCTGGGGACAAGGTTCTAGTGTTGCTACCGGTGCCTGGTTCTGCTCTTACGGCCCGTTTTTCAGGACCGCACGTCATAGTGAGGAAGGTGTCTGAGACAGATTACGTTCTCAGTACCCCAGAGCGCAGGAGGAAAACACGCCTATGCCACATCAACATGTTAAAACCCTACCATGATAGGGAAACCCATGAAACTGTTGACGACCTGATGTGAAGGGCGACTGTTCCAGAGTTTGGCTGCAGCCATCGATAAAGCTCACCTCTGTTTTTACATCTAGTTCTGGTCAGAAGCTACTTATCTGCAGACCTGAGGGCTCCACTTGGATTCTTTTGTTAAAGAGAGATAAGATGGAGCCAATCCATTCAGAGACAACCAGATCTGGAAGTGGATTCTACCACGTACTGGTAACCAGTGGAAAAAGCTGGTGATGAGTCGTCTAGCACAGACCCACCGCTGGAACCAGACAATTGATGAGGTAGAGAACTGTGACAGCGCTGTTCCTTCACTTGACCTCAGTCGCTCTCGTCTGCTCCCTCGTAACACTGCTCTTTATTGAGCTTACATGAATATGCACAAGTTCATTAACATATGACGTCTTACACAGGTATGAACAAAGAGTACCAGTCTGTGCATAGTGTGTGTGTGTGTGTGTGTGTGTGTGTGTGTTCCAGATGTGACCCTGTGACCCCAAAGCTGGTGCTAAGAGTCCAACGGTCCCCCTAACAAAGGGCTCTTATACTTAACCAGACACAGAGTAGGTGTCCTCCTACACCAGGGGTCTCAAACTCGCGGCCCGTGGGCCAATTGCGGCCCGCAGGACGATAGTTTTTGGCCCCACCTTAATATGAAAATGTAATGTTAGTTTGATAATGTATGACACTTTACAGTGTTGTGGGCGGAGCTGAATTAACCCACCAATCAGGGTGGGATATGGATCTCAGGGGACACCAGCCGGGCTTGATGCAAGCAGGGAAACATTTCTCAATGAGTCAAAGTTCCAGCAGCGTTGCCCTGGAGTGTTTCTTTCTTTCCTGTGCCTGGCTGGCTTCCTCCTTTCTATTGGGCAAACGCCGACATTCGCCCCAGCGCGCTGCGTTCACAACACTTCAAAAAAAGTTGTTTTTTTAAGTTGCTGCCCAGCGGGACGTTATACGTATATAGATTTATACACACGTCAGTGGGATTTAAAGTTATTTTTCCACAGAGAGAGATCTCATTAACTCTCAAAGTGATGCGTAGGCGGCGGGATAAAAGAAAAGTAATGAACTCAATGCAGCCCAATTTAGTCTGCAGTCACATAGCGACACCTGTTCATCGGCAACAACAGTCCCCGGTAACCCGGACTAATTATCGGGTCGCACCGTAATTTGTGGCTCGATGTTTTTATTTGCATCACTCCGTTTGCATTGCAGCAAACATGAACATTACATATATTTCAATATAATGTAAAAGCAGTCAAAACAACTACAGTGGGGCAAAAAAGTATTTAGTCAGCCACAGATTGTGCAAGTTCCCCCACCTAAAATGGTGACAGAGGTCAGTAATTTGCACCAGAGGTACACTTCAACTGTGAGAGACAGAATGTGAAAAAAAAATCCATGAATCCACATGGTAGGATTTGTAAAGAATTTATTCGTAAATCAGGGTGGAAAATATGTATTTGGTCAATAACAAAAATGCAACTCAATACTTTGTAACATAACCTTTGTTGGCAATAACAGAGGTCAAACGTTTACTATAGGTCTTTACCAGGTTTGCACACACAGTAGCTGGTATTTTGGCCCATTCCTCCATGCAGATCTTCTCGAGAGCAGTGATGTTTTGGGGCTGTCGCCGAGCAACACGGACTTTCAACTCCCGCCACAGATTTTCTATGGGGTTGAGGTCTGGAGACTGGCTAGGCCACTCCAGGACTTTCAAATGCTTCTTACGGAGCCACTCCTTTGTTGCCCGGGCGGTGTGTTTTGGATCATTGTCATGTTGGAAGACCCAGCCTCGTTTCATCTTCAAAGTTCTCACTGATGGAAGGAGGTTTTGGCTCAAAATCTCACGATACATGGCCCCATTCATTCTGTCCTTAACACGGATCAGTCGTCCTGTCCCCTTGGCAGAAAAACAGCCCCATAGCATGATGTTTCCACCCCCATGCTTCACAGTAGGTATGGTGTTCTTGGGATGCAACTCAGTATTCTTCGTCCTCCAAACACGACGAGTTGAGTTTATAGCAAAAAGTTCTACTTTGGTTTCATCTGACCACATGACATTCTCCCAATCCTCTGCTGTATCATCCATGTGCTCTCTGGCAAACTTCAGACGGGCCTGGACATGCACTGGCTTCAGCAGCGGAACACGTCTGGCACTGCGGGATTTGATTCCCTGCCGTTGTAGTGTGTTACTGATGGTGACCTTTGTTACTTTGGTCCCAGCTCTCTGCAGGTCATTCACCAGGTCCCCCGTGTGGTTCTGGGATCTTTGCTCACCATTCTCATGATCATTTTGACCCCATGGGATGAGATCTTGCGTGGAGCCCCAGATCGTGGGAGATTATCAGTGGTCGTGTATGTCTTCCATTTTCTGATGATTGCTCCCACAGTTGATTTTTTCACACCAAGCTGCTTGCCTATTGTAGATTCACTCTTCCCAGTCTGGTGCAGGTCTACAATACTTTTCCTGGTGTCCTTCGGAAGCTCTTTGGTCTTGGCCATGGCGGAGTTTGGAGTCTGACCGTTTGAGGCTGTGGACAGGTGTCTTTTATACAGATGATGAGTTCAAACAGGTGCCATTCATACAGGTAACGAGTGGGGGACAGAAAAGCGTCTTACAGAAGACGTTACAGGTCTGTGAGAGCCAGAGATTTTCCATGTTTGAGGTGACCAAATACTTATTTTCCACCCTAATTTACGAATAAATTCTTTACAAATCATGGGCCCTGTTAGAATCAATATTTCATTCTCATTCTGTTATTTGAGAACAATATGAGCAGAACAGAAAAATGTGCACTTGAGAACAAATTTATTGTGAATTCAGCTGTGAATGTACAGTTTGTCATTATTTAAGCTTCCATTTCCAAATGTTAGCTGACACTTTATTAGGTACACTGGCATCTATCTCAGGTACACCTGTGACCTAGATGTTCCTGCAAACAGACTCCTTGGAGACCCCTACATAAATATCCATGAACTATCCAGCTAGACTAGTGTGTCTGTCCCTGAAAATATTCCTGCATGTGTGATTGTTCATGTCTCATCTGCAGGAAACAAACAGGAAGTGAGTGAAAGACACAGGAAATGTTTCCAGCTCTTCCTCCTCTATCAGACATTCTCTCCATACCTGAGAGTGTCCAGTCTCCAGCCTGGATCCTTCAGTCCAGCCGACAGCAGCTTCATTCCTGAGGGACCTGGATGATTGTAGCTCAGGTCCAGCTCTCTCAGATGGGAGGGGTTGGAGGTCAGAGCTGAGGCCAGAGAAGTACAGCCTTCCTCTGTGATCAGACAGCCTGACAGACTGCAGACACACAAAACAACAATCTATCTGTCAACAGTTGTTTTCTCTTTGTCACAATAACATCTATCCATCCATTGTAACTTTATTTATAAGTGACAATACCCAACAGACAACAACAGTCATCTGAAGCTGTTTAACAGTGTAAGGTAACCGCCTCCACTGTGAGCAGCACTTGGTGATGGTGGGAAGAAGAACTCCCTCTGACACAAAGATCCTCCCAGTGAAAACAGGCTCCAGGAGGAGCATCTACCATGACTGGTTGCAGGGTGAGGGGAAAGAGAAGAGATGAGCTCAGAGAGACAAGAACAAAACCGAGAGACAAAAGTTAAGGACATGCAGTAGTGACATATAAAAGCATGAGGAGTGAAAAGAGGGGAGAAGAAAGCAGAGCATCATGGGAAGTCCATCAACAGCCTGAGCCTATAGCAGCATAACTAAGGGATGGTTCAGGGTCACCTGATCCAGCTCGAACTATAAGCTTTATCAAAAAGGAAAGTTTGAAGCTGATCTTCAAAGTAGAGAGGGTGTCTGTCTCCTGAACTCAAACTGGGAGCTGCTGCCACACCCAGTCCAACATAGCCAGGCTTTCTTTGCTGCTTTGACAAAACCTCAAATCCCAGTCAGAGATGATGAGCATCACCACATTGATGATCATTTCTCTGTAACCCAGGCTTTCTGCTTCAGGATCTGTGCACGCTCACAGAACAAGGAGACCTTTAAACATCATTTCACTAAATGGATGGACTGAGCTCAGCCTACAGATGAACTGGTGCCAGAGATCATAAAGAACATCAAACAGTCAAATTCAACACTTTTAATGGAAATATGAGATTAATGCTGCAGACAATCATGAACCTGCTGAATTCATGAACATCAAGAATGCAGCGAGTGGTAAAATAAAGATTTGACCTCAGTGTGCTCAGTGTTCCTGTCTATTCCTAACATATTCCTAACATGATAGCTGCACTTTAGAGCTCTAAAACTGGAACTGACTCATGTTTAAACTCTACATGTTACTCAGTACATTCAGTTCTGACACTCGCCCACAGTCCAACAAAGGAAACATGGAGATCACATCAGTTTGTCACCAAAGTCTAATTATTAGGGCAACTTAACCTGTTATAATCTCGTTAACTCATTAACTGATTAACGTCAGCAATTATTTTAATCACAGTTTTTAAAATCATGATTATTGTGAAAGTGCTCACTGGCTCTGAATATAAAAGCCATGGGTCACAGGAGGGATGTTGATCAGTGCTGGCTTGAAATGGGCGTCATTATGCGTCTCAGTCAATGGGAGCATTGAGGGTGGGCCTAATACTACTGCAGCGCTCACATGACCCAGGACAGAAAGAGAGGGGCGGGGCCACCCATGGCTCCAACACCATTGTGAAGTTTGCTGACGACACAGTGGTGTTGGGTGCCATCTCCAACAACGATGAGGCGGCCTACATGGATGAAGTGAAGAATCTGGCATCGTGGTGCCAGGACAACCACCTCCAGCTGAACGTCTGCAAGACCAAGGAGCTGGTGGTGGACTTCAGAAGGGGTCAGCCAGAGACTACAAGCCCATTATCATCAATGGAGCTCCAGTGGAGAGGGTGCAGTCCTTCAAGTATCTTGGTGTCCACATCTCCTCAGACCTGACACATTCAGGTCCAGACCAAAAAGGCTAGGCAGCGCCTGTATCACCTACGACAACTGAGGAAGTTCAGGGTCTCTCCAAAAATCCTCAGGATTTTCTATACAGGCGCTGTGGAGAGCATCCTCACACAGAACATGACATCGTGGTTCGGGAACAGCTGTGTGAAGGACCAAAAAGCTCTCCAGAGAGTGATCCGTACAGCAGAACGCTGCTGCAGGATTGCTCTCCCCCCGCTTCAGGACACCTACACCAGGAGATGCCGGACTAGAGCAGATACTGAAGGACCCGTCCCATCCTGGCAACAAACTGTTCCAACTTCTGCAATCTGGTAGAAGGTTCAGCATCTTCCAGGCAAGGACAGAGAGACTCAAGAGGAGCTTCTATCCCCAAGCCATCCGTGCCCTAAACACACACACCCGCCCTCTCACATCATCTATAATTGACTGAGACAGGACTCTCTTCCAGACACTCTAAACCAAGGCACAATGTACATTTCAATTCCTTTAATTTTAAATATATTTATATTGTCTATACTGTAAAATAGTCAGATTGTCTATTCATATTAATGTACAGAATTCACCTGCTTGCTGCTACTACTGCACATTCACCCAGTGTATGTATGTATGTATGTATGTATGTATGTATGTATGTATGTGTGTGTGTGTGTGTGTATATATATATATATATAAATAAAATATTCTTCCTCTAAACCCCCCCCCCCCCAAATTTTTGCACATGTCGAGGAGCGTGTCAGGCTACATTTCACTGTGTGTTATACTTGTATAACTATGCATGTGACAAATAAAGAACCTTGAACCTTGAACCGTTCCAGGAGGCAGTGTTGATACAACTAAAGTTATCTGTTGTTGAAGAAGTCGGTCTGAGGAACGTTCTTAGGATCAACAAATGACGGCATGTATGAGCCTCAAGACGCAGCATCACAAGAAGAACACATGAGCTGTAGAAAAAGGAGAGACTACGAAAGCCACGGCGTTACAACGTGAACCAGCTGTTGGTCTCTCTGGAGACTACTGGGCGTGGCTGGGTAACCATGGTTACCTGGGAGTTGCAGAAACGTGCAGAACATGTGATTCATGTTGCACAGCAGTGGGACATTTGAAATACAGTCAGCACACTCAGTACAGATAGTGCATCAAATATGATGCTGCTGCCAGACGTCTGCCTTTGAACACGTCCCTGCATCGCGCACAACACCAAGGTTGCCATGGCAATCACAGCTGACAGGGACAAAGTGCACAGCTGGAAGCCTGCAGGTATATTTAACATGATGTATTTCTCAGTGTCCTGTCTGTGTGTGAGAGACAAACAGCCTCTGTATGTGTGTGTAAATACAGCATGAATATGTAGAGGACATGTTTGTGGATATAAGTAAATGAAAGCTCTGCGTCATTTGAATCTTTGACTCTTGTTTCTGTTGCAGGTCTGTGACTGAACTTCTGGGAGGAGAAACGTTGGTTTCATGCTCTGTGATTCTGTGTTTTGTCATCTCTCTCAGGTGATGGACAGCTCAGATGATGACCCCGCCTACGTGTTCAAATTCAAGTCTACATTCAGAACAGACCTGGAGACACGCAAGCAAAATGCCAACATTGTATATGTGAAAACTGCTGCTGGAGCCAGATTCAAGGAGCTCAAGTGTTTACCCAGATCTTACTGAACTCACTGCAGGAACAGAGGGTTGTTGGAGGGAAACCTGTGGAAGCAACAACATCCGAGCCACCAGAGAAGAAGTTGGCCCTGTTGGTGCTTCATCAGAGTGTGAACAGGAGGAAGACTCAGCTGAGAACAGTGTGGTGGATACAGAGCAGAGCCCACCATCAGTACAGAGGCCTGTCCATTAGAGTGCTGCTCCAACATGCAGCACATGTACTTGGCCACAGCTGCAACATCTGTACCTGTGAAAGCTTCTTCTCTGTTGCTGCTCATATTGTGCAGAAGAAGAGAGTTTCTTTATCATCAGAAAATGTCAATGAGCTTGTGAGTCTCAGCAGCTGGCTCGGTGCAGAGGAGGAAGAACATGTCAGTCAGAGGAAGATAAATGCAGTTCATGTTGTCAACTCAACCTGGACTGTTGAAAGCGTTTTTCTTTGTCTTGTTTCTGACTGAGATTCTCCAAAGGAAATCCAGCACAAACACACACTTCACACACTCAAAGTCCTGCACAGTAAATGAGCTGATGAGCGTTTGTGCTGCTGCCTGATAACAGAACAATAGTTCTGCTGCTTCCTGTTCTGCAAACACACATTTATAAATGTTCACTTGCTGTTGATCAAAGGTATGTTGGTGGCTCTGGACGCTGAGGGAACTTTGTAAAAAACTAGATCAAATGTTAACGTCCTGGCAGAGGCAAAGAACTTTGATTTGATATTTGATTAGATTCATGTTTCAGCTCAGACTGACAGAAATATTTGAACTGCTGCTGTGTTAAAGGGAACACTGCTGTTAGAAAGCACCTGATCTGTTTCTGCACACTGAATGTTGCACTTCTCATACTGCAGTACTATTAAAATAAGTACACAATACACTACTTTTGAACTCATGATTGAATGTTGCTGTAACAAAGCCATTAATGTGATTCAAAGTGTTCATGGTTTCCCAGCACAACAAATGATTGCACAAGTGTGACTGATCCACTTTCTAATGTGTGTGTAGCCCACACTGTGTGTCACTGTGTCACAGGTGAGTCTGTGTGTCCAGGTTCTATGAGGACAACAGGATATAGTGACTGAGTCCAGCAGCTTAAAGTCTGACTCCATCCTCCATTTAAATAACTCACAGCAACAACTGAATAGCTTTGCCTTTGTGTAGCTGACACTTCATTTTAATGTCCTTCTATTCTGGTTCATCTGGTCTCAGTTTCTATAAGCACACAGGTTTCATCAGGACTCTATGACCTCAGTGATCTTTGCTGGGCCTTAATGCTCTGAACAAAGCTGCACATCACAAGACTAAATAGAAATGAATCAGTCTTTCATTCTCACTGCTGTTTGACTTCAGCTCTCAATGTCCCACCATAACCCATGGAAAGAATTACTGTCCATCCAGGCTGCTGAACATGAAGCTGAAGAAGGTGGAGTATTGTGAGGGCTGATGGAGATGATGATGAGGAATCCAGGAGCAGTGGGTGGATGGCAGCATCAGCATGAAGGATCAGTGTGAGAACACATCATCATCCACAAAGGAAACCAGTCTGAGTGTCTGACGCTCTTGTTAGAAAGACGCAGTCCCAGCAGTTAGCTTGTCTGCTAGTTAGCTGAGAGCTAACTCACTTGTACATTGAATACCAAACTGTGTAAACCAGGGGTGTCAAACATATGGCCCGTGGGCCAAATCCAGCCCTTGAGATAATTTCATATGTCAAATATTGATGAATTTTCACGCTTGCTGATAATCAATGTGAGCACGGCTGAGATTTTATTCTGATGAGCAAACCATGTGGCCAAACACTTTAAGAGACAGACTGGGATCATACCATTATGTGAAAGAAGACATGTCCCATAGACAGCAAGGGTGGTGGTAGAGACCAGTACACAGAGAAATGGGAGCTGTACTGAAATGCAAGCGTGTCAGGAAAGAGTGAAAAGGCAAAATGAGCAGCATCTGGCTGCATTTCAGTGATATTGGAGACCACAAAGCTGAGTGCAACATTTATATAGGAGATATACAGGAGACGCTGAGAGTAGAACTGATAAAATTAGGAGCTGGCTAAAGTGAGACCCATTTTTATTTCCACCCATTTTCCACTGTGGAGGACAAAAGGTTTCAAACTGGTCCAGGTCTTAAACCTCACGTGTTCTTCCTAACAGCAGTAAATGGATAAAAATAAGGCTTTTATGAAAACACTGAATAAAACTTGCTGCCTTTAAAAAGACTAAATGTACAGTTCAGTATTGAATACTACATAAAATAAACTATATATAAAGTGTGTCTGAATGGCAGAGATGCAGAACTATGTGCATGTAGCACAGAGCCACGGCTCAGTGTCTGAATGAGTCTCACAGACCTGAATGTGCTGTTGAAGCCATTTATAATTATAACGTAATTCTTTACTCGTTTGATCTGCTCCTTACCACAAGCCACCAGACGTAGAAGGTTTTGGACTTTTAACTATATTTTCTGAAGTTTTACAACTTTTCTTACTGTTAAAAACCTCGTTATGGCCATTCATGCTGTACAAAGTAATTAGACATGTGTGGTATCTACAGAAACGTCAGAATCTCAGCTAAAAGTTCACAAAACCATCTCAACAACCACCAAACAGCTGAAACAGCAGGTGAACAGATCACACAAAAAAGATGTAAACACAAATCCCCCTGATCATCTGTTTTTTAAACATGAAGCGTAGTTTTGGATGTTCATTTACTGCTGGTTCAGTGAATTTTGGTTGGACAGTGATGAAACCTGCAGCCTCAGAATCTGTGAGAAGTCTGCTTTCAGCTCGCAACAGCATTGTTGTGTTGTGTGCTGTGGATCCACCTCTGCAAACTCATCACTGTTTCACCATCATGTTTCTACTTAGACAATAACAAAGGAAGCAGTTCCCAGGAACTACTTCCTGTCTTGTTAACATAAGAGTACGTTGCCCTTCAAAACACCTCCACTTCTCCTCTTATTAGAGGACTGCCTTATTATTAATCTGCTAATTCTGTCAGTTGATGAAAGAAAAATGCTTGATCTCACCTGAGAGTTTCCAGTGTACAGTGTGGACTCTTCAGTCCTTCAGACAGAAGCTTCACGCCTGGATCCTTCAGGTTGATGTTACTCAGGTCCAGCTGTCTCAGATTAGAGGTCTGAGAGCTGAGACCTGAGGCCAGAGCTTCACAGCTTCTCTCTGACAGGTCACAGTGACTCAGTCTGAAAAATAACAGATAAACAATTACAAAAATAAAACACGTATGTTGAAGCGTAATGAGATACTATTATTTTTAGCAATATTTCATCTTGTTTTGTCAGGAAACTGAGCACTGATGCAGAGCAACATGTGGAGAGAATCAGAGGAGAAGAAGTGAAGAGAGAACAGCAGTAAAACAACACTGAATTGTTCAGTGTGATTTTGATATCAACAGAATGTGTCAAACTTCTTTATTTTGTATTTGTTTTAGTAGAATTGATGATTATCACTTAGATAACAACCACAGGCCAGGTCTAAATTTCACTTTGGTGACAGTTACACCCAGAAATATTTCAGAAACGTGGACAATTTGTGCTCCAATGTATTCAGTACTGAACAAACTGAGTACCGATGACCACTTAATATTTTTGATATTTTATTTGAGTTGTTCCACCTGATCTGTGTTAACTAGAATAAACATTTAAAAACTAAAGCTATGATCACATATGTACTTACAGAGCTTTGTTGGAGGCTTTGACCACTGGCAGCAGCCTAAGAAGAGCCTCCTCTGAAGCAGAGTATTTCTTCAGGTCAAACACATCCAGATCTTCTTCTGATGACAGTAAGATGAAGACCAGAGCTGACCACTGAGCAGGAGACAGTTTATCTGTGGAGAGACGTCCTGATCTCAGGGACTGTTGGATCTCCTCCACTAGAGAACGATCATTCAGTTCATTCAGACAGTGGAACAGATTGATGCTTTTCTCTGCAGACAGATTCTCATTGAGCTTCTTCTTGATGTACTTGACTGTTTTCTTATTGTACTGTGAGCTGCTTCCTGTCTGTGTCAGCAGACCTCGTAGGAGAGTCTGATTGGTCTGCAGTGAAAGACCCAAGAGGAAGCGGAGGAACAAGTCCAGGTGTCCATTTGGACTCTGTAAGGCCTTGTTCACAGCACTCTGGTAGAAGTGTTTCTTTGCAGATTCTCTTGTTTCAGATTTCTTGGAGGTTGTTTGTTGTTCTTCCAGCAGATTGAGTCCAAAGTTGATGACGGTCAGATGGACATGAAGAGCAGCCAGAAACTCCTGAACACTCAGATGGATGAAGCAGAACACCTTGTCCTGGTACAGTCCTCTCTCCTCTTTAAAGATCTGTGTGAACACTCCTGAGTACACTGAGGCTGCTCTGATATCGATGCCACACTCTGTCAGGTCTGATTCATAGAAGATCAGGTTTCCTTTCTGCAGCTGATCAAAAGCCAGTTTTCCCAGAGACTCCATCATCTTCCTGCTCTCAGGACTCCAGTGTGGATCTGTCTCAGCTCCTCCATCATACTTGACCTTCTTCACTTTGGCCTGAACCACCAGGAAGTGGATGTACATCTCAGTCAGGGTGTTGGGCAGCTGTCCTCCCTCTCTGGTTTCCAGCACATCCTCCAGAACTGTAGCAGTGATCCAGCAGAAGACTGGGATGTGACACATGATGTGGAGGCTTCGTGATGTCTTGATGTGGGAGATGATCCTGCTGGCCTGCTCCTCATCTCTGAATCTCTTCCTGAAGTACTCCTCCTTCTGTGGGTCAGTGAACCCTCTGACCTCTGTCACCATGCCAACACAGTCAGGAGGGATCTGATTGGCTGCTCCAGGTCGTGTGGTTATCCAGAGGCGAGCAGAGGGAAGCAGTTTCCCCCTGATGAGGTTTATCAGCAGCACATCCACTGAGGTGGACTTTCTAGGGTCAGTTAGGATTGTAGTTTTGTGGAAGTCCAGAGGAAGTCGACACTCATCCAGACCATCAAAGATGAACACAACCTGGAAGTCTTCAAAGCTGCAGATTCCTGCTTCTTTGGTTTCAGTAAAGAAGTGATGAACAAGTCCCACCAAGCTGAACTTTTCCTCTTGCAGCACATTCAGCTCTCTGAAAGTGAATGGAAATATGAACTGGATGTCCTGGTTGGCTTTGTCTTCAGCCCAGTCCAGGCTGTATTTCTGTGTTAAGACAGTTTTCCCAATGCCAGCCACTCCCTTTGTCAGCACTGTTCTGATTGGTTCATCTCTTCCAGGTGAGGCTTTAAAGATGTCTTCTTGTCTGATGGTTGTTTCTGGTCTGTCTGGTTTCCTGGATGCTGTTTCAATCTGTCTGACCTCATGTTCATCATTGACCTCTGCAGTCCCTCCCTCTGTGATGTAGAGCTCTGTGTAGATCTGATTCAGGAGGGTTGGGTTTCCTGCTTTAGAAATGCCCTCAAACACACACTGGAACTTCTTCTTCAGGGTGGATTTAAGGTTACGATGACAAACTGGAGCTTGAAGTTCTGAATGAGAAGAAAAATAAACACTCAATTCCAAAAAGAACTAATCTTTAAAACATGTTGCTCCATCTTCCATCTCTGGAAAATGTTCATTTATCCAGCAGCTTAAATCTTTAGATAAATCCTCTTACTGCTCTGCAGACGGTTAGCCAGCTCCTCCTGCTTCATTCTCCTCAGGAAGTCCACTGTGATCTTCACAAACGCCTCTCTGCTGCTGCTCCTCTGACTCTCAAAGCATTCTGGATAATCTGGCCTCAGAACCTTCTGGATCTTCTTCAGCTCGTTCTTCACAAAAGTGATGATGTTGTCCTCCAGCAGCTGGAACAGAATATTTATGAATGAGCCAATCAGACTGAAATCATGGAGCCAAACATCAGATCCATGTTGGACACACTGACGATCCACTGGTCTACAAAGAGCAGCATGGAGATGACTGTGAACAGAACAGATGTAACAGTAGTTGTTGTACATGTACAGACCATAAATATGGCGTCCAGCTGTGTTTGATGCTGCTGGGCAGACTGACCACTGGGAACCTCTGAGCTCTGCTGGTCCACTCTGTGGAGGAACCATGAAGGATTAGATCAACACAGGATAAAGATCCAGGAGTTTCTGCTCAAATAACTTCATCTGAATCAAGTCTGTCAAGTTTTAAACTCTCAGATTGTGAACATATCAGTAATTTTCAGTCTGTTTTCATGGACGTCCTTTCAGTGGTGATGTCAGGGATGATTTTGAAGAAGCTCATCAAACTGAACCATCAACAGATCACTGCTCCAAAACCAGAACATGATCCGAGTCTCCCTCCACCACCAGAACACCAGCTTTACTAACGTGGTAGATCAGTGTAGTACAGATCAATAACTGATGAGTCATTTGATCAAAATCACTGAGTGCTTCACATCTGACCCTCTGATGCTTCTGTAGACATTTTGCATATTTAATGAATGTCTGACAGTTTTACATTCATTCTATGAACACAGTGGAAATGTTGTGTTATAGTCTCCATGTTGTTTCCAGCATCATAAATTCTTAAGTTCAGAAAATTAGATTCTTTCTTCACAGCTGAAAAACAACAACATTTATTCTCTATTGAAATCTGCATCGTCCACTCCAAAGGTCACAATCTGAAGGTAACATCTGGTTTTGTTCCCTGTGGTTAACTCTGAGCATCAGTATGGTGGGATTTATCCACTACATCCACACCACTGTGGTTCAGTGTTGTCCTGATGGAGTAACAGCAGCCAGTATGATCCAGGCTTTAGCTGCTGGGTCTCTGTGTGACCTCTCAGACTGTTTAACAGATCAGACACAAAGAGAATCAGAGCAGCTCTGTTCTTTAAAGACAAACATGAACCCACTCAGGTCACACTTTCCCCACAGATATGAGCATCACTGTCCTCAAACAGCAAATGACCAAGTCGAACATTTGGATCTTTTCTCTTTCATTGTTTTCTTTTTAATGGATATTTGTAACAATCTGAGGATGTTTCAGGTCATATTTATCCAGAAAACACAAACATGTAAAGGAGTCATCACAGCTCTCTGACCTCGTTGCTCCAGGGTCAGCACTGAAGTATGGAGGTTCACCTTTGGACCGGTCACTCCTCACAGACGGACAGCTGGACCCTGCAGACTCTGCTCTGTCCTCCTCTTCCTCCATCATCATCTTCAGTCAGTCTGAGAGGTAAACCACAAACACTCAGTGAGTTCACATTAACAGGAGGAACTGAGTTACAGTCGCTGACCTCTGACCTGTCATGTAACATACACTCAACAAAAATATAAACGCAACACCTTTGTTACTGCTCCCATTCCCCATGGGATGGACGTAGAGACCTAAAATTCATTCCAGATACACAATATAACCATCCCTCCCAAACAGTGGTCACAAATCAGTCCAAATGTGTGGTAGTGGGCACATCTGCCATATTGAGATAATCCATCCCACCTCACAGGTGTGCCACATCAGGATGCTGATCTGACATCATGAGTAGTGCACAGGTGTACCTCAGACTGCCCACAACAAAAGGCCACCCTGGAATGTGCAGTTTTTTGCGCTATTGGGGGTCTGGGGACCCAGAACCGGTCAGTATCTGGTGTGACCACCATTTGCCTCATGCTGTGCAACACATCGTCGCATGGAGTCTATCAGATTGTCAATTGTGGCCTGTGGAATGTTGGTCCACTCCACTTCAATGGCTGTGCGAGGTTGTTGGATATTCGTGGGAACTGGTACACGCTGTCGTATACGCCGGTCAAGCACATCCCGAACATGCTCAATGGGTGACATGTCCGGTGAGTATGCTGGCCATGCAAGAACTGGGACATTCTCAGCTGCCATCTGCCCTGAACAATGTGAACCATGATTCATCCGTGAAGCGCACACCTCTCCAACGTGCCAGACGCCATCGAATGTGAGCATTTGCCCACACAAGTCTGTTACGGCGACGAGCTGGAGTCAGGTCAAGACCCCGATGAGGACGACGGGCATGCAGTTGAGCGTCCCTGAGACGGTTTCTGACAGTTTGTGCAGAAATTGTTTGGTTGTGCAAACCAATTGTTCCAGCAGCTGTCTGGGTGGCTGGTCTCAGACGATCTTGGAGGTGAACCTGCTGGATGTGGAGGTCCTGGGCTGGTGTGGTTACACGAGGTCTGCGGTTGTGAGGCCGGTTGGATGTGCTGCCATATTCTCTGAAACGCCTGTGGAGACGGCTTATGGTTGAGAAATGAACATTCAATGCACGGGCGACAGATCTGGTTGACATTCCTGCTGTCAGCATGCCAATTGCACGCTCCCTCATTGCTTGTGGTATCTGTGGCATTTTGCTGTGACACAAAACTGCACATTCCAGGGTGGCCTTTTGTTGTGGGCAGTCTGAGGTACACCTGTGCACTACTCATGATGTCAGATCAGCATCCTGATGTGGCACACCTGTGAGGTGGGATGGATTATCTCAATATTGCAGATGTTCCCACTACCACACATTTGGACTGATTTGTGACCACTGTTTGGGAGGGATGGTTATATTGTGTATCTGGAATGAATTTTAGGTCTCTACTTCCATCCCATGGGGAATGGGAGCAGTAACAAAGGTGTTGCGTTTATATTTTTGTTGAGTGTAGAAACCAGTAGGATCTCAGTCATGAAGGTCATGTGATCTAAGGAGCTTGGAGAGAAAAGAGACGTCTTTAAGTTTCTGGAAGACGTTTCATCCAAGAAACTTCTTCAGCTCTAAAACCAAATGGTGGAGAGTCCCAGATATTTAAACCTGAGAGGAAAAGAAAGCATGTCGCTGACCCACCACTGATCATGAGATGAGTCACATGATCAATAGTGGGTCAACAATATAACAACAATATAAACACTTATTTCAAGGGGGAAACTGAGAGCCTGTTCACCAGGAGCACAAACATCTGGAGCACAGACACCTGGAGCACAGACATCTGGAGCACAGACACCAGGAGCACAGACACCAGGAGCACAGACACCTGGAGCACAGACACCTGGAGCACAGACATCTGGAGCACAGATACCTGGAGCACAGACACCTGGAGCACAGATACCTGGAGCACAGACATCTGGAGCACAGATACCTGGAGCACAGACACCTGGAGCACAAACACCTGGAGCACAGACACCTGGAGCACAGACACCTGGAGCACAAACACCTGGAGCACAAACATCTGGAGCACAGACACCAGGAGCACAAACACCTGGAGCACAAACACCTGGAGCACAGACACCTGGAGCACAGACACCTGGAGCACAAACATCTGGAGCACAAACATCTGGAGCACAGACACCTGGAGCACAGACACCTGGAGCATAAACATCTGGAGCACAAACATCTGGAGCACAAACATCTGGAGCAGCATGTCGATGCTGTTGGCTGAGATCCTGAAGACTGAAGTCCAGGCAGCTCCAGCAATGATCCACTGATGTGTTTTTATTCCATGTATGAATGTTGTTATTGACAGAGATGACGTTTGTGTGTCAGTGATGCAGTGACTGTTGTTGTTACCTGTACAGGCTGGTTAGACTCTATGAAACAGATCATACAGATCTCTGCATGTTAGAAGAGACTATTAAAGGTCATGAATGAGACAAAGGCAGGGAGGCGTCCTTTACAGCTAAACAGCAGAGTGAGAGAACAGCCAGCACCTCTACATTTATCACATTATACAGCACATGTATGATACTGACAGGGATGAGAAGAACTTAGTGATTCTGATCCCATCATTGATATTACTTATTGATTCTCAGTAGCTCTGCTCTGACAGTCACCACCATCACTGAGCAGCATATCAAAGACATTTGTGCACATTAACTGCATGTTGTGGCTCAAATGTTTGTGCATGTTGGAGGCATTTCCTCTTTGTTTTGATCAGTGTTGGTCATTACTCAAAACAGTCATTATTACACATATTACACAGAACACTTTGATTAAAAGTAATGGAGTATGTTACTTCATTACTCCTCATAACATTACTTTGATGTTACTGTGTAAAATGAACAAATGAGCATGTAACAACATAAAGCTGAGGTACAGCCCCACACACCAACACAGATCCTGATGAGGTCACGTGATGTTTCTCTGAGTGTTAATGAACACAAATCAAAGATGAAACAGCACAAAGACACTTCAAAGTGATTCTACTGTAGAAACATGAACAGGTAGAAACCTGCAGCCTGACTGCTCATCACTTTGTTACCTGTTCAAGTTCAGCAGCAGCAGCTCACTTTATCACGGTGCTGGTCTGGGGTCAGTGTTTACTCAGCTTTAACCTCACTCTGGGTTCTTGGCTAGCTTAGTGTTAGCTTAGCGTTAGCTTAGCATTAACATGCTGTCAGGTGTCTCGTGTGTAAATATTAATCACAGTGACAGTAAAGGAGGTAAAGGGCTGTGACGTCATCACGTACGCTGCGTCCTCTGTGGGCTCTGAGTGAACTCAAAGTACAAATTACAAGTACACAAACACGAACGTAGCTCAGAGTGGCGGACACACTCGGCCTCGTTGGTCCAGCTGTGAGTCCGTTACCGTGAACTATGGAGCGGCAGATTTGTGCTGAACTAAGCTGCACACAGCTGATGTTAGCCAGGAAACATTACACACTGACTTTAATGGAGAGACCGGAAATACAAACACACACAGTTTGTTGTGTGAAGAAATCAAACACGAGCTGAACAAACAGTAAAGTTCCTAAAGACAAACTGTTAAAGGAGGAAACAAAGCAAACTTACAGTTTCTTCACACACCAACAACAAGCTCCACTCCACACCTGGACACTAAACACGGACACACAGGTGAGCTGCTTCCTGGAAGGAGGCGGGACTCCACCTGAAACTCAGCACAGGTGGGAGGGGCTCAGCTCTGTGTGTGCTGATGTGTTAACTTTAAAAATATGCCGTCTGACTGCTCAGACTGAGTCAGAGTAAAGTTCACATGCTGACGTGTGGAGACATGAAACCTTGTTGTAGCTGCAGGTGTGAACACACTGATCCCAGATCAGCTCTGCTGTATTTGTAACTAGAGATGGACCGATCCGATATTACGTATCGGTATCGGTCCGATACTGACCTAAATTACTGGATCGGATATCGGAGAAAAATAAAAAATGTAATCCGATCCATTAAATATCACGAAAGCACCTCACAAAACTTGCAACAGGCCGTAACTCACCTCAGAACGTTAGCACGTCGGAGCAGTATACATCACGTGATAGAGCGGCTGTGGCATGCGGGACCTGTCGGTGGTCTGGATAGCATTTGGAGCTTTGCTAGCAACCCGGCATTTCATCTCCGACAAAGTTATCCCCGAGAGAAGTAAAGCAAGTGTGTAAGTCCATCTCTGAATGTTTGTAAAGCATTCCCACGTTAAGCTTAACGAGCGACTGCCTCTCGTTTAGCCAGGGGGGCCGATAGGGCATGAACAGGGAAAAGGGGGCACAAAGACATACTTTTCTTTCTTATTCTCATTTTAAATGTCTAGCTTTTAATAAATAATTATCTGACACCCAAAGTTTTAATTTGATGTAAAATGAATAGAAGTCAATTACTGTATATAGTGACTATTAAGTCTAATATATATACCCTAGTAAGCTATAGTACTTTTTACTTTGGGAAGGTACCATCTGTGCAGTCTGCAATTTTGTTGAAGAAAGATGTTGAATCTATTTAATATTTCTTGAAAAATAATTGATTTCTGTGCATTTTTTTTCACACTGCATCAAATTAAGGTTGATTACGTCGATTAAGCATCATGAGGTGGCGCGTGAGGGGTGGTTCCCTATTTTTTATTTATTTATTTTTGTTGTTGCTTGGAGTTGGAACCCTATTAGTTAGGTTGCTTAATATTTACGCTAAGTACTCTTTAAAATACCAGAATAGGGAGGATGGTGTAGGTTTAAGTTTATTAGATTGATCAGTATTGCTGAACTATGAAATATTTTTTTTGTATACAGGTATAACAGAATAGCTTTAGTGTAGTTGTTGTTTTAAACTTGAGTATGAACTTGCAGACTTGCAAAATGCAGCAAGATATTTTAAAAAACAGTTTTGTTGATTAAAAAACACTATATCGGATTCATATCGGTATCGGCAGATATCCAAATTTATGATATCGGTATCGGACATAAAAAAGTGGTATCGTGCCATCTCTATTTGTAACATGAACATTTCTGCTGCAAAGCTTCAAATGTTCAGCATGTTTCTCTGTTTCCAGTCTATAGATCCAGTCACACTTTCTACCTTCACCTGTGCAGTAAAGACTGAGAGCAGAGCTGAAACCAAGCGTCCAATCAGTGAGCAGCATCAACACCTGAGCTTCATTCAGACTCTGTTATTGAAGATGTTGTTGGTACAAAGTTCATCTGCTGCTCACATGAATCCATGAAAGATTTATTTCACTGAATGTTTCTTCAAAGCTCATTTCAACCTGTTGAAGTCATGAATGAAAGTGCAGACTGAGAGTGGATCACATGATGTTTGAGGTGTGTCATGTGACATGTTCAGTATTGTCACACATGTCTAGATTGTCCCTGATATCATAACTGCTCAAACACTGATGATTATATTTGAAGAATTATTCCTGATGGCAGCAAAGTTTGAATGGAGCTCTCTGTCTGTGCTGATTTGTCGCCCTCTGGAGGTCAAAGCACAAACTGCATGATGTCACTGTAACCACCACAGTGACAGGAAGTGTTTTTATGACTGAAACACTGAAATGATGCTAACGGCTGTCGTTAGGCTCACTGACAGCAGTGCTGATGTGTTCATGTCAAACACTGGCTCAGGTCAGACTCCTTCATCCTTCTCCAGCGTGAGGCCGCCCTCAGACCCACAGGAGCTCTGACCTTTGACCTCCTGACCCTAACCATTTTAGTCTTGTTGCATCTTTAAATGCAAATCCATCCAAACTGTAGCCGAGCAAAAGAAGCTGGAAGCTGTTCTATGAATGATGTTGTTGAAGGAGCTTGGAAAGAAAAGCGTCTGGACTTCTTTAAGTTGCTTGAAGAGGGACATGGACGTCTTAACACCCACTCACATCCTGGGACATTTGATCACAGGAAATCACATGATAGGGTGGGGCTAGATCTCACAATGGGTTCACCCAAAACCTTGGCTGATTGTGACCCACACCCGTTTTCACACCGTGGCTCGTGTGATTAGGTAGAGGATCAACAGGGGCTCCATGTCCCTGAATTTAAACTGAATCTAAACACACCGTGCACAATGCCAAGTTAGATAATGGTTAAAAGAACAAGATAAGAATAAATAAAAAGATAAAATAAGGATAAAAAATAACTTAAAAAAATAAAATAAAAAGATAAATAACTGCAAATAAGTACAAATAAGTAACTGAAGACACGTGTGGTCTGCAGATGTCGATGTACATGGATGTACATGGAGTTTAATGTGCAAAATGAACTTAGTGTGCAAAGTGACCTGATGTGCAAACTGCAGTTTGAGGTCGGTCAGCTGTTCAGGAGTCTGATAGCAGTGGGGAAGATGGAGTTGTTGAGTCTGGATGTTCTACATTTCACACTTCTGAACCTTCGTCTCGAGGGCAGAGGTGTGTCTCTCCTCTGGACTCTGTGATGGTAGCTGCTCTGCAGAGAGGGCAGCGGGGTCCTGATGATCTTCTCCACAGTTGTTATCACTCTCTGCAGGCGTTTGCGGTTTGCAGTAGTGCTGCCGTACCATGCAGTGATGCAGCTGTCAGGCTGCTCTCCACAGTGCAGCTGTAGAACCTGCTGAGGATCTTGGCCAACATACCAAATTTCCTCAGCCTCCTCAGGAAATACAGCAGCTGCTGAGCCTTCTTGACCAGCTGTGTGACTTTGAGTCCCTCACTGACTCAAACTCCTTCAGTGACACTTGCAGCCTTGCAGATTAGTTTGCTGATCCTGATGCATCTCTGCAGCTGATGCTGTCCCCCAGCAGACAACAACAACATAGATGCTCTCACTAGTCCACTTTACCCTCTAATCACATCTCTGACATCTGCAGGTTGCTCCATAGAGACTCTTGTGCAATGCCAGGTGTTTGTGTTTGTCTGTAGGTACACATTAGATATGACCATAGACGCACACACACAAGTGAACACAGCAGCACAGATGGTTTCCACCTGCTTCCCTCTTTCTTCACACAACTGTGAGGATGATGAAGAGGTTTCAGGACGAGGTGGTCAGCAAGCACAGGATAAAGCAGGGCCATGAAACTCTCTGGTGCAGCAGATGTTTAATCAGACTCAGCTTTAGGCTTCTTTTCCCACCTGGCAGCAAAGTAACAGCTTCACTAATGTGAACAGTCACAATGTTAAACGTTTCTATATCTTCATATATTTTTATCTGTTGATGCTGCAGAATAAAGTCTGTTAACAGAGTGCAGGATGTGTAGAGCAGGTCCAGCTCTCCCTTTACTGTGTCCACTTTCATCAGCCCCTGTGAAGTGACACAGAGTGCATGTGTGTCTGTCAGCTGTTGTTTGTTGTGAAGGATGGAACAAATGAACACACACTTTTAGAGAAATCTGAAAAAGCAACACGTGCTTGGGCTCCTTCTGTGCTCGTCTTCATTAATGCTGATCTTTCTTTCCTGTTTGTTCTTTGGCACAAGCTTCAGTCTTTTCTCCCAGGGCTCCTTCACACTTAGAAACACACCTACATTCATTTATACACAAACATCATGAAACAAAGGCTTTGTAAAAGAGGACATGAGATCCTCTCTGAACAGCACATTCATATCAAACACAGGACTGAACAGGATATACTGAGTCTGTGCTGTTTTCATTGTTACTTGCTGAGTATTTTTCCAGTGTTTGAAATGTGACTCAAGTCTGATTCTTCTACTGTGTGTGAACTCTAAGCAGCTGCATTAAACAGCTGCTTTTCAAACCAGGCTCAATCCTATGACTCTGTGAATGTAAACTTTTGTCACCTGCATGAATAACAATCCTTGATCTAGTCAGGACTGCAGTGCTCCTGTGATCCCAGCTTATAGATGGAGGCTAGCATGAGAGGCTCAGCAGCTAAAGCAGCACACCTGGGTCTCCCAGCCTATTAAAAGCAGCCCTTTGCTTCACCTGCTTCACTAAACATTATTATTATTATTTAAGCAGAGTGGTGTGATTCATGTAGGCATTGCTGTGTGACAGGAGGACTTTTCTTGAAACAGCTCGTGTGACGTGAGCTGACGTAAAAACAGTGATGTTAGCTTGATTCTCTTGGCTAAAACTATTTTAAAAAGAGGGTCAATCATGCAAATCTGCCAATAGAAGCCAAAGTTACAGCCCCTCAGAGTTTAAAGAGAAAAGGCCCGTTTCCAACACTCGGTTGTGCAAAGGGAAACAGGCCCACAGTGCCTGAGTGTGTGGGTAATTCTTCAAATAATATTCAAAAGCAAACATTTTTAAGCATGTAAATAAAATTCAATCATTTCTGCTCTTCAATACCTAAGAAATGAAAACTGGCAGATGGTCCCAAAATGTGAAACGCCTGGCTATCTGTGCATTTAGTGCTGCAAGTTTTCACTGTTTACCTTCAGAAGCATAAATCTCTGCACAGATAATGTTCATATGTGGATTCCTGGTTTTCTGCAGTTAATTGTGACCCAAAGCGTATTTTTAAAGTGGTTCCAGGCAATAAAGTCTAAAAATAAATACATCTACTTCCTTTTTCTGTGTTCCAGCCTCAGTGACTCTGACACAGTGCTGTAATATTTACACCTCTGATGAAAACAGAGTTTGTAGTTGCAGAGAAATACTCGACTCATTTTGGGCATTTACGAGCAGGAACCTCAGAAAGCCCCTCGCTGCTTCACTGGTTAAGAAGCAAAGCAAACATTAGTTCACAGTGATGTTAATTAAGGCCCAAAGTTTAGGAACGAACGTCAGCACTTCACTAATGAATGTAATGCTGATTCATGTGCTTGTTTTGTAATGTGCATGTTGTGCGTTGCTATTTCCCATATTCTTTGGCACTGATAGATGAAGAGTCTCAGGCAGGACCGAGGCTGCCAGCTGCTGACAGTGAGCAGGGAGAGAGCAGCAGAAGCTGGGCAAGAGCAGGGCACCTTCAGCCCCCTTCATCAGTCAGAAATCATTTGGGTGTCTGTGTGAAATGTCTGATTTTTAAAATCTTTTTGTAGACATATTTATTAAATGTTTAACAATTATATAGAAGAAAGACAATGTAAAGAACAAAACATGACAAAACAAAAATGAGTTGAAGTTATGAACTGTTTCTGAGAGACAAATAACACCAGGATCCTTTTTTGTGTAGCTGACAGCTGGTAACTGTGCAGGGGCGGGTCTAGCAAAGTGTTGCCAGGGGGCCAGGTAGGGCATTAACAGGGAGAGGGGGGCACAAAGACATACTTTTCTTTCTTATTCTCATTTAAAATGTCTCACTTTTAATAAATAATTATCTGAATCTTACAACAAACGTTTTCATCTGATGTAAAATGTATAGAAATCCATTATTGTACATAGTCATTTTTTAAGGGTCCCATCATAATTTCTTCAGAAGTAAGTACTGCATATGATGCCAGTATTTCCCCACATTTTCTAGATTCTGCACCAGTACTGTGTGTAAAATGCATCAAAAAGTCCGTTTGATTCTTTCTCAGCTGTCTTTCTGTCTCCTTTCACTTTTTAAAGGTTGCCATGTTAGAAAACATATTTTGCCCTGCCGTGCTGTTTATTGATGTGGCAAATGAAAGGTTTATGAAAATATATCTAAATCTGTCATCAGTAATCAGCAATGATCATGTCTCACCTCTAGTCTCTGTCTTAATGTCAGGTTTCCACCGTGTGTTGTAGATGTTCAGGAGGTTAACTCGAGCAACAGTCTACTTCCTGTTTAGAATACCAGGACAGGGAGGATGGTGCAGGTTTAAGTTTATTAGACTGATGCATGTATACCAACAAGACAGCGTCCATCACTGTGACAACAGCGTTTGTTTTCATTCAAAGGCTTTATGGTTTTTCCTTTAATACCTGGGGGGCCGGTCTCCAGTCAAAATGCCCGGGACCATTTTTTGTCCCAGTCCAGCCCTGGTGTCAGATCTGCATGCAGTGTCAATGAGACGATCAACAACAGATCAGACAAAACACTCAGGCGGACACTCCTCTGTAGAAGGAAACATGGAAAGTGTGAGGTAATCAGTGCACAACATCACTTTGTATTTCAGGCTGTTTTTATATAGAACTTCAGCACCAATGTAAAAGTTCTGGTTTTAGGAAGATGAAGAACATTTTCAGGAAGGATGCCGTCTGCAAGCAGAGCTGCTTGAACCTCAGCGCTGAGGTCCAGACTACTTCCTGTGAAGCCACGTGATGTAAATCTGCTGCTGTAACTTCACAGTTTACTGAAGCTAAATGCAACGTTACCATATAATCTGTTTTCAACAAAGGTTTCACTCCGTCCGGTGTTGATGGAATGATTCAGGCCGTACTCGTCAGGCTTCCCGTCGACCACACGCATTTCAGTCACAAACCCCGTGACTGACAACAAGGGAAACAGCAGAAGAAAAGATGTGAAAAATACTGGATGATGATGATGGAGGATTAACCGCGGTGGCTAAACTGTTTCCTGTCTTTGTGGGCGTACTCACAGGGAAGTTTCCAGGCACGTCAGTCTTGGTGGCTAAAGTCTCCATTTTCCAACATGTATCGCTACAGGTGCAAAGACACAACATTAATCATCAGTGTAAATATTTTAATGCTGTCCAAACGGTGTTTGCTTTGTCTGTCCTCTCGCACTCACAGAGGAAACGAGGACGCCACCTTCAACCCATCTTCAGTTGGCTCAACCATGGCCGGACTTCCTGTTGGCTTTGTGACAGCAAACCACTTGAAATGAGAGCAAACTGCAGTCAAGCACCACTTACAGCAACCTGTGGACACGCAAATGGAAAGCACTGAGAATCATACAGAAGCATAAGAGCTGTTTATTGTAACACGTGTGTGTGTGTGTGTGTGTGTGTGTGTGTGTGTGTGTGTGTGTGTGTGCACGTTAATAACACACTGATGTATGTTAGTTTGATTTATGCTATATCTGAGAAAACAACTGCAGAATTTTACATCAAAGTTTCCAAAGCTGATGTTTTGTTGTTCACTCTGTTTTATATTCATATAGTTTGTTGTTTTTAAATCAGTGGACAAAATAAATATTATCACACAAAATCCAGGGTGAAACATAACCAAATAACCTAAATGGTGAAGTCATTATAGAAGTACATGTTGCAAAGGTCGGCCTCCTGTATAGACTGCTAAACTGTCTGGGGGGGCCCTGCCTGTCCTCGTTGGATAAGCTCCACCCCTTTTCCATAAGACGGAGACATTTGTATGAAAATAGATGGGCAGTAAAATAAAAAATATTATGGATGACTCTGTAAATCAAAGTCGGCCTGAGGCAGAAGCAGAAACCATGAGGAGCACAGCACCACTCCCAGAAGGGCACGAAGTGAAGCCATAGCTGCTGAAGAGTGAAGACGTGATGATGGAGGAGATCACAGATGAAGATCTGCTGCCTGCTGACTCTTTATATAGAAGAGTGAGACTATCTCCCCACCAGCAGCTGCACTTATACAAACCCCAGGTGCTGGGATGGCTTTGAACATGTGACATTTTCTGCAAACACATGGACAGTTTCATAAGCACAAAGATTATTCCTGCAGCGGCAGAATCGTATCCACTGTGTGAGAGGTGAACGTCAGACAGTTCTTAGAAAATGTAGTTTCTCTTTTAACGTCTCTTTTACCCCCATTTGTCTAAAACTACTTGACAGCCCTTCATGTCAGAGGTTTATTACCTGTGCAGGATGGAGCACATGGTCTCAGTCAGGCTGGACACGATCACTCCTACAGGAAGTAAATGTGATTTTATTTCACCTGTGAAATGATGAAAAACAGCAGAATAGCTCACGCTAACAAACGGGTGTTGAAATGTTTCATTTTCTGCTGTTTCACAGGTCAAAAAGGGCGTCGAAGCAAACTGAAGCTGAGCTGCTGCTGCTGTTGTAGTGCAGCATCTGCTGTGTGCTTCATCAGAGAACCTTCTGTACACAGCAGACAGAGGCTGCTGCCACTGAAGTCCATCTGCTAGAGAGCTTTAAACACTGGTTATTGAAGTGGCTTTGATGATACTGATACACAGTCTTTGCTGCTGTCACAGGACAGGGATCCACCAGGGAGTAGTTGTCAGGATAAAGAGCCTTCGCTTCTCTAAATATAAACTGGATACTTGTAGGAAACTTTGGGAAGCAGCATTTTTCCTCATATCGTCTAAACTGAAGTTAGCTCAGGTGCTTCTTCCATACTTGCTCTGCAGAAAGCCAAAGAGTTTGGAGCTCTGCAAACATTTGCAGCACAGCTGGATGTTTGTAACTTTGGTCACCTCTGTATCATCCCTCAGATTCTTTCTGCACAGCTTTGAAACCATGACAGCACGAGTGATGCTGAGGAGACGTCCAGTTTAAACAGACCTTTATTCCTGGAACACAAACACATGAAGTGATGCTGCTAAAGAAGAACATTTAATCGCACTAATGAATCAAGCATCTGTTTGTCTGTCAGTCTGTCAACAGTTCCTCTGATCGACTTCAGACTTGGTGGGTATTTTGTTTTTGCAGCGGTCAAAGTCGATCAGCGTGTTGCTTTGTCTGCTGTAAATCTGCCTGTACAAAGGGAAACATGCATGTTTTAGATGCAAACTCACAACATGGCTGCATTTTTGTGATTATGTGTATTTTATATTGATTTATTCTATTATGTTTTGTATATGAATCTTTACAAGTGTGTCGATACAAAGGCTTGATTAAAACAAAGGTCTCAGCTGTGCTGTTAGGGATGCTCTCATATTTGTTTCAAATGTAATAAATCAAAGGATTTCAGGCTTTTCATCCTTTTATTTGTTTGGTTCTAACAGCAGGTGGATAAAAACATGCAGGTGATGAATATAATTGTGTGATATTATGAGCATTGTGAATAAAGAAAGAGCAGAGATAGTAAAAAGGAAACAGGTGATGGACGTGAGATTTTCAGAACAAAAGCTCCTCAGTGAGACGATCACCTGGACACAAGGTCAGGCAGCTGGGACTCATCTAGAGAGCAAAATGGAAAAGTGATCTGTGCAGAACATCACTGTTGATTGCAGTTATTTACATCAGACTTCTTCTCTGAGATAAGAGCAGCATTTGTGGGAAAGATGACAGTATTTCCAGGCTGGATGCTGTTTGCAGGGAGAACTGAATGAAAGTCTCCTGCACCTCAGCGCTGAGGTCCACACCTGTGAACACAGATGAGGTCAATCTGCTGCAGCACGTAGAGCTTTACTGATCAGCAGGTTCAAAGGATTCAGCAGAGCGTAGAGTCAGAGCTAAATGCCACATCACCATAGAGTTTGTTAACAACAGCTTTCTTTGCCCTTTGTCTCGATGGACTGAATCAGGGATACTCGTCATACTTCACCTCAACCACGTCACTGAGAGACCCCAGCCTGACACAGCAGCAGAGATGATGAAAGCAGAAACAGCAAACAGATGCTTCAGTTGTGTTTCTCTCTGTGTGTGCGCTCACGCCCACTTGTGTGTGTGAACTTTCCACGTACCTCAGCTTGTTTCTCCAACATGAGCCATCAGGGCTGAAAAACATCACTAACACATGAATTCTTTCTCTTTTTGTTATCACCTGTGATCATGTGTCTCATGTTTCTGTCATTCACCAGTTCTTGTAGAGTTACGTGTAACTAGACTTCTGTGGGACGTAAATGATTGTTTTGTATGCAGATCTGTACAAAGGATGGAAACACTTGATTACAAAGGAGATCTCAGCTGTGTTGTTGTGGATGGACTTCAACGTATTTGTTAAAAAAGAGAATAAAGCAAAGTGTTTTAGCTGTTTGGGAGTTTTTGTTTGATTCCATTCAGTTTTATTTCTATGGAGTCAAATAATAAGAAAGGCTCTAGAACAGCCCTGAGTTTGTCCAGGTGACACTCCTCTGAAGAACAAAGACAAAGAGGAAGAAGGGGATTCGTTTTCAAGTCTTGTTTCTTTCAAAATAAAAGCTGAAATGTTTTGGAAGCATGATAATATTTCAGCCAGGATGCCGTCTCCAAGGAGACCTGCACCTCAGCGCTGAGCTCCACATCACGCCCTGTGAAAGCACAGATATAAATCTGCTGCAGTGAGAAGAACTTTACCCAACACAAGTGTAGAAGTAGACATTTGACTTTACCTACAACCTGTTAACAACAAAGCTTTCATTGCCTCTTGTTGATGTCATGTAGGACTAATCATACTTCACATCAGCCATGCACACGTCAGAGGATCTCCAGGCTTTCAGTAATAAAGCCAAGCAGATGATGTGAACATAGCAATAGTAACACATGCATCATAATCAGCTGTATGTGTCGACTATGTGGCACCTCAGTCTTGTTGGCATGAAGAAAAGTTGTGTAACATGTAGCATAAGGGCTGCAAAGACATCATGTAGACAGCAGTCGTCTGTTAGTCGTAACGTATCTCCTGTTAAAGAGTTAAATGTGCGTTATCCATCTCTGTCCTCTCACAGCTCGCCGTACACCAACTCCAGCTGTGGTAACCATGGCTGTGCCCATCAACACGCTGAAGCTGAGACGCCACCCGTCACTATGGCGACTCCAATAGGGTTACCTGTCAGCTGTGGACGCATGAAAGGAAAACAGCAGAAACACAGACATGTTTACTGGAACATTTCCTATTGACAGCTTTATGGAAAAGTGGGTTTAAACACTTTTCTATGTTTTATTTTGTTTATTTATGGATTTATTGTGAAAGGAATTTCAAAGGTTTAATTTGACCTTTCCCCTGTTTTTCATACAGACTGGAGACGAATGGATGGTGCTTTCTTTGTTTGTCTAAAGATAATGAATAAAACTCTACACACATCTTAAACCACCCTCCTTTCTATATATTTTGTTATATAAATGGAAAGTATATAAGACACAAACTGAGCTTATATGATACTAAGGACCCTGGAGGTCAGTCCACCTTTATAATTCAGCACAGCCTGGAGTCTCTTAGTCAAGCTTGTTTGTGTTTTCTGTGAGGAAGTTTTCAGCAGCAGCTCTTTTCTTGGATGTTGGTTCCCTTTGTTTCCATCCTCTGTTAAGATGTTTCAGTAATGTTGAGGTCTGGGGAGGCCAATCCATGGCTGACGTCCTGTGATGCTGCATTAGCAGTTTGTTCATAGTGAAAAATGAAGCCACTGCCAATCAGACATTTGCACAGTGGATCAACTTCTGATGGTACTGTCCTGAATTCCACACCTATAATATGTTTGCACATCCTGATGAATATGTGCAGCTGATTTTCAGTCCAGTTCCTGTGTGACAGACGCCAGTCTTTCTGCCTGTGTCCTTCCTTAACAATAGAGCCATCCTTCCACTGAGACTGTTTCTGATGAGGCTTCACTGAGCAGTAGATGGATCCCTCAGCTCATCTAATCGTCCTATTTCTAACACATGACTGTCAGAAACTGTTAATCTGCTGCAGCTCTTTAACTCCTCCACTTCTTTTTTTGTAATCTCTTAGTTTCCTCATCTTTTAAGGTGGCACTGCACACCAGATCCAAAGTCAACATGCTGTTATATAATGGAGTTGAACCTGTAATGGAGTTTGATTTAAACCAATCAGCAATTAAGTGAATGATGATGAGCAAAGATGGTGGAGGTGGTGGATGAAGACCCGGACAGCTGTGGTTGGCTCCTCGTATAGAGCAGAGTGAGGTTGTGTTTGCACATTATTATAAAACCATGTTCACCATATATTTTAGCTGCAGACAATAACATGATTTCTTTGCTGTGGTGATTTTATTCCACTTTGGTAAAATGGAAAACCATCATTTCTTGCTGTAATTCACACATTATTCCAAGAGCCTCAACACGAGCCTTGTAGTCCGACCATATATAGACAAATCAATAGTTGTGTTTGTAACAGCTCATGAACATGAATCGTTCCACATTACTTTGAAATCATTGTAAACTAAACTGGAATAAATGAGTGTTTATATATAGTTTTGTCTCAGCTGTTCATACACAGTGTTTCAGTTCTTATCAGAGTCCCACCGTCTCACTGTGGTGAACCTTTAGCTCTGTTGTAAGCGTGTTGTTAGACCAGGTTTCCCTCATTTAAAAATAATCTCTCATTAGAAATGGACATGATGTCTAAGACATAGAAATGCTTATTATGGGTTCACTTGATGTCACTGAAAAGATGCACATGGGTAACGTGCAGGCCATCCAGCTCCGAGGTTTATCTCCTCACCTCGAGTCTGCGACACTCTCTCCGTGTCCTCTCAGATAAGGGCGCGCACATTTCTGCACGATCTTCTAAATTACAAAGAGCGATTCACAAAACAGAAGCTCACAAAACACTCATCACAAACCAAAAGTGGCTCCACTGAGCGTCAAACTGTCACCAGAATTTACTGATAATCTAAAGACTCACAGAACTCATTTTGTCTCATTGTGTCTTAGTTTGAGACATAAGTGCATGATCATAATACTGTGTAGTTAGATGAGACAGAGCTGATGCTTGCTCTTAATTATCCTCTTCATGTTTCCCGAGCCTCAGCAGTGGAAGCTACCATGGATAGAAAGACTATGACTCATCTTAAATCTCAAATCTTTGTCTCCAAAGAGCTGCTGATGTGTCCGATATGATCCACAAGCTTAAACTAGGATTATAAGTGTGTGCAGTGATGTGTGTGAAACCTCTGAGGACTCACACGTGTGTGCTTCAGCCCACACACACATATGAAGCACTGCGACCTCACACAGAAGTGTTTTACACATCCAACCTGAATCCTGATCATTTCTACAGTTTATTAAGTTCAGCTTCACCTGAACATCAGTGATGAAGCTGCTCTGACTCCATCACAGCTCACAGCTGTTGGAATGAGTCAAACAATGAAGAAGGTTCAGAAACAGCTGATGATTTTACAGAAACATGATGCAAACATGAAAATGGACACATGATTTTTTATTAACAGACACCGTTTATGTTTCACTGTGCATGACGTCATCAACACTGACACCAGGGGGCGCTCATCACCAGCCTGAGGAAGTGTGATAATGGGGGGAGACGCAGTGTTGTGTGTACTGCAGTCGGACAGAAGGAAAAACTTCCTCCTGAAAACATTTTCATCCTTCCCAAAAGTGTTTGAGTCAAATGTTACAAATATATAAATACAATAAAACACAGGGTCTTACATAAAATTAGTGATGCAGTTGTGCACTGAGCACCTTTCCAATGTTCCTTCCTCAGATGAGTCCAGCTGCTGAACACATTAACATCTGTATGTAAATGTAGCCGAGAACCAACCTGAGCACTGCTGGGAAAATACAAAGGCAACCATCAAAGTGCTGTATTATCTTATTTATTCTGAATGTTGACTTAGATCCACACCACGATTTATCAAACTATAGAACTAAAATAACAACAATCGTCTGCTTCTTTAAAATTTCTTTCATTACATCAAACCAGTGAAAACTGAAAAAAACAAAGAGCTGTTAGCATGTTTAGACCAACTTTGAGACAGAGACTGTAAAGTTCTGCACTTTAAATCCTGCCTGTGTTCCTGCAAATGATTCACACTGAAAGTATCTTAGTTTAGTATTGAGTGAGCCACAAAGCAGCCTGATAGCTTTAAAACAGTAAAAGTAAATGAAATTGACAGTTTCAGTGTAGCTGGATCTATTATTGGGGGGTCATGACCCCCGTAACCCTGCCTGGTCCTGAGGTCAAATCCACCATCTTTGTTTCAGAGCTTCATGTTCTCCCGTGTTTGTGTGCGTCCTCTCCGGTACTCCGGCTTCCTCCCACAGTCCAAACACATGCAGTTAGTGGGGTCAGGTTAGCTGTGAGTGGTTGTGTCTCTGTGTTATTCCACCTTAATCAATGACTTCCTGTTAGCATGAAGTGCTTCTGTAGGACTGATGTCATTTTCATGGTTGGATCATTTAAATGAAGCTGGACTCAGATGCAGTAAATAAGCTGATTGATCATTAATGAATAAAGCTGGTCAAACACATCACGTGGACACATGTGATTGTGTGTTGTAGTATTGATCCCAATGCTGGTATCAGTCCTGGATCAATAACACTGGATGGATGCGTTCAGCATGGAGCCCTGAGCTGTGTTACAGACAAACATGGAAACTGACAGGTCTGTGTCATTCACAGTCTGTAACACTTCTAAACAACAGAGGCTGACCCAAGTGCCTCAGAGCCAGGCACGCTCACATCACAGCTCTCTAAATAAGCCAGTTTCAAAATAAGAGCTGAAAGCTGTGTTTGCTTGTGTTAGCTTATTATTGTGGAGACTAACATTCAGTGATCATGTGTTCAGACTCATAATGATTACTCTCAGAAATCCTGATCTTTGTATTTACTGTGTGTTGGATCAATAACTGAGATTCATGGTATCACACAGCTGTGCTGCTGCTGATGTCAGCACATCTGGAACAATACGAGGTATCTGCTACCAGACTGAGCAGGACGTGAGACCTGTGGACTGTTTAAAGCTGTCCCTCCACAGCTCACTCAGACCTGATCCACACCTCAGTGATATTCTCTGACTTCCTCAGTAGAGACAGAAACCATTCAGATCTGGGACCATCAGCTGACTGATGATGTCACACAGACTGTGTTTTTCAGGAACAGTGATTCTGATGTGAGCCTGCTAGCTGACAGCAGACCTGATGAAAGCACATGTTCACATCTGTGAGGACAGACTGGACTCTTTGACTGCACCTTGGTTCTCCTCAGAGGTCTGTACAGGAGCATGTCCACCCCCACTGAAGATCTCAGTCACTGTGAAACATAGAAAGCTGCTTGTGTGGCCTCTGCCTCACATGTAGATACAGCTACAGGTTTCTCTGTCAGTCAGACTGAAACAGTGTCCTGATGCTGCATCATTCAGCTCTGTGCCCCAGTCAGCATCACTGGGAGCTACCAGTGTTTCTGCCCTTTTCCTGTAACACTACACTCAGCACAGGCTCAGCTGGTATCCAGTGTTGGACTTTGGCTTCAGCTGCTGTGATAGATCCTCTAACATAGATCAGCTCTGCTAAATGTTGTTAGATAAGTGCAGCTGCTGTCATGTCCTGATGTTTCTCTGGCTCAGCAGCTTCTCCATCAGAGGTTCACATGGAGCTGATCCAGTATCTCCAGTAACTGTGTTCTGTGCCTCACTGGTTCATCCTTCTGTCTGTGTGACGTCAGTCAGATGTTGAAGTTCAACTCTGTAATCTTCACTGTGTCACAGAGTTCAGTGAGTCCCGTTATTCACAGTATCAATCAGATCATCAGAGAACAGCTGATCAGCAATCAGTGGTGCCAACAGCGCCTCCTGTGGTGAGAGGATGCAATAATGCAACGTAGCATTTTTCCACTGAACACTTGCAGTCATGGAAACTGTCTGTTGGATCTGTGTGACGTTGCTTTCTTGGTTAGAGTTCCTCACAAACGTCCAGATGATTCTTCTAATGAGGCGTCGACCATGTTTGCAGCTCTTTGGAAGAAAACGTCGCCCTTTGCCATCCTTACTTTTCTTTGACTTCTTCAAATGCAGCTGAACTCCAGCTGGTATTTTCTTGGACTTTGCAGCTGTTTCTGGTCATCAGTTCATTCCTGCAAACCTCTGAAGCTGAACAACAATGATGCTGCATTGCTGGCTGATCCCAAAAGGTTGATTCTGTTCATCTGGACGTTTTCAGAAACGTTTGCTCACTGATCAGGTGACTTCTTCAGTCTCAGCTGACTGCAGCTTTACAAGCTTACAAACAGCACATTTGCACAATGACTGAAAGCAGCAGCACCTGATATATATGATACTAATATAATACATATACATATATAATCCATACTAATGATGAAGGAACTGAGCTCACAGTCCATTGTTCATTCAGTGAACTACTCAGTTTATTTTGGGCCTCAGAAATGCTCACTCTGTTTGTACATCACTGTCAGCAATAGACTCATTCTGCTGTGTGGACAGGAACACATGTGACATCACTTCCTGTTTGTTTGTGACTGAAGAGGAAGAAGTTTACAAGGAATCATTTAGAAGAGTTTCAAACATCAACTGATTGAATCCATGAATCTGAAAACGTGTTTGTGAGTGAAAGAGACAGACATGTACAGACTGAACTATCTGTTCAACAGTCAGAGTGTTTCTGTAACAGGAGACACTCTTTACACTCCACTCAGCACAGGGACACTGAGGAACCAGACCAGACTCCAAACCCAGGATAAAGAGTTTGAGTGAATGTGGTGTTGAAGGTGTGGAGGTGGATCAGAGTGTCAGAGGAGACTCTGTAGAAGGACAGAGTGCCAGCAGGACAGTCCACATACACTGCTGCTCTGTTAGAGACAGAGGAGGAGGAGGAGGAGGAGGAGGAGATGGATGTTTTTATTTTATTGTGCCTGACATAACGAGGACCATTTAAATCACAGATCAGACTCCAGGACTGATCATTCCATCCAAACACACAGTCAGCACTGTCTCCTTTCCTTCTGATGCTTCTGTAACTCACTGATATACAAACGTTTCCTCTCCACTCGACCTCCCAGTAACAGCGACCAGTCAGACCATTTCTACACAGCAGCTGATAAACATCAAATCTGTCTGGATGATCAGGATATGACTGAACCTTCTCCACACGTGTCACCTTCCTGTTGTTGTCAGACAGTTGGAGCTTTGTGTTCACTGTGTTTGTGTCGATTGTGAGTTGACAGGAATCTGATGGAGAGAACAAACACAATCCAGCTGCAGTTATTGATCCATCATCTGTTCATTGATTGACACTTTGATGATGACTCCTGACATGATGAAGATGGTTGAATGTGTGCTGCTTTGTTTTCATGAATCCCATTAAAAACACACTTACACTTCCTCAGACCTGGTCTCAACCATCGGACTCCAGCAGGCTCCACCCTGAAAGGAGGAGGGGGGTCAGAGCAGCACAGTCAGCATGCACACATGGACATTACATGGCTCTCACACACACACTGTTACACACTGAGCTCAAAGCTCGGCTCCACTGTTTTATTCAAAGAAATCTACATTTATTTATCAGCACATTTAAAAACAGCTTGAGCCAAAGTGCTGCACAGAGTAGAGAGAAAATAGGAAACATACACAGTAATGACTATAAAGACTGGTCAGGATTGAAAGCTACAGAGTACAAATGTGTTTCCAACCGGCTTTTAAAAATGTCCAGTGTTGGTGACGACCTGATGTGAAGGGCGACTGTTCCAGAGTTTGGCTGCAGCCATCGATAAAGCTCACCTCTGTTTTTACGTCTAGTTCTGGTCAGAAGCTGCTTATCTGCAGACCTGAGGGCTCCACTTGGATTCTTTTGTTAAAGAGAGATAAGATGGAGCCAATCCATTCACAGATTTAAAGACAACCAGATCTGGAAGTGGATTCTACCACGTACTGGTAACCAGTGGAAAAAGCTGGAAAAAGCTGGTGATGGGTCGTCTAGCACAGACCCACCGCTGGAACAAGACAATTGATGAGGGAGAGAACTGTGACAGCGCCGTTCCTTCACTTGACCTCAGTCGCTCTCGTCTGCTCCCTCGTAACACTGCTCTTTTTTCTCCAGCTAAACAAAAACAAAACTGAAGTAATAGTCTTTGGCGCCAAAGAAAAACGATTACAGGTCACCAGAGAACTTCAATCTATACATCTAAAAACCACAAACCAGGCGAGAAATTTGGGTGTAGTGTTGGATGCAGACCTAAACTTAGAAAAACACATTAAGACAATAACAAAGTCAGCTTACTATCACCTCAAGAATATTTCAAGGATAAAAGATCTGATGTCTCAACAGGACCTGGAAAAACTAGTCCATGCATTCATCTTTAGTAGGCTTGATTACTGTAACAGCATCTTTACAGGTCTACCTAAAAAATCAGTGAGACAACTACAGCTCACTCAGAACTCTGCTGCTCGAGTCCTCACTAAGACCAAAAAAGTGGACCACATCAGTCCAGCTCTGAGGTCTTTACACTGGCTGCCTGTCCGTCAGAGGATAGACTTTAAATTTTTTTTTTTTTTTTTTTTTTTTTTTTGGAAGTGACATCAGAAACAGCAGCATGTGACACCACGTGATGGCGGAGCTTCAGTTCATCCTTTGTCATCCTTTTTTTTTTTTTTTTTTTTAATAGGACAGGGGGAAAGAATGAAAGAGAGAGGGGGAGAGGAAGAAAGAAAACCAAAGGGGAGAAGAGACGGTGAGAAGGGGGGGAAGAGAGAGAAAAAAAAAAAAAAAAAAAAAAAAAAAAAACTCCTGGGTCACCTGTATGGAGAGAAAGAAAAACAAAAAAAACAGGGGAGACAGCAAACAATAAAGAGCAACATAATAATAAAAAAAAAAAGCACCATCACAATAAACTAGCTAGTCATAGATATCAATAGTTACTAAATAATAAACGATATTGTGCAGCACGCAAGATAGACAGCGCACAGTGTGCTTTGAGGCAGCAGCCAAGAAAGCTGTAGTAGGTCTGTGAATACCCATGTGTACACCTGTGTGCATACCTGTGTGGATCAGCATGCTTGCATTCCAAAGGTTTCTCCATGTAATGATCTGCTAGAGAGTGTGGGGAGCCACAGCCCTGTCCTCTATGGTATCAAGCAGGTATGGAGGAGATCAAAACTCCAGACATCCAGAGGCACCCAGAACACAAGAGACCAAGGAAGACCCACAGAGGGGCAGCCGCGCCACTGTCCCAGTAAGAGCTTAGGAGAGTCCCAGATGAGAGCTCATTCAGCAGCCGCGGAGCAGAAGCCAGGGGGAGTTGCAGTGACGCGCCCGTGAGCTCCGCCGGCAGCCAGCTGTGCCTGAGTGACCGAGCCCCAGGCCGAGAGGCCGGGGGCACCCCACCTCCAAAGTGGCCCGAGTGAGCCCCAATAAGCGGCCGCCAAGGAGTGAGCCGTTGTGTACCCGGACACCCACCCCCAGATACAAAGAACCACCAACGCACCGATACCTGAGGGAGTCCGCCACCGGCAGGGGAAGTGGTGGTGGGTGGAGATAGGCCTCCAAACCTTGGAGGGCCCAAGATGTCCCCAGAGAGGTGGCGTCTGATACCCAACCTGACATATAGACACAGACATACAGGCACACACAGACACAAACATCCATTCCCACCCTCATGCTCTCATATCGTTAGCTTCATAGCATAAGTGCCTAAGTCATTGACTTAGTCAAATGACTTAGGCAATTATGCTATGAAGCTAACGATATGTACTTCACACTCAACCGACGTGGAGACAGACATAAAGGGACGCTGTATACACGATCACACTCCCCAAGCGTACTCTACTAACCGGGTCTAGGTACCCTTGCCCCTGGAGGGGGGAACTGCACCCAGACCCAGGTGGTGTTACCCTTTTCCCTGCGGTGGGGAGAGGCAGACCGCCCCGACTCCGCAGCAGCAGGGAGGCCCCAGACCGCAGTCGGATGGCCCACTCCTCCTAGCCCCCCCGCTCCAGTAGGCCGCAGAGAATGGGGGTGAGAGAAGACTCCAAACCTCCCTCCACCCGCTCATTGTAGTGTTGATGCATATGTGTTCTAAGGTGCAATTAAAACCCAGGAGGGCATAGAGCTACCTGTCAGAGAGCAGCAGGTAAGCGCATAGTCCCTCCTGCTAGCCCTCAATGTCTACATGTATTTAAAATTGAGAGGTGGGCAACGACGCCAGGGGTGAGGCGTACACCCTGATGGTAACTTGGACTCCGTGTATCGTGCCCACCCCCAAGATCCTATATGTATGTGTAATGAGGGTGTGAGTAATGTGAATGTCTAAGTTGTGGGATAAAATTGAGGCAGAGGCAGCCAGAAGGGGACAGAGGGGGGGGTAGCCTCCTCTGCATCCTGGTGACATACCCCTACTCCAAGGCCCTGCATGTGTGGGTGGTTGTGGTGGAGCAGGAGGAGGGAGGCAGCTGGAGATGGGGAGGGAAGGAAGGGAGGGGCAGGTGACCCCTCCCTGGGGCCAGCTCCCCCGCTGACCCCAGTAGGCACTCCCACACTTCGCGACCCGCCAGGGAAAGGGGGGCCCAGGCCCATCCAGACCGGGGCCCAGCGCAGCAGCGCCCCCCGGCCCCACAGAGCCCGGGACAGTCCACCCAACCCCACCACAGAGAAAACTGCACCCACCCCACCATCCACTCGTCTTCCAGACTACATGAGACAATAGACGCCCAGGCTGAGATCTTCCTCCACCTCTCCTGTATCTCCCCCTCCTGCAGAGAGTTCCTGAGGGGAAGAAAGCTCCTGCAAGGTGTAACAATCTCCCCCACCGGTTGAAGAGCCCCACAGGCGACTCGACACGCCGGCGGCACCCTGCGCCAGGGATGGGCTCCCATGCACCCACCCGCCCACAACCCCGGCAACACACAAACCAGGACCCAAGGCCCCGAGGCCCAGCCAGGGCCCCGGCCCAGAGATGGAGCGCCCCCAGACCCTCACGCCCATCCCGGACCCACCCAGGGGCAGACAGGCTACCAGGTCAGTAACCCACGTCCATCACCACAGACCCTCCCCTAGCCCCGCTGCACGCAGCCACGAGGAAAAGGTCAGAAAAAGGCCCCCAACCGGACATGACCGGTTGGGGGCATCAGACTTTAAAGTTCTGATGCTGGTCTATAAAGCTCTGAATGGTTTAGGACCAAAATACATCAATGACCTCCTGACCCAGTATGAACCTTCCAGATCCCTCAGGTCATCTGGATCCGGTCTTTTATCAGTTCCCAGAGTCAGAACCAGACACGGAGAAGCTGCATTTAGCTTTTATGCTCCTTATATCTGGAACAAACTCCCAGAAAGCCTCAGATCAGCTGAAACACTCAGTTTATTTAAATCCAGGTTGAAGACTCACCTGTTCTCAGCTGCATTTGAATAAAGCACCAAATCCACACCTTTAAGCTTAAATTTCAAAACTTACATTTAACTACTGATTTTATCTACTGTTCTGATTTTATCTGTTTTGATTTTATATACTGTTTTGTTTGTTTGTTTGTTTGTTTGTTTGTTAATTAGTTATTTAGTTTATTTGCTTGTTTTAATCAATTTTAAATCATGCTTTTTATTTGTTTTTGTTTCTAATTTCTCTGTAAAGCACTTTGAATCACCTTGTTGTTGAATTGTGCTATACAAATAAACTTGCCTTGCCTTGCCTTGCCTTTATTGAGCTTACATGAATATGCACAAGTTCATTAACACATGACGTCTTACACAGGTATGAACAAAGAGTACCAGTCTGTGCATAGTGTGTGTGTGTGTGTGTGTGTGTGTGTGTGTGTTCCAGATGTGACCCTGTGACCCCAAAGCTGGTGCTAAGAGTCCAGCGGTCCCCCTAACAAAGGGCTCTTATACTTAACCAGACACAGAGTAGGTGTCCTCCTACACCAGGGGTCTCAAACTCGCGGCCCTCGGGCCAATTGCGGCCCGCAGGACGATCGTTTTTGGCCCCACCTTAATATGAAAATGTAATGTTAGTTTGATAATGTATGACACTTTACAGTGTTGTGGGCGGAGCTGAATTAACCCACCAATCAGGGTGGGATATGGATCTCAGGGGACACCAGCCGGGCTTGATGCAAGCAGGGAAACATTTCTCAATGAGTCAAAGTTCCAGCAGCGTTGCCCTGGAGTGTTTCTTTCTTTCCTGTGCCTGGCTGGCTTCCTCCTTTCTATTGGGCAAACGCCGACATTCGCCCCAGCGCGCTGCGTTCACAACACTTCAAAAAAAGTTGGTTTTTTAAGTTGCTGCCCAGCGGGACATTATACGTATATAGATTTATACACACGTCAGTGGGATTTAAAGTTATTTTTCCACAGAAAGAGATCTCATATTAACTCTCACAGTGATGCGTAGGTGGCGGGACTAAAGAAAAGTCATGAACTCAATGCAGCCCAATTTAGTCTGCAGTCATATAGCGACACCTGTTCATCGGCAACAACAGTCCCCGGTAACCCGGACTAATTATAGGGTCGCACCGTAGGCAAGGCAAGGCAAGGCAAGGCAAATTTATTTGTATAGCACAATTCAACAACAAGGTGATTCAAAGTGCTTTACAGAGACATTAGAAACAAAAACAGATAAAAAGCACGATTTAAAATTGATTAAAACAAGCAAACAAACTAACTAACTAACTAAACACACACATTCACACCTGTTCGCGCGATCTGAACCCTTATCATAAGGGGAGCTACCAGTCCTTCTGTGGACGAGCTACTTTCTATTTTAAATTCCCTGAATTTAAAATACTCTCTAGACCCAGTCTAGACCCAGCTGGGGAGCTACCCAGAGCTCTAAACCCACTTAACAAACAAACAAACAAACAAAACAGTATATAAAATCAAAACAGATAAAATCAGAACAGTAGATAAAATCAGAACAGTAGATAAAATCAGTAGTTAATGTAACTTTTGAAATTTAAGCTTAAAAGTGTGGATTTGGTGCTTTATTCAAATGCAGCTGAGAATAGGTGAGACTTCAACCTGGATTTAAATAAACTGAGTGTTTCAGCTGATCTGAGCCTTTCTGGGAGTTTGTTCCAGATATAAGGAGCATAAAAGCTGAATGCAGCTTCTCCGTGTCTGGTTCTGACTCTGGGAACTGATAAAAGACCGGATCCAGATGACCTGAGGGATCTGGAAGGTTCATACTGGGTCAGGAGGTCACTGATGTATTTTGGTCCTAAACCATTCAGAGCTTTATAGACCAGCATTAGAACTTTAAAGTCTATCCTCTGACGGACAGGCAGCCAGTGTAAAGACCTCAGAGCTGGACTGATGTGGTCCACTTTTTTGGTCTTAGTGAGGACTCGAGCAGCAGAGTTCTGAATGAGCTGTAGTTGTCTGACTGATTTTTTAGGTAGACCTGTAAAGATGCTGTTACAGTAATCAAGCCTACTAAAGATGAATGCATGGACTAGTTTTTCCAGGTCCTGTTGAGACATCAGATCTTTTATCCTTGAAATATTCTTGAGGTGATAGTAAGCTGACTTTGTTATTGTCTTAATGTGTTTTTCTAAGTTTAGGTCTGCATCCATCACTACACCCAAATTTCTCGCCTGGTTTGTGGTTTTTAGATGTATAGATTGAAGTTCTCTGGTGACCTGTAATCGTTTTTCTTTGGCGCCAAAGACTATTACCTCAGTTTTGTTTTTGTTTAGCTGGAGAAAATTGTGGCACAACCAGTCATTAATTTCCTCAATGCATTTACCAAGAGCCTGTACAGGGCCTCGGTCTCCTGGTGACATTGTGATATATATTTGTGTGTCATCTGCATAGCTATGATAGTTTTGTTGTTCTTTATAATCTGTGCCAGTGGGAGCATGCAAATGTTAAACAGAAGGGGTCCCAAGATGGAACCTTGGGGAACTCCACATGTGATACTTGTCTGCTCAGATGTGAAGTTACCTATTGATACAAAGTATTTCCTGTTTTCTAAGTATGTCTTGAACCAGTTTAGTACAGTTCCTGAAAGACCTGTCCAGTTCTCCAGTCGTTTGAGTAATATGTTGTGGTCAACTGTATCAAATGCTGCACTGAGATCCAGTAAAACTAGGACTGACATTTTTCCACTGTCTGTATTCAGACATATGTCATTAAACACTTTGGTCAGAGCGGTTTCAGTGCTGTGGTTCTGTCTAAAACCTGACTGGAAGGCATCGTAGCAGTTATTCTTTTTTAAGAAGTAACTGAGCTGTTGAGAAACTGCTTTTTCAATGATCTTACTTAAAAATGGGAGATTTGAGATCGGCCTGTAGTTGTTCATTTGTGTCTTGTCAAGGTTGTCCTTTTTCAGTATAGGTTTTATTACGGCAGTTTTTAGTGATTCTGGAAACACACCTGATAATAAAGAAAAGTTGACGATCTGTAACAGGTCTGACTCTAAAGTCTTTGAGACCTTTTTGAAAAAACTTGTTGGCAGGACATCTAAACAGCAGGAGGAGGAGTTCAGTTGACCTAAGATGTCCTCCAGGTCTTTGCTGTTAATCGGGTGAAACTGTTTCATGGTGTTTAAACAGTTTTTTTGGTGGACACAGTACATATCCTGGATCTGCTGTTGATGTACCAACTGCTTGTCTAATTTTTTGGATTTTTTCTGTGAAGAATTTGGCAAAGTCATTGCAGGCCATGGTCGAATGAAGTTCAGCTGCCACTGACACAGGTGGGTTTGTTCGCCTGTCAACTGTAGAAAATAAGACCCGAGCATTATGGCTGTTTTTAGTGATGATGTCAGAGAAGTAGGACCTCCTTGCACTCCTCAGTTGTAAATTAAAATTGTGAAGTTTCTCTTTATAGATGTCATAGTGAACCTGCTCAGCTTTCCTACACTCTCTTTTTTCATTTTTCACCAGTGTGGAGTTTCTCCATGGAGACTCCTTCCTTCCTTCACCTTAATGGGAGCAATAGTGTCCATTACATTTAACATGTTAGCATTGAAGCTATTGACGAGCTCATTGACTGACCCTCTGGACAGGTCAGGTGTTAATGGGAAGACCTGGTTAAAAATTGCACTACTGTGTTCAGTTATACACCGTTTTGTGATCACTGTTGTTGATATATTTATGTGGGCTGAGATTTTACTTTCAAAGAAAACACAGTAATGATCAGACACGCCCACATCAGACACAGTAACCTTTGAAATGCTCAGGCCTTTGGAGATCAGTAGGTCAAGAGTGTGTCCTCTATTATGTGTGGCCTCTGTTACATGCTGAGTCAGCCCAAAGTTGCCCAGAGTGTTACTCAGGTCTTTAGTCCCTTTGTCCTGAGGGTTGTCCACATGAATGTTAAAATCCCCAGCAATAATTACACAGTCAAAATCAACACAGATCACAGACAGCAGTTCACTGAGGTCATTAAAAAAGTCTGTGCAGTATTTGGGAGGCCTGTAAACATTAAGAAACACAACTTTGGATGGGGCCTTCAGCTGTAAAGCCACATATTCAAAAGACTGAAAACTTCCAGGAGATAGCTGCTTACATTGAAATGATTCATTAAATAAGACAGCAACCCCTCCTCCTCTCCTGCTCACCCTGACCTCACTGATAAAACTGTAGTTAGGAGGGGTCGTCTCGATGAGAACAGCTCTACTGTTACTTTGGTCCAACCAAGTTTCAGTTAAAAACATAAAATCAAGGCTGTGCTCAGTGATTAAATCATTAATTAAAAATGTTTTCCCAGCTAAAGATCTAACGTTTAATAAAGCCAACTTAAGTGTTTTAGAGGCATTACTTGTCCCCTCGTGTTTGGGAGCAGTCTGTGGCACACAAGGTATGTTTACTATGTTTAAGGATCTTTTAGAGTGCACCTCTCTGTGTTTTGACCAGGCCACATGTCTCCTGTCACCTAAAAGTACAGAGATTTTAAAACCTTCTAGTAAACAGGGTCCCAGCTTCTCCTGGGAAAAGTCACCACTGCCATAATCCTCGCAGCCCGGACCCTCCACACATCACACATCAGACTGCGGAGACAGAGCATGAAGGTGGTAAGGAGGAACTAAGGGGGGCGAGGCTGGGCAATGTGACTTCGATTGCTCTGTTGAGGGTGGGGCTCGATGGCGAACCTTTGGCCGCTCTGGTGGGGGGTTTATGGGGGACAAAAAGGGATTGGGCCGGGGGGTAGATCTGAGCCCAGCATTGACCCGCTCCATCATCTCCTCAGTGAATTTCAGGTGTGGGGAGGGGGGAGAAAGGGAGGGGGAGGAGGGTGATGGCCTGTCAGGGGTTTGGGGGACTGGGGAAGATCGTGGTCCCTGGTCCTGGTCGTTGGTGTTGTTGAGAGAGTTGGAGGCAAATAGGGACCCCTCTTCTTGCCTCAGATGTCTCTCCTTTCTGAGGCTCTTCCCAGGTGGGGGCAAATGGAGCTCCTCCTCAAGGTTTCTGCTGGGCTTTGTCTGTTCTTGGAGTACTGTTTGTTCCTCTTTATGAGATAACTCCTCGTTTATCTCAGCCTTGGCACCAAGCACAGATGGATGACGTATGGAATAAAACAAGTTGGAGGTGAACAGTTTCACCCCTGACTTGTTAAAATTAAATCCATTTGCTTTAAACAGATGCCTGCATTCCCAAAAGATATTAAAGTTGTTGATAAAATGCACCGAGTGGTCAGCACATGCTGATATAAGCCATTTATTCAGTGTAAACAACCTGCTGAATCTCTCGTCTCCTCCTCTGACCGGCGGTACAGGTCCACTGATGAATACAGCTGCATTCAGAGAGTTTACAGTATTTAGTAATCCAGTAAAGTCCCGTTTCAGAACCTCCGACTGTTGTTTGGACACATCGTTTGACCCTGTATGCAGAACAGTGTTTGTCACAGTTGGATATTCATCTGCAATTTGAAGAATTCTCTCCTTCAGGTTGTTGACCATATCCTTAGGAAAGCAGAGGACTTTAGTGTTCTTACCGCACATCATTTGTACATCCTTTACGGCAGAGTCACCCACAATCAGAGTTTCAGGCCTAGCCTTTAGCTTTCCCTGTGGTCTTTTACTTTTCAACAGATTTTCAGACCTTATTTCGCTGCTTTTAGATGGATGGTTGTCCGATATAGATCCAGGGTCCTTTGATAGTGGAGCAAATCTGTTGTGCAGTTTCACATTCAGTTGTTTTGGAGGTTTGTTGTTAACCTTCCTATTCACAGTTGTCCAGTCCTGTTTCCTCTCGAACTTCTCTGTCTCGTAGGAAGTGAAGGCCAGTCGGTTTCAGAGACTTCAGCTCGCTGTGCTCTGCCCGTGATACGTCCTCCCCCTTCCAGGAGACATGATTTATGTCTTGGTTTTGCACCAAGACAGTCCAAGGGGGGATTATCACTTGAGGATTTATAATAATGCACAGAGTCTACTTTCTTGGTCATGTTATCTGTGCTCCTTAGCTGTGTACTAGCTTGCTCGTCGCCATTGTTTTGAATAAAAGGCAAGGTTGTTTCATTTCCACACAGTCCATTTACCTCCACGTTTACTTCTAAGCGATGAATTTTTGTCTCCAGTACTGCAATCTTCTGCAGGGGGCTGTGGTAGTCATCTGTGGAGAGGGAAGGCATCTTGTTGCTAGTTAGCCTAGCGGTTAGCACCTTTCCAGGCTTCCAGGCTGTAATCAGGCTTCAGCTGTGTCTAGGCCAAAGACACACGGAGCGCTGAGGATAAGGTAACTATAAAAATGTTGCTGTTTCTGTTAAGAACACTTTAGTCCTAATAATCTATAAGTGTCCAGAAGCTATCGCAGGTAAGCTCATACGGAAAAAAGGGAAAAAATCAGCATAAAAATCAATAAAAGAAGAAAAGCATTTAAGGAGCAAAGAGATGAAGTGTCCACACTCGCAATTTGTGGCTCGATGTTTTTATTTGCATCACTCCGTTTGCATTGCAGCAAACATGAACATTACATATATTTCAATATAATGTAAAAGCAGTCAAAACAACTAACATCAGAAACAGCTGATGTTATTTGTTATATGTCACGGTGTCATTTCCGCTTCTTTCTCCTGTAACAACAGCCCGGCGCCGTGAGCAGTCGCCTTTTTTGCACTCGCTATCCCTGCACTTTCTACCATCTGCAAACGCCACGGTGTTCGTGTCGTCATGAAAGACATGAATATCGAGGGTAAAAAGAAAGGAGACTGCTACCAGCTTTTTATCTGCCGATCGCCGTGCTACGGTTGCAAGAAAAAGAAGCAGAAATGACCTTCAATAAAGCAACCAAAGAGAATAATGCAGCAGTCGGAGCCACGTGGTTAGTGAGATGATTGCTAAAGCAGGGAAGCCATTCACAGAAGGTGGATTTGTCTAAAAGTGCATGTTGCAGGCTGCAAATATAGTCTGTCCGGGAAAGAAAGGTCAGTTTAGCAACATCAGCCTTTCTGCCAACACCGCAGCAGATCGCATTTCTGACCTGTCAAGTGACATTTATGACCAACTGTGTGAGAAAGCCAAATGTTTCAGTGTATACTCAGTCGCTCTTGATGAGACCACAGACATCACCGACACTGCCCAGCTCCCAATGTATGTCCGTGGTGTTGATGACAGTTTTGAAGTGATGGAGGAGCTGCTCACAGTAATTCCAATGCATGGCCAGACCACCGCTCAGCAGATATTTACAAGCTGTGTGATGCCATTGAGAATGTTGGTTTGCCATGGAAGAGGTTTGTTGGAATAACAACAGATGGAGCGCCATCAATGACAGGGAGGAAAAATGGACTGGTGGCACAAAACAAACTGGAAGAGGAAGGCGTGGAGGAGGCCATTGCTCTGCACTGCATCATCCATCAGCAGGTCCTTTGCAGCAAATGCCTGAAGTTTGACAATGTGATGTCTATTGTTGTGAAATGCATCAACCAAATCAGATCCAGGGGCTTAAAGCACCGAAGGTTCTGAGCTTTTTTAGAGGAAATGGAGTCAGAATATGGGGATGTGCTCAACTTCACTGAGGTACGTTGGCTCAGCAGGGGAAATGTATTAAAGAGACTTTTTGAGTTGAGAGCAGAAGTGAAGCCTTCATGGAGAAGGATGGAGTTAGTGTTCCTGTGCTAACTGATCCCAAATGGCTCATGGACTCAGCTTTTCTTGTTGATATGACACATGAGCTTAATGTACTGAACAAGACGTTACAAGGCCAGGGGCAACTTGTCAGTGCTGCCTATGACAACGTGAGAGCATTCTCCACAAAACTGGCGCTCTGGAAAGCTCAGCTCTCTCAGACAAACCTTTGCCATTTCCCAGCATGCAAGGCACTCGTGGATGCAGGCACACCATTCAGTGCTGACAAGTATGTTGATGTCATTTTGAGGCTACAGGAGGAATTTGATCACAGATTTGCTGACTTCAAGACACACAGAGCCACCTTTCACATTTTTGCGGACCCCGTCTCCTTTGATGTGCAAGATGCCCCTTCTGTGCTTCAAATGGAGCTCATTGAGCTGCAGTGCAACTCTGAACTCAAAGCAAAGTTCAGGGAGGTGAGTGGAAAAGCAGACAAGCTTGGACAATTTTTGAGAGGATTGAGCCCTAGTTTCCCTCGGCTTTCCCGAATGTTTAACCGGACCATGTGCCTTTTTGGTAGCACATACTTGTGCCAAAAGCTCTTCTCCACTTTGAACTTCAATAAGTCCAAGTACAGGTCCAGACTTACGGATGATCATCTTCAAGACATACTGAGGGTCGCAACTGCTTCCTCCCTCAGGCCAAATCTGGCTCGGCTATGCGAGAGGAAACGCTGCCAGGTCTCTAGCAGCAAGGAGTAGGCAAGAGAAGCCATGTTCAGAAGAACAGTTCATTTTCTACAGTGTTCCATTCATGTTCAGAAGAAGGTTACAGAACCGTTAATACAGACATTTTTATCTAAATACAGCAGATATAGAAGACTGAAAGAAACACATAAGTTCACTGACTAAAAATATCTTATTCTTATTTTATTTATGTATTACAGATTGATTTATTTTCTTATTAATTCTTAATTTGTTTATTTATTTGTCATATTTTGTGTTAAAAAATAAAAATAAAGAGATTTGAGAAGAATGGAAGTTTTTTAACCATGCCTTTCTTGTGGAAAACCTAATGCGGCCCAGCCTCACCCAGACTCTGCCTGCAGCGGCCCCCAGCTAAATTGAGCTGTACGGAGCCCCGCAGGGGACATGGGAGAAAAAAAAATTAGGGAGAAAAAATTATTTGGGAGAAAAAAAAAAACTAGGGAGAAAAAAAAAATTAAGAGTGACTTTTGCGAGATCTCGCAAAACAAACTCGGGATCTCGCAAAAGTATTGCGAGATCCCGCAAAACTTTCTCGCGAAAGTTGAATTCCAACAATGGCGGCAGCTACTTAGTTGTAATATTACTCTTTCTGGGTCACAAAATACACTTTTAAGATATTTTGAGGCGTGAATGTAGTTGTGTAAACGTCAGATACCTGCTCGGTTTACAAGACATCACATATTTGCAAAAGTGCTCCGACGTTTTTGGAGATCTGACACCCACTAGCTCGAAGCTAACGGGAGGTCGAGACCTACTACAGCCGGGAAGAACACTGCTTTCCCGGCACATCGTGCCTCGACCTCCCGGTCAGCTTCGAGCTGGCGGCAACTAGCTCGAAGCTAACGGGAGGTCGAGACCTACTACAGCCGGGAGGAACACCGCTTTCCCGGCACATCGTGCCTCGACCTCCCGGTCGGCTTCGAGCTGGTGGGCACTAGCTCGAAGCTAACAGGAGGTCGAGACCTACTACAGCCGGGAGGAACACCGCTTTCCCAGCACATCGTGCCTCAACCTCCCGGTCGGCTTCGAGCTGGCGGCCTCCGAAGAATGCGGCTAAAACTTTTGCGATATCTCGCAATACTTTTGCGAGATCCCGAGTTTGTTTTGCGAGATCTCGCAAAAGTCCGTCTTAATTTTTTTTTTTCCTCCCTAATTTTTTATTTTTTCTCCCTAATTTTTTTTTCTCCCATGTCCCGTGGGGCTCCGTAAGTTTGAGACCCCTGTCCTACACCATAAATCAGTAAGAGAGGGTACGACCTCTCTCATTGCCCCAAGTGCTGTCTGCATGCCAGAGCACTCTGGAAGGCACACAGAGTCTTTACAGACTACTCAGGATCAAACCTCTATCATTATGCAATCGATTATAAAACTCTAAGCATATATGAGTAAATATTTCTAAGCATAAATGACAATCAACAATATAAACCTTACAGCTGGTTTTAATAACAGAATTCATTTGTTTCTCAAATGAGAAAGAGCTATCGAGAAACACTCCTAAATCTTTAGTTCTTAACTCTTCCAGTGGGCCAAGGTCAACATTATCTGCTAATGCTAAATAGGCTGCTGTTATTAACTAATGCTAATTTGACGTGAATTAGCATTATGCACTAATGCTAACACTTACTTTTTTAACAATGTGAGTAGCTAATGCTAACACTATTTCCCTTAACTTTATAACAATGTGAACGGCTAATGCTAACACTCTTTTTCCTAGCATTACAACATCTGAGCTGCTAATGCTAAGTAGGCTGCCATTAGCACCTACGTCTAATTTAAGGCAAATACGCATTAGAACCTAATGCTCATATCGTTTTCCTTTGCTTTATAACAATGTGAGCAGCTACTGCTAAATAGCATTAGCTAATAACAGCAGTCTAATTTAATGCAAGTTAGCCTCATTTGCATTACAACGATGTGAGGAGTTAATGCTCAGTATGCTGCCATTAGCGGCTAATTCTAATTAGGGGTGAATAATTATTACCAGCTAATGCTAATATCGTATTCTCTTCCCTTTTAACAATGTGAGCAGCTAGTGCTAGGTAGGCTGATGCTAGCAGCTAATGCTAAAGCTAATTTATTGTGAATTAGCATCACATTAGTGAGGAGTTAATGCTAAGTAGACTGCCATTAGCAGGTAATGCTAATTTTAGGTGAATAGGAATTGGCAGCTAATGCTAATACCATATTTTCTTGCTTTAACCCTTTAAAACTGGTCAGAGTGGGCACACTCCGTTTTGCGCAACTATTTTTAAATCCCGGTAGCACTGTAACCACGTGAGCTAGCGCAATAATTTTTTTGCATATGAAACCTGAGGAGTTGTACTTACATCTTATGCCATCAGCTTGTCCTAGGTTACAGTTTCCTTCCACATATGCTTAGGACTCATATTGCACTGCTGGAAATAGTTTATTTTGATGCATATGCTGTTATTTTGCAAATTTGCAGTATAATATTTATTTTTTCGTTTTTCCTGCAGTATATAAAAATTGGTGTATTTCAAAAATAAAACTATGAAGGCACTCAAAATAAATTTCCTGTGGTGGGAAACTATTTTGTGCAACTTTTTTGTATTTACAGTTTTGAGGGATAAGCCTCTTAAATTTCTCTATCTAGAAATATATGTTAAAAAAACGATTTTCAATTTTTTTGTAGTTTATTGCACTTTTTTGCAATTTATGTAATTACTATGCACTTAATACATACATATTATAAAAATTTAGGCTGTAATGGTTGTATTGATGTATAGCAACTAGAAATGCTCCCAACAATGGCTCTACAGCATGTAAAAATATAATATAAGCTCTGGCGGACTTGGTTCTATGGTAGGTCTTAAAGGGTTAAATCAATATCAGTAGCTAATCCGATTGTTCAGTCTGACGTCAGGTGAAGTCATTTTTATGCATTTAAGAGCTGCTTTGAATTCAACCTTACAAACTGAACATTAGAACTATCCTCTTCTCCAGGATTTTCCTGATTTAACATTTCAATATGATTCATTTTTGTTCTCTACACCTGCCGTCATCACTTCAATTATTCCCACTGTGGATTTGATCATATTGTTTTCCCAGCATCTCTACATTTTCCCATCCATACGACCTGTAGCTCATTAACACTATTAATACTGGAAACTGCTGTTGAAGCCTGATGGTGACACTTTCGGGTGAAGAAGTGAATTGCAGTAACAGGACTGGCTGGCTTATGATACACTGGACATTTCCAGCGCTTTGTTTTCTCTGCTCACAGACAACACAGATACACGCATGTATATACAGCCCACGTCCAGCTCTGCATGCACTCCTTCTGCTCCATTTCTATAGAGAATAAACAACGTAACACAATCATTCTCCATTGTTTTCAACTCAACCAGCTGCATTTAATGGAGTTTGAATTTACTTTACAACAGCTGCTGTTGTTTCCTGTCTGCATCCATGTTCTTTATTGTACTCCCCACATTCTGAACTGGTGTAGTTCTTCCTAAAGTACTGCAGTATTCCTGCCAGTACATCCTTTTAGTTTTCCTAACTGTTTCCTCTGATGCTCGTTGCTATTCTTTCCTCAATGCAAATTCATGCTAAGCTCCTTCATATCCATCCCTGTTTCTAAACCTGTAATAATTGCTTTAATGTGTCTTTGGCCTAATTATGAGTCTGTCCATATGTTTTTAGTTGCCCACTTGCTTTGGTTTCTTAGCTCTGATTCTCTGAAATTGATCCTTGAAATCATTTACTGGCATCTCTCCCTCTCACTCCCACTATCCCCAGAACACCAGAGTATTCATCTCCTGGTTTATCATATGGCCTCTTTGCATTTTCTCCAATCATCCCTGTTTCTAGAGTCTCGCCCCATCTGCAGGCAGTCCAAGAGAAACTGCCTCTGCCATTTTCTTCTTCTTAATCTTTGATTTTTCTCTTCACTTTCTCCATTGGGTCTTCTTAGACGCACTTTCCAGAAAGCAGCAACATTTTTTGTGCCCCATTTTTCAAATTGTGCATCTTACTTCAGCTTAATGTGTTTCCTGTTTTGTTTGTACACAGGTCATGTAAAAGAAATCCTACCAGAGGCTCGACAAAGCTGAACTGAAAGACAGCACAGGCAATAAATCAGAGCAGCACAGAACTTAAGCACACATATATAAGGTGATTTAACAAATCATGTCTGTTGTAAATGAGTAAGCCATTTATCGACCTGACTCGGTTTTTAAAATCATCATCGGAAAAGACTGAATCCTGACCTGAGAATCCCAAGTGTACACTTTGGACTTTCCACTGCAGAAAACAGAAGCTTCAGTCCTAAATCCTGCAGGTTGTTGTTACCCAGATCCAGCTCTGTCAGACGGGAGGACTGGGAGCTCAGGACTGAGGACAGAGCTTCACAGCTTCTGTCTGACAGGTTACAGCCACTCAGTCTGAAGAAAGGATGACAAGAAGACATGAAACACTTGTGTTAAAGTATATTCATGGTGCCATGAGGAGCTACTACATTTACAATATTTCAACACTGTTTCAGGACATGCTGGAATCCTTATTGCCTCATGTTACAAAAGACAAATGTGGCAGTTTACTGTGACTTGCATGGATTCATTAAAAAAACAAAACATACGACATTTTCGCCTGAAAATATGTTAAAAGTTTATTTTGTGACCCAGAAAGAGTAATAAGAGCAATATTAAAACTAAGTAGCTGCAGCCATTGTTGGAAACTGGAATTGGCTGGGCTATGAATTCTGGGATATGGTTTTTCTATTTTGTTTTCCGGGTGGAAAATCAGGAGAAATACAGGAGAATGGTGGCTCCGGGAGATTTTCGGGAGGGGCACTGAAATTCAGGATTCTCCCGGAAAAATCGGGAGGGTTGGCATGTATGTTTCCAGGACATGCTGGAATCCTTATTGCCTCATGTTACAAAAGTCAAATGTGGCAGTTTACTGTGACTTGCATGGATTCATTAAATCAAATAAAAAAACATACACACAATGTTAATTTTTTCCAAATGAAATTGATTAAATGATGTTAATTGATGAAAAAAAAATCGATATCGCTTGATCTGACCTCAGCGTTTCCAGTTTGCAGTATTGACTCTTCATCCCAGCAGACAGAAGCTTCACTCCTGAATCCTGCAGGTTGTTGTTACCCAGGTCCAGCTCTGTCAGATGGGAGGACTGGGAGCTCAGGACTGAGGACAGAGCTTCACAGCTTCTGTCTGACAGGTTACAGCCACTCAGTCTGAAATCAAGGTGGAAGGGAGACAAGATCAACCAAACAAATCAGAGCTTTATTGCTTTTTTGTAGTTTTTAAGCAGAAATCAGTGAGGTGCTGGTAGATTCTGTTCTTTTGGTTTATTACCCAACAACACACACATACACTAATATTTGTGACTTTTGTAATAGTAGCATTTACAATGCAAAGCAACAGCGATCACAGATTGAAGGGGCCTGAATAAAACTACAATGCAGTGATTTTTAAGATGACCTGTTCTTCCAATTTCCAACAACAGATTTCTCCAACCTTACAGTTAAAAATAATTCTTTATCTCATACTGAATCTTGGTGCACCTCCCCCCAGTTTATTAAAATGAAGAGGTACTGAAGTTGCTGTAAGTGATGTGTGATGCCACTGATTTCCTTTCTGATCCAATACAAAGTAAAATTCAGGCTGGTATCTGCGATACTGATGAAAACTATTCCTTCAGAATCAATACAAGACATCATAAGAAAATATGATGTTTTGTATAACATAAAAAGCCTGAATTTTAAAATATTCAGTTAATAATCAAAAACAGATGTGACTGAAAATAATAAAACTGAGAAACATTTTATGGCCATTCGATCCTTTTACAACCATTGCAAGAGCTTGGTTGGCATAGCCGGCAATACGTTGGATAGTAATAAGTCCGGTGGGTGATGGGCTCCACCAGGGCTGCCCTTTGTCACCGATTCTGTTCATAATTTTATGTTTAAAGGCTGTTTCAAAAGTTCATTCAAGTTACAATATTGTGGTCAAAAGTTCTCCTTTTTTCTTTTATACTATACAACTACGCTGTCTCATGGTTTTAGGACATGGATCTGTCATGGAAGAAATCTATGACCACTTTTAATCAACATTTTAAAAATAAACATGATCACAGATTTACTTACAGAGCTTTGTTGGAGGCTTTGACCACTGGCAACAGCCTCAGAAGAGCCTCCTCTGAAGCAGAGTATTTCTTCAGGTCAAACACATCCAGATCTTTTTCTGATGACAGTAAAATGAAGGTCAGAGCTGACCACTGAGCAGGAGACAGTTCATCTGTGGAGAGACGTCCTGATCTCAGGGACTGTTGGATCTCCTCCACTAGAGAACGATCATCCAGTTCATTCAGACAGTGGATCAGATTGATGCTTTTCTCTGCAGACAGATTCTCACTGAGCTTCTCCTTGATGTACTGGACTGTTTCCTGATTAGTCTGTGAGCTACTTCCTGTCTGTGTCAGCAGACCTCGTAGGAGAGTCTGATTGGTCTGCAGTGAAAGACCCAGGAGGAAGCGGAGGAACAAGTCCAGGTGTCCATTTGGACTCTGTAAGGCCTTCTTCACAGCACTCCGGTAGAAGTGTTTCTCTGCAGATTCTCTTGTTTCAGACTTCTTGGAGGTTTTTTGTTGTTCTTCGAGCAGATTGAGTCCAGAGTTGATGAAGGTCAGATGGACATGAAGAGCAGCAAGAAACTCCTGAACACTCAGATGGATGAAGCAGAACACCTTGTCCTGGTACAGTCCTCTCTCCTCTTTAAAGATCTGTGTGAACACTCCTGAGTACACTGAGGCTGCTCTGATATCGATGCCACACTCTGTCAGGTCTGATTCATAGAAGATCAGGTTTCCTTTCTGCAGCTGATCAAAAGCCAGTTTTCCCAGAGACTCCATCATCTTCCTGCTCTCTGGACTCCAGTGTGGATCTGTCTCAGCTCCTCCATCATACTTGACCTTCTTCACTTTGGCCTGAACCACCAGGAAGTGGATGTACATCTCAGTCAGGGTCTTGGGCAGCTGTCCTCCCTCTCTGGTTTCCAGCACATCCTCCAGAACTGTAGCAGTGATCCAGCAGAAGACTGGGATGTGACACATGATGTGGAGGCTTCGTGATGTCTTGATGTGGGAGATGATGCTGCTGGCCTGCTCCTCATCTCTGAATCTCTTCCTGAAGTACTCCTCCTTCTGTGGGTCAGTGAACCCTCTGACCTCTGTAACCATGCCAACACAGTCAGGAGGGATCTGATTGGCTGCTGCAGGTCGTGTGGTTATCCAGAGGCGAGCAGAGGGAAGCAGTTTCCCCCTGATGAGGTTTATCAGCAGCACATCCACTGAGGTGGACTTTCTAGGGTCAGTTAGGATTGTAGTTTTGTGGAAGTCCAGAGGAAGTCGACACTCATCCAGACCATCAAAGATGAACACAACCTGGAAGTCTTCAAAGCTGCAGATTCCTGCTTCTTTGGTTTCAGTAAAGAAGTGATGAACAAGTCCCACCAAGCTGAACTTTTCCTCTTTCAGCACATTCAGCTCTCTGAAAGTGAATGGAAATATGAACTGGATGTCCTGGTTGGCTTTGTCTTCAGCCCAGTCCAGGCTGTATTTCTGTGTTAAGACTGTTTTCCCAATGCCAGCCACTCCCTTTGTCAGCACTGTTCTGATTGGTTCGTCTCTTCCAGGTGAGGCTTTAAAGATGTCTTCTTGTCTGATGGTTGTTTCTGGTCTGTCTGGTTTCCTGGATGCTGTTTCAATCTGTCTGACCTCATGTTCATCATTGACCTCTGCAGTCCCTCCCTCTGTGATGTAGAGCTCTGTGTAGATCTGATTCAGGAGGGTTGGGTTTCCTGCTTTAGCGATGCCCTCAAACACACACTGGAACTTCTTCTTCAGGGTGGATTTAAGGTTACGATGACAAACTGCAGCTTGAAGTTCTGAATGAGAAGAAAAATAAACACTCAATTCCAAAAAGAACTAATCTTTAAAACATGTTGCTCCATCTTCCATCTCTGGAAAATGTTCATTTATCCAGCAGCTTAAATCTTTACAGAAATCCTCTTACTGCTCTGCAGACGGTCAGCCAGCTCCTCCTGCTTCATTCTCCTCAGGAAGTCCACTGTGATCTTCACAAATGCCTCTCTGCTGCTGCTCCTCTGACTGTCTAAGCATTCTGGGTAATCTGGACTCAGAACCTTCTGGATCTTCTTCAGCTCGTTCTTCACAAAAGTGATGATGTTGTCCTCCAGCAGCTGGAACAGAATATTTATGAATGAGCCAATCAGACTGAAATCATGGAGCCAAACATCAGATCCATGTTGGACACACTGACGATCCACTGGTCTACAAAGAGCAGCATGGAGATGACTGTGAACAGAACAGATGTAACAGTAGTTGTTGTACATGTACAGACCATAAATATGGAGTCCAGCTGTGTTTGATGCTGCTGGGCAGACTGACCACTGGGAACCTCTGAGCTCTGCTGGTCCACTCTGTGGAGGAACCATGAAGGATTAGATCAACACAGGATGAAGATCCAGGAGTTTCTGCTCAAATAACTTCATCTGAATCAAGTCTGTCAAGTTTTAAACTCTCAGATTGTGAACATATCAGTAATTTTCAGTCTGTTTTCATGGACGTCCTTTCAGTGGTGATGTCAGGGATGATTTTGAAGAAGCTCATCAAACTGAACCATCAGCAGATCACTGCTCCAAAACCAGAACATGATCCGAGTCTCCCTCCACCACCAGAACACCAGCTTTACTAACGTGGTAGATCAGTGTAGTACAGATCAATAACTGATGAGTCATTTGATCAAAATCACTGAGTGCTTCACGTCTGACCCTCTGATGCTTCTGTAGACATTTTGCATATTTAATGAATGTCTGACAGTTTTACATTCATTCTATGAACACAGTGGAAATGTTGTGTTATAGTCTCCATGTTGTTTCCAGCATCATAAATTCTTAAGTTCAGAAAATTAGATTCTTTCTTCACAGCTGAAAAACAACAACATTTATTCTCTATTGAAATCTGCATCGTCCACTCCAAAGGTCACAATCTGAAGGTAACATCTGGTTTTGTTCCCTGTGGTTAACTCTGAGCATCAGTATGGTGGGATTTATCCACTACATCCACACCACTGTGGTTCAGTGTTGTCCTGATGGAGTAACAGCAGCCAGTATGATCCAGGCTTTAGCTGCTGGGTCTCTGTGTGACCTCTCAGACTGTTTAACAGATCAGACACAAAGAGAATCAGAGCAGCTCTGTTCTTTAAAGACAAACATGAACCCACTCAGGTCACACTTTCCCCACAGATATGAGCATCACTGTCCTCAAACAGCAAATGACCAAGTCGAACATTTGGATCTTTTCTCTTTCATTGTTTTCTTTTTAATGAATCTTTGTAACAATCTGAGGATGTTTCAGGTCATATTTATCCAGGAAACACAAACATGTAAAGGAGTCATCACAGCTCTCTGACCTCGTTGCTCCAGGTTCACCACTGAAGTTTGGAGGGTCATCTTTGGACCAGTCACTCCTCACAGACGGACAGCTGGACCCTGCAGACTGTGACCTCTGACCTCTGCAGACACAAACATGATTGAAGCAGCTGTGATCACACAGACTGCAGATAATGCAGCTGTTTCCTGTCAGTAACATCCTCTTAGATTAGAGTTCAGCTTTTTACAGGAAAACTGGACAAAACTGATTTTTGTTACAAACTCATTTTCATTTCCTCTCAGCTCACAAACACAGTCAGACAATCAACCAGAGTCAACACTGATTATAATGTCAGTGCAGAATTATTTCTGTTACTCAGTGAGTTCAGCTCTCTGACCTCGTTGCTCCAGGTTCACCACTGAACTCTGGATTTAGATCTTTGGACCGGTCACTCCTCACAGACGGACAGCTGGACCCTGCAGACTCTGCTCTGTCCTCCTCTTCCTCCATCATCATCTTCAGTCAGTCTGAGAGTTAAACCACAAACACTCAGTGAGTTCACATTAACAGAAGTAACTGAGTTACAGTCGCTGACCTCTGACCTGTCATGTGACCTAGAAACCAGGTCAATATGTCTGTAGGTTCAGTCATCCAGGTCATGTGATCTAAGGAGCTTGGAGAGAAAAGAGACGTCTTTAAGTTTCTGGAAGACGTTTCATCAGAGAAGCTTCTTCAGCTGTGATCTGGATGACGCTCACGACTGATCATGTGATGAGTCACATGATCAATAAAGGGTCAACAATATAACAACAATATAAACACTTATTTCAAGGAGGAAACTGAGAGCCTTTCCACCTGGTGCACAAACACCTGGAGCACAAACACCTGGAGCACAAACACCTGGAGCACAGACATGGAGCACAAAAATCTGGAGCACAGACACACCAACACAGATCCTGATGAGGTCACGTGATGTTTCTCTGAGTGTTTATGAACACAAATCAAAGATGAAACAGCACAAAGACACTTCAAAGTGATTCTACTGTAGAAACATGAACAGGTAGAAACCTGCAGCCTGACTGCTCATCACTTTGTTACCTGTTCAAGTTCAGCAGCAGCAGCTCACTTTATCACGGTGCTGGTCTGGGGTCAGTGTTTACTCAGCTTTACGTCACTCTGGGTTCTTGGCTAGCTTAGCGTTAGCTTAGTGTTAGCTTAGCGTTAGCATGCTGTGTGCTAGCTTAGCGTCAGAGCTCTGCAGGTGTCTCGTGTGTAAATATTAATCACAGTGACAGTAAAGGAGGTAAAGGGCTGTGACGTCATCACGTACGCTGCGTCCTCTGTGGGCTCTGAGTGAACTCACAAAGTACAAACTACAAGTACACAAACACGAACGTAGCTCAGAGTGGCGGACACACTCGGCCTTGTTGGTCCAGCTGTGAGTCCGTTACCGTGAACTATGGAGCGGCAGATTTGTGCTGAACTAAGCTGCACACAGCTGATGTTAGCCAGGAAACATTACACACTGACTTTAATGGAGAGACCGGAAATACAAACACACACAGTTTGTTGTGTGAAGAAATCAAACACGAGCTGAACAAACAGTAAAGTTCCTAAAGACAAACTGTTAAAGGAGGAAACAAAGCAAACTTACAGTTTCTTCACACACCAACAACAAGCTCCACTCCACACCTGGACACTAAACACGGACACACAGGTGAGCTGCTTCCTGGAAGGAGGCGGGGCTCCACCTGAAACTCAGCACAGGTGGGAGGGGCTCAGCTCTGTGTGTGCTGATGTGTTAACTTTAAAAATATGCCGTCTGACTGCTCAGACTGAGTCAGAGTAAAGTTCACATGCTGACGTGTGGAGACATGAAACCTTGTTGTAGCTGCAGGTGTGAACACACTGATCCCAGATCAGCTCTGCTGTATTTGTAACATGAACATTTCTGCTGCAAAGCTTCAAATGTTCAGCATGTTTCTCTGTTTCCAGTCTATAGATCCAGTCACACTTTCTACCTTCACCTGTGCAGTAAAGACTGAGAGCAGAGCTGAAAGCAAGCGTCCAATCAGTGAGCAGCATCAACACCTGAGCTTCATTCAGACTCTGTTATTGAAGATGTTGTTGGTACAAAGTTCATCTGCTGCTCACATGAATCCATGAAAGATTTATTTCACTGAATGTTTCTTCAAAGCTCATTTCAACCTGTTGAAGTCATGAATGAAAGTGCAGACTGAGAGTGGATCACATGATGTTTGAGGTGTGTCATGTGACATGTTCAGTATTGTCACACATGTCTAGATTGCCCTGATATCATAACTGCTCAAACACTGATGATTATATTTGAAGAATTATTCCTGATGGCAGCAAAGTTTGAATGGAGCTCTCTGTCTGTGCTGATTTGTCGCCCTCTGGAGGTCAAAGCACAAACTGCATGATGTCACTGTAACCACCACAGTGACAGGAAGTGTTTTTATGACTGAAACACTGAAATGATGCTAACGGCTGTCGTTAGGCTCACTGACAGCAGTGCTGATATGTTCATGTCAAACACTGGCTCAGGTCAGACTCCTTCATTCTTCTCCAGCGTGACTGTATCCTTCTGCAGGCATTTGCGCTCCATAGCGGTAGTGCTGCCGTACCATGCAGTGATGCAGCTGGTCAAGCTGCTCTCCACAGTGCAGCTGTAGAACCTGCTGAGGATCTTGGCCAACATACCAAATTTCCTCAGCCTCCTCAGGAAATACAGCAGCTGCTGAGCCTTCTTGACCAGCTGTGTGGTGTTCAGTGTCCAGGTGAGGTCCTCACTGATGTGGACGCCCAGGTACTGCTGCTCACCCTCTCCACTTCACGCTCCCGGGTAAACAGCGGCTGTTGAGGCCTCTTCTTCTTCCTCGTGTCCACTATCATCTCCTTTGTCTTATCAGTGTTGAGGGTGAGGTTGTTGTCCTCACACCGTGACACCAGACCAGCCTCCTCTCTCCTATAAGCCACGTCGTCCTCTCCAGTGATGTGACCGATCACTGCAGTGTCATCCGTGAACTTCAAAATGATGTTGTCTTTGTTGGAGGTGACACAGTCATGGGTGACCAGGGTGTAGAGGATGGGGCTGAGGACACAGCCAGTGTTTGTCTGCCAGTCAAACAGTCCTGTAGCCAGTCACAGAGGGTGGAGGGTGCAGGCCGAGTGTAGCCAGTCACAGAGGGTGGATGGTGCAGGCTGAGTGTAGCCAGTCACAGAGCGTGGGGTGCAGGCCGAGCGTAGCCGGTTGCAGAGGGTGGAGGGTGCAGGCCGAGTGTAGCCAGTCACAGAGGGTGGTGTACAGGTCGGGTGTAGCCAGTCACAGAGGGTGGAGGGCGCAGGCCGAGTGTAGCCAGTCACAGAGGGTGTTGTGCAGGCCGAGTGTAGCCAGTCACAGAGGGTGGGGTGCAGGCCGAGTGTAGCCAGTCACAGAGGGTGGAGGGTGCAGGCCGAGTGTAGCCAGTCACAGAGGGTGGAGGGTGGAGGGTGCAGGCCAAGTGTAGCCAGTCACAGAGGGTGGAGGGTGCAGGCCGAGTGTAGCCAGTCACAGAGGGTGGATGGTGCAGGCTGAGTGTAGCCAGTCACAGAGGGTGGGGTGCAGGCCGAGTGTAGCCAGCCACAGAGGGTGGAGGGTGCAGGCCGAGTGTACCCAGTCACAGAGGGTGGAGGGTGCAGGTCGAGCGTTGCCAGATACAGAGGGTGGAGGGTGCAGGCCGAGCGTAGCCGGTTGCAGAGGGTGGAGGGTGCAGGCCGAGTGTAGCCAGTCACAGAGGGTGGTGTACAGGTCGGGTGTAGCCAGTCACAGAGGGTGGAGGGCGCAGGCCGAGTGTAGCCAGTCACAGAGGGTGGGGTGCAGGCCGAGTGTAGCCAGCCCCAGAGGGTGGGGTGCAGGCCGAGTGTAGCCAGTCACAGAGGGTGGAGGGTGCAGGCCGAGTGTAACCAGTCACAGAGGGTGGAGGGTGCAGGCCGAGTGTAGCCAGTCACAGAGGGTGGAGGGTGGAGGGTGCAGGCCAAGTGTAGCCAGTCACAGAGGGTGGAGGGTGCAGGTCGAGCGTTGCCAGATACAGAGGGTGGAGGGTGCAGGCCGAGCGTAGCCGGTCGCAGAGGGTGGAGGGTGCAGGCCGAGTGTAGCCAGTCACAGAGGGTGGAGGGTGCAGGTCGAGCGTTGCCAGTCACAGAGGGTGGAGGGTGCAGGTCGGGTGTAGCCAGTCACAGACGGTGGTGTACAGGTCGAGTGTAGCCAGCTTGTGAGTGAGTTTGTGGGATCACAGGATTGAAAGCCGAGCTGTAACCAACCAAAAGTACCCTGATGTAGGAGTCTTTGTTCTCCGGGTGGGAGAGGTAGTAGTGAAGGGCAGTTTTGCCACAAAACAGCACAACCAAGGACTCAGAAGCACAACATAAAACACAACAAGTTAAAATGCTGGGTCACAGAGACCCGTGACAGACTCACCTTTAACTGCCCAAGACTGCGTCTGAATCTTTGGACCAACTTCAGGGATGAACTCAGTGATGTCAGTAAGACAGGAAAGGTTTTCAAATCAAGCTCACTGGGTGTGTTGCAGAGTATATAGTTAGTGTAGTTGTTGTTTTGTGTGTCAGTTCTACTACTAAGTGTCACAGTTGCTGCAAAAAAGCCTCCAAGTAATAATAATTTACCTTCAAATCGTTCCTCCAACTCATTTAGTCGCATTCAAGCAGTTTGTTTCTTACAAAATCATCCAAGAAATGAACCTGAAGGATAAACTGTATATTTAACCAGACTAGATCTTTGTAACACATTTCTGTGTCGTGTTCCTGTTCCACACAGGTGCAGACTGTGGAAATCTCTGTGGCCATGTAGTGGGGAGGTTTAGGGATGGGTATCGAAAACCGGTTCTTGTTGAGAACCGGTTCCCACGATTCCCTTATCGATTCCAGTCGCCCTGAATGACGTCACCACGTTGCGGAGCGTCATTTACCTGGCAGGAAACACAACGCCTAAGTGGCTCAAACGCTCACAAGTTTGGTTACACTTTACGAGAACGGATGACAACAGGGCAACTTGCAATACTTGCAAAGTAGATATTTCATTTAAAGGAGGAATCACTACGAATATGCAAAAGCATTTGCTCACAAAACACGCGATGACCTTAAATGAATGTCGTGTTTTTAATTCCGCTCCGGACTCGTGAATCGTCCTCTCCCGTTAATGCGGCAGGTAAATAATCAACCAACAGTGCATATTATGTTAGCGCGATCTGCCTTATTACAAAACCTGCCATTAGTGTGCATTTAGGTGACCATGATGAGACAGAGTCTGGCTCAGATGCTGGCAGTTCTCACTGCAGTCTACCAGTAGCGTTTCCTTTCAGGCCAGGATAGACGAATGTCACCGAGCAGTAGTGATGTGACGTTTTGTATCGAGGCTTCGAAGCTTGTGTCGAGTAATGGAGGCGGCGTTTCCGCGATGCGCGTATCGAGGCTTGCTTCATTTATGGGAGGAGCTGAAAATGATGACGTCCGAAGCCTCGCTGCCCGGCTGTACCACGTGACTGGTTCATGAAGTGGTTCGAACTTTGCCGCGAGATATGACAGCGATATAAACCCTCAGACTTCATTCAAAATGTGGGTGTTTGATGGAGAGTTGCGGTTAGTGAGAGTTTGGAGACAGTTTGGAGGTTTATGAGAGTGAGGAGAGAAAGTCAGGAGAGAATGGAGCCAGCTAAGAAGAGGAGGATGTCCTCCCCTGTGTGGGAACATTTTGATCTTATTCCTCCCAACAAGGTATGTAAATTTCTACAGAAGATGTATTTTCATGATACTGATGGTGCAATACAATTTATGTTAAGCTGTCTGTACTTTTGTACAAGGTGAAGTGTTTGCTATGTGCCAGGGAGCTGGGATATAACAACAACATCTCATCCATGCTTAGGCACTACAGAGCTTTGCATGAGAATAAGGGGAACACCAATTGTGGAGCAAGACCAGGTGAGCCATCAAATGCCATGATAATATAGCATGCAGTAATGTTACTAAATGATATAACAATATTATACAGCTGTAATAAGTTACGTGTGTGATATTTATATTTGTGCTTTGTCTTTATTGTCTTTCCTCAGGAGAACAATCTCCAATAGATGAAGACCTGGTTACCATGGTGATTGAGGACTCCCAGCCATTTAGCATTGTCGAGGACAAAGGATTCAAAGGATTTGTTAAATCGTTAAATCTTAGCTATGTTCTCCCCACTAAAGGTTATAAAAGCAGTGAAAATTTAGTTTTTACAGAATAAGATGTGAACAGGCAGGACTGAGGCTCAAAGCCTCAGTGTGTAGCTGTCCATACCTCAATGTTACAAAAGCACAACCACTGTCCACACCCCAACCACACCTCACCTCACAGTAAATGATCATTTCCATTTTAAGCATTTCCAAATGATCATTTTCCATACTGCCAGTATAAATATACAAAGTATACTGCCATCACTACAATATACATGTTTTACACACTCCTTTTGTTGTTGACATTTACAGGCTGTGTGCAAAAGGCCAACCTCTTCAAATTCATGCCAACTAATATTTTTACGTCCAGTAGGTGTCCTACTAGAGCAAATGAAGCTTCAAGAAGCTTTGCGCTGGGATGAACCAATTGGATGAAAAGCTTCAGTGCTTCATGAAGCTTCATCTGCCCATCACTAAATAAGAGCACTCTGTCACTAATGTAACGTCACACTGACGGTTTGTGACTGTTTAACTTTGTGCTGGCAGAATTAAAGTAACTTGGTGTCACTTCTTCTTTCCTGTCTCTCTGAGCAGATTCAGCTCTGACTGAAATAATCAAACTGGTAATTATCAACCATTGTATTAAAGACTTTATTATTTTATTCTGAAAATCAACAGAAATCTGGTGCTGATCAAAGAAGTTCCTTTTAATGGCTGTCATTCAAAGCTTTAAATCAGGGTCCCCAATCCCAGTCCACGAGGGCCAGTGTCCTGCAGGCTTTAGATCCCACCCTGGATCAACACACCTGAATCAAATCATTGGTTCATTACCAGGCCTCTGGAGAACTTCAAGACATGTTGAGAAGGTAATTTATCCATTTAAATCAGCTGTGGTGGATCAAGGACACATCTAAAACCTGCAGACACCAGCCCTCGTGGACTGGGATTGGGGACCCCTGCTTTAAATGGACTGACCAACTTGTTACCTGGGATGGTTTTAGAGGTCAGGGCCCTATTTCAGGAAGCCGGTTTAGAAAACTCAGAGTGAAAAACGATACTCAGGGTTGAGTAATCCCGAACTGTCCAACTCGGAATATTCGGTTTCAGAAAGGCTGATAACAATTAGTTCAATCAACGCGGAGTTGCTTTAACCCCAAGTTAAGCGCGCGCACGAGGATACATAAAGCCCTGATTAGTGGAGCACAGATTAAGCGAGTCACCATGGAGACGGAGGGAAAGAAGGCGCGGTCAATGTATTTTACAGCGCTTGAGGCCGAAATTCTGATGGCAGCATATGCCGATAACATACAAATTTTGCGGAAAAAAAGTAACACAGCCTCAGCTGCAAAAGAAAGAGAGCATGCACGGCAAAACATAGCCGACAGAGTCAATGCGTGAGTGTTAATTTAAACATTGATCTAGGGATTTCCACCCATTTAACACGTTATTTATTATATTCAGTGTTGGGACTAACGCGTTATTAAGTAACGCGTTACAGTAACTACGTTATTATTGTGGTCACGAGCACGGTAACTAGTTATTATGACAAAATCAGGAACGCGTTAGTCGTTACTGGGATTTAGATAGGGTCGTTACTCGTTACTTCGTGTGGTGGCTATCGCGGAGCTTCCACAGATTCAGTAACATTAGCAAGTGGTGGAGGCCAGCAGGTGGATGAAGGAAAAGGGACGCAGAAGGAAAAGAGACCCGAGGCGGCCGCCGGTCCAAGTGTGAACTGAACTTCAGGTAAGAAGTTATGACCTGCAGTCTCTCTGGGTCAGATATAAACCAAGTTTAGGTGGAGTTTATTTTCGTTATGCTGACTTTTTCCGTACTGCATGCTAGCTAGCATGACGGAGTTTCTATACAGCTGGGTGGTGCTATGAAGTTAATGATGTTGAACTTTATTTTGTTCATAAGTTATTAGAGTTGCCAACCGTCCCGTCTGGTATTCAGAGAAAATATTACACGTTTCTTATTGAGGTGAAAAGGAACAGTTTGTCCCGTAATTCAGCTACAATGAAAAAGGCACAAAGCTGGAGTTATTCTGTGTCTTTGCTGCACAGCTGCCTCTTCTTCTCTCATTCTCCCCCCTCCCTCTCCCGTTTCTACTTCAATCATGAAAACTGATCAATGATCAGCTGATCGGCTCTCTTGTTTGTTTATCGCCCACTTTGCGCCGAAAGAGGAAACCAGCGGATGTCGCGCTAAACAACAGCAGCACGTTTAAGCTTGATCAGCTGTTGTTAGAATTTATTTAATATTAATTTCTAGTATCAGCTGATGTTTGCTGGAGCCACAGCTGTAAAGCTGCTGGTCATGATATGGTTTGGTTATCTGGTGAGAGGGAAACATGAAGATGAAACCAGGAGATGTCCTTACTGAATCATCAGAGCTGAACAGGTGATGGAGAAACAGGTTTACCTTTTAGGTGACATGGATGAGCTGAAGGGAAGTTATGAACTGTTTCTGAGAGACAAATAACCCCAGGATCCTTTTTTAGGTAGCTGACAGCTGGTAACTGTGCAGGGGCGGCTCTAGCAAAGTGTTGCCAGGGGCCATGTAGGGCATTAACAGGGAAAGGGGGGCACAAAGAAATACTTTTCTTTCTTATTCTCATTTAAAATGTCTAGTTTTTAAAAAATAATTATCTGAATCTTACAACAAACGATTGATAGATTGATGCATATATACCATCAAAACAGTGTACATCACTGTCACAACAGCGTTTATTTTCATTCAAAGGCTTTATGATTTTTCCTATAATGGTGGGCCGGTCTCTAGTCAAAATGTCCGGGCCAATTTTCTGTCCCAGTCCAGCCCTGTATGCAGCTCATCTGCAGTCTGGTGTTACCTACATCTTCCTATTCAGAAGGCAGAACTTCCGAGTTCTGAGTACAATCGAAAGCACCACGACTGCAGTTTTTGTGTTGGATGTAAAAGGCGCCCATGACGCTGTGACGTAGGCTAGAATCATGGCAGCAGTCAATGACGGTCCAGGCGTGGGATTTCTCTCGTGGAAATATGCACATTATCTTTTCCTTTCTATTGGTAGGTGGCACAGTGCACTTGTGGCAAGTAAACAAGCTAGAAGACTGGCAAAGTTATGGAAGCAACACATTAACAAGAGAATTCTGAGTAAAACCAAAGTTACTTTCCCTAGTAACTAGTTACTTTGAAAGTAACGAGTAGCTTGAAGTAACTGAGTTACTTTTGAGAGAAGTAACTAGTAATGTAACTAAGTTACTATTTTAAAGTAACTTACGCAACACTGATTATATTTCATTTTTTATTTTATGTACCTGTACATTAATGCTGTGGAAAGACTTCCTGTTCACATAGTCTCCTTCATTTACTGAAGGAGCAATGATTGGAATGTGAGTGCCATCTGTACAGCCAATCACTCCTGGGAACCGTGAAAATAAATGTAAAATGTAAGTAGTAGTTCAAGTATCACCACATCATGAATTAAGTTTTGTTCATCCTGATACCTGCAATTTTGTGGAATCTCTCTTTGATAAATCTTGTGGGTCTATGACCGGGGAACACCACAAACGAGTACAGGAGACGTTTCAGTGCAACTGTAACATCCCTGACTGCCCGACAGACGGTAGCCTTGGAAACGTGCTCAGCATCACCAATATTATACAGAAAGCTCCCGTTTGCAAAAAACCGAAGTGCAATACAAATAGAATAGAATAGAATAGAATTCAACTTTATTGTCATTGCACAGGTACAGGGCAACGAAATGCAGTTTGCATCCATCCAGAAGTGCTTTAGTGATATAGGTATATTACAATATATATTAGCAATAGTATAGATATGTAAGTATATTACAGAAATGGGTCTATTATGGTATGTTATAATGTACACGGTATGAAGTATGTTGTGAATATTCTATAACTAAGTATGTACAGGCTGTAGTGAGTACAAGCTATGTACAGGATATGAACAGGATATAAATATGAAAAACTATACAGAATATGAAATAAATAACTTTACAGAAATCTGAGATATACAGCTATACAGAAATGGGAACTATGCAAGTTGTAAACAGTTGTAGGATTAAAGATTATTGAATGTACAGAATGATTATTTACACAGAGCTATACAGTAGTGCAGTTAAGATAAGTGAGGGTGTAGATAGTTTCTACAGAGGCTATATAAAGTGCTAGTGGTTGTGAGTGGTGGTTCAGTCCATGTTATTATTGTGTGTTTGAGGGTACAGTTGTCCATTGTGGGGGTGTGTATGTTCAGTCCATGAGTTTAACGTGGGTCAGATGTCAGGAGGCAGAGTTCAGGAGTCTGACAGCTGTGGGGAAGAAGCTGTTCCGGTACCTGGTGGTCTTAGTCTGGAGGCTCCTGTGGCGCCTCCCAGAGGGCAGGAGGGTGAAGAGTCCATGTGATGGGTGACTGGGGTCTCTGATGATTTTCCCAGCCCTTTTCAGACACCGCTTCCTGTAGATGTCTTTTATGGCAGGAAGTGGTGCTCCGGCGATGCGCTGGGCAGTTTTCACGACCCTCTGCAACGCCTTCCGGTCCGAGGCAGAGCAGTTCCCGTACCAGACTGTTATACAGTTGGTCAGGATGCTCTCGATGGTGCAACGATAGAAGTTCACCAGGATGTCTGAGGACAGGTGGTTCTTCCTCAGAGTCCTCAAGAAGAAGAGGCGCTGGTGAGCCTTCTTGACCAGCTTGGAGCAGTTGGTCGTCCAGGTGAGATCCTCGGAGATGTGGACTCCCAGGAACTTGAAGCTGCTCACACGCTCCACAGCCGTCCCCTTAATGTGGATGGGTGGATGTGGGTCAGCATTCCTCCTGTAGTCCACGATGAGCTCCTTGGTCTTCTCGGTGTTAAGCAGCAGGTTGTTTGTGTCGCACCACTCAGCCAGACGATCCACCTCCTCCCTGTAGGCGGCCTCATCGTTGTCACTGATGAGGCCAATCACCGTGGTGTCATCTGCAAACTTAATGATGGTGTTGGAACCATCAGCAGGTCTGCAGTCGTGGGTGAAGAGGGAGTAGAGGAAAGGGCTCATCACACAGCCTTGTGGTACACCGGTGTTCATTGTGATGGTAGATGAGCAGCGGTTATCCAGCCGGACATGTTGGGGGCGGTTGGTCAGGAAGTCCAGTAACCATTTGCAGATGAGGGAGCTGATGCCCAGGTCTGTCAGTTTCCTGATGAGTTGTGAGGGGTGGATTGTATTGAATGCTGAACTGAAGTCTATAAACAGCATTCTGGCGTAGGTGTTGTTGTTGTTGTCCAGGTGTGAGAGGACAGAGTGCATTGCGATGGAGACTGCATCCTCTGTGCTCCTGTTCTGGTGGTATGCGAATTGGTGGGGGTCCAGGGTGGGGGGGAGACAGGATTTGAAGTGTGCTAGGACCAGCTGCTCTAAGCACTTAGTGATGATGGGGGTGAGTGCTACTGGGCGGTAGTCATTGAGGCAAGATGGGTTGGAGTTTTTGGGTATCGGGACGATGGAGGTGGATTTGAAGCAGGCCGGTACCACAGCGTGGGCCAAGGACAGATTGAATATGTCTGTGAGCACTCCTGCAAGCTCCCCAGAACACGCTCTGAGAACACGCCCGGGGATGCCATCGGGACCTGCAGCCTTGTGGACATTGATCCTGCTCAGCACCGCTCCTACATCGGTGGGGGAGAGAGTCAGAGGTTGGTGGCGTCATGTCTGCTTTGGTTGTGGTTGTGGGGTTCCCTCGCTCAAAACGAGCATAAAAGTTGTTGAGCTCGTTGAGGAAGGAGACATCAGAGGATGCGGGGGAGGGTTTGGTGGTCCTGTAGTCTGTAATGGTCTGGAGTCCTTGCCAAATGCGTCGGGGGTTGGAGTTGGAGAAGTGTCCTTCTACCTTCTTTTTGTAATGGTGTTTGGCTTTTTTGATGCCCTTCTTTAGATTAGCCCTGGCTGTGCTGTAGGCGTGTGCATCTCCTGACCTAAAGGCGGTGTTGCGGGCCTTCAGGAGGAGATGAACATCCCGGTTCATCCAAGGCTTCTGGTTGGGGTACATGGTGATCCGTTTCTGGGTGGTGACACTGTCTGTGGTTTCAGAGATGTAATCCAGTACAGATGAGGCGTACTGGTCCAGGTCTGTGTGGGTGAACATATTCCAGTCTGTGTTTTTAAATCTGTGAGGACTCTGAGATGAACACACAGCAGACACTTCAGTTCTCCGTCTGTGTGTCCTCAGTTTCCCAGCATGCCTTGGCTGTGGTGGTGGAGGTGAATGAGGGGGAACATGCTGCTCTGTCAGCACTCAGGTTTCATACCTGGTGATCTCAGAGGACAAAGCGGCGTTACAGCAGCGCACGTTGATGAGACCTGATGCTCTGAACAGTTCAGACTTCAGCCTCACTCTGAGAAAACAAACGACTGACTGTCAGCAGCAACTACACCTGCTCCATCAGTGACGGAGAGAAGAACTGAGACTGAGAGACATACAGCTGCAGGTCAAAGGTCAGAAACGCCCGCTCTTTGTACGGGTCAGGAGTTAGTACTGCAGAGGTCAGAGGTCAGCTTGCTGACAAACCATTTGAAACAGTTTGGAGCTAAAAGCACAACAGCAGAGGAAAGAAGAGACACTGCAGAGATGATGCAAAATATTGTGTTTTGTTCTCAGCTGTCAAAAAGTGTAACACACGTGTTCCAGCACAGCCTTTGTGTACTTTCACTTCTCCATACTGTCCATTGGAAATCCTGTTTGTTACTTTTTGATTTCAGTCCATGTGTCCAAAGCAAACTTCTGTCCCACACTTTCTCTGCTGACTCTTCACCGATGCTCAGATGATCTCAGATGATTTCACCAGAACTCATCAAAATTCGGGCTCCACAGAAACCCAGACGTCACTAAACAAGCGTAACAAGCAAAGTGAAAACTGGTCGTTCAGCTTTATTGACCAAAGATAAGCTCACATGTCACCTCATGACACAGACACTTATTTCCACAGCATGCACGAGGACTGACAATAAGTGTCTATAAAGCCACTTCTATCTGCCACACCTGTGCTTCTGTCATGGTTGCTCTCCTCTCACTCTGTCATTTATCCACAGTCTGCCTCCCTCTGCTCCGTCAGCTGACGTCCTCTCTACACCACCTGCTGTGTTTTATCCTGCAAAAACACATTTAAGAAGCGTTGCACCGAGTAACGGGAGGAACTGCTATAAAATCCATTTAAAGGAGGTGGTGCTGAGTGCTGTGACTGGGGTCCCACCACTGACATCACGGGTGGAGGACATGTTGGAAAACTGCTACAAAGTGCTGTGCAGCCAGCAGAGCTTACAGTCTGTCCTGTGTGTCATACAGGCTCTCACACTTAGTGTTTCTGTGACACATTGAAGAGAAGTTTGTGTTGTTCACAGTTGTGCTTGTACTGAGTGACAGCTGACATGACCTAACAGGAATAATGTGTCTGTGCTGAATGAGAAGTAACACACAATGAAGTCTTGATGCATCTCAATCATCCAGGAAAGTGAGTCTGTTGCTTCTGTTCATCTGGACGCAGCGTTTTGTGGGAGAAACGTGTCGTCATCATCAGGTGACGTCTTCAGTCTCAGCTGCAGGTTTCAGTCTTACAAACAGGACATTTGCATAAAGACTGAAAGCAGCTGCAGGAACGATGGGCTGGGAGCTCCGTTCCTTCATCTTAATTATGCAGATTCTCAGGACCATTGATCAACAACCACTGATCCATGTCCATGAGTCCCATTCACAGAGATGTGGGAATGGCTGCAGTCACAGCATGTAAGATGGAAATAAATGAGAAGTATTTAGCTGAAGTGGATTTGATTTATGTTACTTCTTTTTTAACTTGTAGTTCTACATTGGAAGATTATTGTGATATTGAAATATAAAAATACATTTATATTCTATTATTTTCTCAAAATAAGCGTCACACTCGTGGAAGCCGGTGTAGCCGCCGAAACGCCTGCATTTATGGAGACTTTCAGCCCCAGGTAGGCCAGTTATGGATCTTGGGATCCACATTATGTCAGCAGCTGTTCTCCACCGTGAACTGTGTTCAAACAAACACGCTCACGCCTCACAGACGACAGCTTACAGTCCTGTAGAGATAAAGTGACTTCGTACAGCCCCAACCTGCAGACGCTGTGCGCAGAGGTTCAGGAGCAGAAGTCCCGTTGTAAACATATCACGGCAGACCCGACGATGTTTGCATGAACGCGCTTTTTTTAAAAGTCAGGTCAAGGCTCCAAAAGCCCAAAGGCGATATAACAGTTTGTGTTTGCTACATGGATCATTGTAGTTCAGCTTTCCTTTGTTATATTTCTTTAAGAGCTCAAAATGTGTTCATTACATAAATCAAATGTAATTTTCTCTGTAGCACTTCATGGATTTCATAAGCAACACACTGTAGTTGTTCACACAAAGCATAAAGGTAAAAACAATATACACAGTGTTATCTTCATTTTAGATGTCACAAAGTATTTGCGGCTCCCAGTGTTTTCCCGAACCCTGACCCTTTGCGTGGAAACCGGGTCCAAAAGGCTCTTTGGGTGTTAAAGGTTGCTGACCCCTGCACTAGGCCCAACTGACACATATATTTGATTCCAAATACAAAAAATAATGTGTAACCTGCTGGAAGAATGTAGGAGGTTGAGACAGGATCTCAACACTTGGTGTCTGCAACAAAAGACAACAATATGTGGGCCGATCGTGAGTTTAATTATGGATGTAACCATAATTACATGGTTACATCATCTTTAAACGTCCACACTGATGAAGCAACGACAGGTTTGAACCCTCTGTGTTTAACATCACTGGGGCTGCGCTGTGACCATGATCATATCCTATCGTCCTGCACACCTCTGTTGCTTGTGCAGCTCGCACACAAGAATTTCACCCACATGTGCTGTACCAGTGTACCTGCACATGTGATGTGACAACAAAAGTGATTTGATTTGATAAACATCTATATCACAACAATTTGACATTTTCTGTGACTTTTCTGAATCTCGGGCAGATGAACTTCCCTGAAGTGTTTCCAGCTGGGCGTCGAGTGTTTGACCGACGCATGAAACGACACGTTTGTGAGTATTTGTGAGTATTTATCACACGGCGTGCTGCGGGGAAAAGCCTGAGAAATCCCAGAGAAGCTTCCTTCCTGCCAGTATACGAGCCCACCAACAGAGACAGGACCAGTTCATCCTCCATCACTTACTGTGTGCACACGTAGCAAATGTTAAAGTTCAAATGGTGGTTTTGTTTGCAGGGACTGTGAGTGGATGGAGATCCTGGTCCTCCTCAGCTGTGAGTTCTTCCTCTGTCATGAGAACCTCAGGGGGAGAACATGTGCTCACTCTCAGCTGCTTTAACAGGAAAGAAGCTCTTTTAGATCAAAGCTGAGAAACTGTTTGTAACAGCGAACTCTGTCACCTTTCTCTCCTCAGTCTGCTGCTGGACAGGCCCATGAAGCTCTGCTGTAAAGGCTTCCATGTCCCAGGCTTCACCTTTACCTGCTGACCAACGGGAGGCGTGGCCAAAACAGCGATGGGGAGTGGAGCAGCAGGTAGCAGAGGTGAGCCTCTTGTGTGCAGCCTGTTATCTGTGGGACCAGGGAGGACGTGACAGCAGATGTTGCTGATTCAACATCTGTGTGACAGCTGGAGCAGCACAGTCTGCAGGAAACATCTGTGCATGTAGGAGACACCAAGGTTTACATGGTGGAAGCAGACGACTGACTCAAGCAGCCTCACATCACAGGCTGCTGGCTACAAGCACATGACCACAGTGACTGGTTTCACTGGTGTCTGTCCCAGTCTGTGGCAGAGACACAGGAAGTCACAGACAGCCTGCACACAGCGTTTCCTCTGGAGTGTGTTTCACACCCTGTTTGTGTTTCTCACTAACATGTTGTAGTTCTTCCTGCACACAGCAGCACTTTGATCATTTCTCCTGCTTTTCTTCCTTTTCTAGCTTTTATACACTGACAGTAACACAAAACTCCAAAGTCATCATTTGAGGAGCTTCTTAAGAGTTTCTGTGAGTTTAGTGAAGTCAGCCTCTCAACAATAAGTGTGTGTGTGTTGATTATCTAATGTTCAGAGAGGACTGCACTGATGTAGCATCCAGGTGAGCAGCTTATGAGCCAACAGGGGAAATTTAGCTGTATTATTGTTGTTTAAATGTAATAATTTATGATTTCATGTTCCAATATTTCACTTTTCCCAACGTTTTGTTATCATTTGGTCTGAAAACCATGACAAACAGCAGTGTTACAGTTGTTAGCATTAGCTGCTATAGAGCACTCAGTCACTGTATTGGTGTTAGCGACATGAACATATCTGAGCTAACTGTGTGTTCCAGATGTAAGTAAGTAAGTAAGTAAGTAAAATTTATTTATATAGCACTTTTTTAAGACAAAACGCTGTTACAAAGTGCTTCACAAGAAAACATGTCAAACAAACAATATAGCAACATAAAGAAAGTATAAAAGCATATCAAAAAAAAAAGCAATAGTACAATATAAATATAAAATAAAACAACATGTTACGCATTAACATTTCCCAAATGCCTGTCTAAACAGATGAGTTTTAAGCTGTTTTTTGAAAGAAGCCATCGTGTCGATGGTGCGTAGTGGGGGGGGTAAACCATTCCACAGTATAGGAGCCAGGGTTTGAAATGCGTGATCCCCCTTTGTTTTCAGACGAGTCCGTGGGATAGATAGACGACCGCTATCAGTGGATCTAAGAGTTCGCTTTGGAGAATAGGGCTGGAGAAGCTCCGAGATATAGATGGGGGCCCCACCTTGTAGAGACATAAACGTAAAGGTGAGGATTTTGAACTTATATCTATACTCAACCGGAAGCCAATGCAGGGATTTTAGTATAGGAGTGATATGGGAAAATTTATTGCTATGGGTCAAAAGCCTTGCTGCAGCATTCTGAACCGCTTGGAGCCGATTTAGTGAGGCCTTAGATACGCAGGGAAAGAGTGCATTACAATAATCCAGCCGGGAGGAGATAAAGGCGTGGACAAGCATCTCCAGTTCGGTTGTGGAGACAATAGTCCTGAGTTTGGCAATATTTCTTAAGTGAAAAAAGCAAGAGCGGGTCACGGATTTAACATGGACATCAAAGGACAAAGATTGGTCGAAAATTATCCCAAGATTCCGGGCAGTGGCTTTTATCGACGATGAAAAAGCACCCAGATGTTGACTAATCTGTGGCTTGATATTCTCCGGGGCTAGGATTAAGCACTCGGTCTTGTCTGCGTTCAACTGCAGAAAATTGTTTGTCATCCAAAGATTGATTTCCTTAAGACAGTCCATAAGAGTGGATAGCTTGTCTAATTCCCAGGATTTAAAAGAAATGTATAGTTGGATGTCGTCCGCATATAAATGATAGGAAATATTTTTGAAACCGCTAATGATCCGGCCTAAGGGAAGAATATATAGTGAAAATAATAGGGGGCTTAGAACCGAACCTTGTGGAACTCCACATAGAAGCTTAGCCACGTCTGATTGGAAGTTTCCCACTGAAACTAAAAGCGTCCTATCTTCCAGAAATGAGGTGAACCACTTTAGAACAGATCCTGATATCCCTACCGTGCAGTTTAAGCGATCGATTAAGATCTGATGGTCAACGGTATCAAAAGCTGAGCTAAGGTCCAGAAGAACCAGGACTGAGCAATCACCCCTGTCTGCAGCCATCAAGAGGTCATTTGTGACTTTCAGCAGAGCTGTTTCTGTAGAGTGTAATTTTCTGAAACCCGATTGAAATTTATCAAGAATGTTATGCTTCTCCAGCGCTTTCTTTACTTGTAGCCAAACAACTTTTTCTAGGATTTTTGAGATAAAAGGAAGTTTTGAAATGGGCCTGTAGCTTGACTGAAGTGTTGGATCCAGGTTAGGCTTTTTCAGCAGAGGTTGAATAACCCCCTGTTTAAAGCACCTGGGGACAGAGCCAGATAGCAATGAATGGTTTATCAGCGTGACCACAGAGGGCCCGATGGTCTCAAAAACTTTACAGAATAAACGAGTAGGTAAGACATCAGCTAAACTCGTTGAAGGATTCAATTGAGTCAGTGTTTCCAATAAATCCTCTAAAGAAACTGGGAGGAAAGATTCCATAATTATGGGGTGTGGACGATCATGGTTGGTGGGGTTTCCTGAGGGAGTTATGTTATGTCTTAGGCAACTAATCTTATCTTGGAAAAATTTTAAAAATTCACTGCAGTCCTTATCTGAAGAGACGGGTGTACATGGCGTTGGGGGGGAGACAAAGCTACTCACTGTATCAAAGACAATTTTCGGGTTTCTTTTTCCTACTGCAAGTAGTTGAGAGAAGTAGGTGGCTCTTGAATCTGACACCATGTCATTAATGTGCAGCAAACCCAACTGTCCCTGTGTTTTCCTGCTGTAGACATTATCCCCATGATGCTGACGTCCTCTGGTGGGACGAGCTCACACGTTTATGGATTCAGATGCTAACTGGACCAGACTGGTGTCAACCTTTGTGCTATAGAAGCAAATCAAAGAAGAACCAGTTGAACCTGAGCTGTCTGTAGTGGTGACACCAACACCATGTCAACTGCACATGCTGACCCAGGGTCAGTGTTGAACCTATAAGCTGTGTCCTCACAGTTCAATATGTCCTCACTGCACAGGTCAATGACATCAGAGCTGTAATGTTGTTCCCGTCTCACTAAAACTTCTGGCATAAGGTGACTTTTCTGGGTGATTCCTACTCCAGGGTCACCAGTTTGAATCCCTCTGTTACTGCTGGGAACGTGCTGCTAAAGTGCCCTTGAGCAAGGCCACGTCCAGCTTATGAAGCCAACCCTGGGCTCTGCTTGCTGGCAGTGACAGAGTAGATGAAACAGCTCAGTGGATGCTAACTCACAGCTAACAGCGCTCTGTCATGGATAAGTGAAACAAAGCTGACTGACCCACAGCTGCACACAAACACCTCCAACACCTACAGGTCAGCAGGTCCACTGCTGTCTCTGATGGGCCCAAACTTTGCTTGTTCAGCGTTTGCTGCTGCTGACTTTGAAAATCACACCAAACATGGAATCAAATATATCGACTCAGCTTAGACTACAGAGAAGCTCGGCACTGCTCACAAAACTCAAACACAAAAGGCTTTTTAAAGACAACAATCACTTTGACAGACACACAAACACGACTGAGTACAGAGCAGCTGCTGGTTTGAAGCCACAGAAATGTTCAAATGTTTAAACACACTGCAGCGTTGCAGCCGTGATGCATTTGTGCTGCTAAGGCCACACACATCAGCTGCCTTACATTTTAGCACCAGTTCATCTCTGACCATGGCAGCACAGTCTTTCCAGTACAGTGATGTTGGTGGGGACAGTGGGGACTGATTGTTCATTGGCTGTAAGCCGGTCACATGGACGTTTAACTGGTGCTTTGATTGCTCTGTAGTCTGTTGTGCCTGTGAGCTGCTCCTAAAATGAGACAGATTATAATTGTCACCATTCTGTTAATGACTCTTATTATGTGCGCTCTCCTCCACTGTCACACTAAACACATTAAACCTTTATTTTTGTGTAAAGTCAGGATTTATTGGCTCTTCTTAAAAGCGTCATGAAGTGCAAAACTCAGCAAACATTATACAAAAGTAGATTTAGAAGCTGAACTGAAAACATTTAAAGTGACAGTCAGCACAAATCCAGCTGACATCTCCATCCAACCCAAGTCTTCATTTAAAGTCATTATAACTGTGACACACGTTTGTTACAGTATTAATCCTGCCTGATGCTGCAGGGCCAACATCATGAAACAGGCTCAGCATTTATTTCCATTATGAAACTTTATCATTAAAAACAAACCATTGTTCTGCAGTCGTCCCAGGACTGTCGGTCAAACGTTCTCTCCACATGTTTAAGGCTGAGCTCACTTTATCGTCTGCCTGAAGGAGGGAAGCAGATGTTACTAAACATCACAATAAAACATATGAAATGGGTGCACATGAGGAACGTCTGCACTGTTAAAGCCATGCAAACATCTTCACACATGAAGCAGCAACACCTCTCAGTTTAGCAGCAGCTGGTAAAAGCCACAGTGATCCTGGAGCCTCCCTGAAGGACTCGTTCATCAGTAACTGTCAGGAGGACGATTAAACCTTCTGCACACGTCCTGTAGTTACACACTCGGGAGGAAAGACGACGTCCTCGCTCTGCAACATGATCTGTGTTTCATCCAGGACGCTCAAACACAGATTGGTCTCCAAATATTAGACGCACTGGTTCTTCATGCGTTTCTACCTGAGCACGCAGAGTCATTTCTACAACAGGCCTCCTTCACCTGCTGGTGCCTCTGTTTCTGTGTTTGGCTGTTTCCATCAGTGCCTGATGTTTGTGATCTTTGATCTGTTCTGAAGTCTCTCTTTGTAACACAAATGTTGTTTGGCTTCTTTCGCAAACAAGGCAAAAGAACTTTAATGGATTCATTTGCTGATCTTATTTTCTGATGCAAAGCCGTCCTTTCAGCGCTTTAGAAAGAAAACCAAACAATGTTTTTAAAACTTTCCCAAAATGTAAAAGCTATTAAAACCATAAACTTCTGCTCCTTGATCATGTGATTCTTCTTCTAGACTGTCTGTAATTGTTATTGCTGATTGTCAATAAAGTTGTTTTTTATAAGTTATGTTGTAAAGGAAGCTTGTGGCGAGGGAGGAGGGGCGACTAAAAGCAGGTTCATATAGTGGGAAAGTCCTCAGGTCATGTGAGGATATTTACTGATGCGTCAACACTGTCAGATAAAAGAACGGCTGCTGCATTTGTTCTCCCACAAATAAGTTTGGTGATGAGTAAAAGAATTACAGATGGTGTGGCAGTTTATACTGGGAGCTGGTAGTGATGTTACTGGCTTGAACTGGGTGGAGGACGCACTAATATGCAGGTATGTGGTTTGCTGGGACTCTAGCAGCGTGCTAGTGAGTACAGGTGATATGTCTTCAGACTCTAGGCAACATATTGTTTTTGATATACTTCATTTACTGTATAGAATCAAACACAGAGGGATAGAAGTGGATTTCTTATGGCTCCCTGTGAATATCGGTGTTGATGCAATGAACAGGACGATAAGTTTAAAAAGGTGCAGCAAGAAGAAGTCGTGCAGGTTTGACTATAAAATACAGTGAAAGTGAGGTGAAGAGTATAATGAAGGTAAAGATGAAGGACGAGTGGCAGGCACACTGGGACAGAGACGGGAAAGGCAGATATTATTATACAGAAAACAGTCGTGTAGAAGAAGCTGCAGCAGAGACCAGGATGGAATCTGGAGAGTCAGAGTTGGTCACACAGGCTTCAATAGCACACTTAAAAAGGTAAACATGACACAGGAAGTGTGACTTCTGTGGACCAGAGGAGACGTTTGACGGGTTGTTAGCGTCGTCAGGATGCTGGATGGAAACGCTGTGCCTGATAGGATGATTACAGGCTGGACTTTGTCTTCCTGTTACAGATGGATCCAGGCCCTGGATGACTGCTGGACACACATGACCCACACTAGGCTGCCTTCATCCATCCTTTCCTCCTTCACTGAGACTCAGAGTCAGCATGTATGTATTTATCAGTGATTTGAATCCTTTCATTACAGAGTGAAGTTAAAGTAGACGTGTGAACACACTAATAAACACAAAGGGACACAACTACTACTGCATGATGTAAAGCTGAAGTATTACACAGCTTTATGAACCTCCTGTTATCCTGGTAGACGAGTACAGCAATAAATCTTTTACTTGGACATCTTCTGGCTCCAATAAGCTTTGAAATGTGACCATGAAGTTAGAGACACACTGACTGAAATCCACAGCTGTGACTGTGGATCACATCCACACACAGTGTAGCTGCTGTCTCTGTGTGAGCCTTTGCACTGCTGCTCGCAGCACCGTTATATCACTCAGCGCTCGCTGCTGTTATTGAATCCACTTTTTACTGTCCGTGCAATCAAGCTCCTCTGCAGAGCTAGAAAATATCTTCGAACCAGTTTATGTGTTAGGGGATCCTTTGCAGCTGTGACTGTTGCCTCTGTTTTTGTCCTTTGGTTCCTGGGAGCCTTTTACATTTCCATCAGCAACAAATATCTGAACAGGCTTTATTGTAGGAAATACAGGATTAAATAGTTGTCATTATTTATTAGATGTTGTTAAAGATGATCAGATGCTTGTTTAGTTTAATGCTGTGGCTTCAGTCAGCATCACTGTGCTGTATAGTTTTATTTTTCTGATCCTTCTGTTAAAGTTGCTGAATAAAAGCTGGTTGGTCTGCACCTCAGCGCTGCCTCGAGCCTCCTTCTTTAAAGCAGCAGAGGCTCTTCATTCAGGTATCACAGCTCGAGTTGTTCTGCAGGAGACCCAGAGTACTGTCCTTGGTCCATAATGACATTAACTTTGATTCATGTCAACATGAAGCCTGAACGTCTGTGATGAACACACTATCAGCATCACTGACATATTTCATCATTTAAAATCACTTCCTGTCACCGTGGTGGTTACAGTGACATCATGCAGTTTGTGCTTTGACCTCCAGAGGGCGACAAATCAGCACAGACAGAGAGCTCCATTCAAACTTTGCTGCCATCAGGAATAATTCTTCAAATATAATCATCAGTGTTTGAGCAGTTATGATATCAGGGACAATCTAGACATGTGTGACAATACTGAACATGTCACATGACACACCTCAAACATCATGTGATCCACTCTCAGTCTGCACTTTCATTCATGACTTCATGAATTTATGATCAGTTTACTCCTGAAATATTCAAATGCTGCAGGGTGAAGAACAACAAAGTGCTGACACATGTTTGTGTTTCAAACAAGAAAACCAGCAGAAATAAATCATCTTTGCACAACATGACAGAGATTAGTGAGTTTCCAACTTGCACTTGAATGCAGCACAGACAGATTCTGATGTTCGTGGTTGTAAACGTGTCCTCAAACGCCGCTCTGACTCTTTCCTTCCTGCTCAAAGTTCCTCTTTTCTGAACTTGGTGTTTGTGCCTGACGCTGATCGTCTCCGTGTGGAGCTCCGTGTGAAGGTAACGTTAGCAGTGTGTAATGTTTCCTGGCTAACATCAGCTGTGTGCAGCTCAGTTCCAGCACAAATCTGCCGCTCCATAGTTCACGGTAACGGACTCATGAGGTCGACCGTTAAACGCTCTCCCGCCATTTTGTCTGTGTGCGCGGATGTGTACGTTTTTGTTACCACTGTCATCTCATCAATAGCCTATTTGTAAAAGATCTCTGTTCATAGTTTAGTTGGATTTTAAAACTCTGTAGTTGGACAGTTTTATTTTGGACTGATGCTAAAATTCTTGCTGATTGTTTCTGTCGAGGTTTTGTACTTGACATCCGCCATTTTGGATGTGATAAGCTGTAGAGAGTGCGTCCAAAAAGAGAAACCAGAAAGAGAACCTGTTTTATTAATAACCTCTTGCAAATAGAAGAATATGAAAAAAACAACAACAAATAGGATAAAACCTTTAAATTACTTGAATTTTTAAAATCACCATCTGTTAACACAAATTTGATCATTTCAAATTTTTGTTTTCATTTTCTCTTCCCAGTTACTTCTTTCTCATTCTCTTCATTCTCCTTGTCACCTTACGTCTCACTCCTTAACTGAAGTTATAGTTCTAACATAAGAAGTCCCACCAACGTCCTTTATTTAATCTCTGTGTTGTCACAGTTATTATCATCAGATCAGACATGAGACCCAGACAACAACATAAGTTTACAAGCTAACATCATGTCAGCTAACATTAGACGATAGCATCATAAACTTTAAATTACTTTGCCTCTGATCAACAGTTTGATTACATTCTCACATCACAGGTTTATTTGCTAAGTGTGAGTCCGCCCACATTAGATCCACTTTTCAGCAGGTGGAATAATTTGTAGTATATAGGTAATACATCAACAATGCTGCCGTGGCTAAGTTAGGAATATTTATAATGTCATTTCCAAAACTTGCATATGATCTGCAATTTGTAGCAGATCTACTGACTGTCACAGAGCAGCTGGAGCAGTCTCGAATGCAGGTCAGTCCACTGCTGCCCCCTGTGGCCAAGTGCCATAGCTACTGCTGGATGAACTCGTGACACATCTGCACCTGTTTCTATGAACACATTGAGTCTGAGTGGCTGCACTTACACTGGTGCATTCAAACATATTGAAAGATGGCAGCAATGTGGATTGTCAAGACTCAAACCAACCATTGAGCAAAGACAGCAGGATCACTTGTTTCTGTTTGTTATACAGCCAGATTTACTCGTGACACACATGTGCAGCTGCTTTATCACCTATTCTGAATTTGTTTCAAGCACAATACATTTGTTACACATGTTGGGATATTGTGTTTGTTTTAAATGTTATATACCTGTGTGGTATGTGACTTGTGTTGCCATGACGCCAGGTCTCTCTTGGAAATGAGATTTTTAATCTCAATGAGATTTTTTTTTACCTGGATAAATAAAGGACTAATTTGTAACTTTCAGTGTTTTCCGGTCTTCCAAAGGAAAAAAAACCTTCAACTACATGACATGCAGTTGTGTATTTGTTTTCACCTTATCATACACTTGAAGTTTTACAAATCACCACTTCTTTAGTGAATATCATTTCAGTCTCAGACAATCTCGTTTCTCTTACAGAGGTTGAATGCACCTTCTGCGGATGGCGGTACCACACAGTGTGCGTGGACTTCCCCTGCACAGAAGGCAACTACAAATGCTGTGAATGCTAAATAAACAGAAACAAATGATCCCTGTTGTCTTTGCTTGATGATTGGTTTGAGTCTTGACAATCCACATTGCTGGCGTTGCATCTTTCAATGCCAGCAATGGCAGGTATCAGTGCTCAAAGCTTTTGTGTTTGTTTCCAACAAGTTGCCCACCTCGGGAAACAAAAATGTGTTCTTTTACTTGTCAGATGAACATATGAGACACTTTGACTCTTCAGTGCAGTGTGGAGCCTAACAAAGATCTGTTTTGTGTCCCAGCTGATCAGCAGGAGGAGGAGAGTCTGACGGAGCAGCAGAGGAACATTTTCAGCTACTTGGACTCAGCTCAGCCACTACAGAGGAAACAATGAGCTCAACACAGAAGGTGACAGACAGAGCAGGACCATATGACCAAAGATATTTATCACCATATACATCTGAATATTTGCCATAACGATGTAGCTGACGATAGAATTGACACCAGACAAAATACTTTACAGCTGCACAACTTTATTAAAAACCCATCAATGTATTTTCACTGAAACAAGCAGCTGTTGTTTATGTGCATTAAAGTTATATAAAAATGTAACAGTGCAAATGCAAATTCCTCGCTGACAGTTTAACCAAAAGGCGTTTCCAGTGGAAACTGGCCGACACATCCTGAGCATAACCATGTATAATATCCACTAAACTTCAGAAGAGGTTATACAGTCGTGGCCAAAAGGTTTGAGAATTGCATAAATATTGGAACCTGGAGAAGTTGCTGCTTAAGTTTTTATAATAGCATTTTGCCTGCACTCCAGAATGTTATGAGGAGTGATCAGATGAACTGCATCGTCCTTCTTTGCCATGAAAACGAACTTAATCCCCAAAAAGCCTTACCACTGCATTTCATTGCTGTCATCAAAGGACCTGCTGAGACCATTTCAGTGATCGTCTTCTTAACTCAGGTGAGAATGTTGGCGAGCACGAGGCTGGAGATCATCATGGCTGTATCCCGATTCAGGTTCTGCAGCTTTAAAGTCCTCAAGGGCCGCGTACTCAAAGACCGCTAAGGCCGAAGTGCGAGGCTCGTAGGCTCGTGAAATGGGACGTCTAGCCTCCGTCGCGCTGCCCAGGTTGCCTAGCAACCATGATACTAACAGCTGGAAACGTTTCATACAGCTTTGTTTGACAGAAATGAAGGAGAACATATTTAGTTCATTTGTTTCTACATGAGCTCTGTGTGATTTGATGAGTATCTGAGGCTGAGACCACAGGACTGTGAAACATGATTGTTGGGCTTCATTTCTGTGCTGAACAGTCGTTTAAGATTAGCTGTAAATAACAATTAGCTGATGTTGTTCATGAGACTAAAGTCATCTCACTGTGGTAATGTAAATATAATATGGCCAATATTATAGTTATTATATTAATCACTTCACTCACAGACAAGTATCTGTGACAGTGTGTATACAGATGTATCATATATAAGAGACAAATATTGTTCATTTAATATGTTGGTACTAAATGTGGCTGAATGCTTACATATATGTGTAAAAAGCAAATGTAGGAGCTGTGATAACTGTGTCTGATAGAATGAAGAGTAGACTGATATAGGAAATATTCCTTTATTGGGTGAGAAAATCAGACCATGTCATAACTGCTGTAAGTCACACAGAATAGATATCAGAGCCTTAAACAGGCTGACTTCTGCTAAATGGGTCAAACTGGGCAGAAAGTCTACAAACACATAACATCCTTATAGAATATGATGTAACACTATAGATCAACTTAGCTCAGAATATATAAAGCATATAAACAGTTACAGCAATATGATGCAACAAACACAGCAGCTGCTGATCCAAAATACTCAAAGCTTCATAGAACTGAAACCAACATTTATTTTTAGCTCCATCCTGCTGCTGATACAGACTTTAGGTTTCTGAACATTAAACTTGTTGCTGTCTTTCATAGTGTGTAACTTGAAGGCCCTGAGTACTTTCTCCCACACTGAAAACACTGGGATGATCACATTATTTGAACATTACCTAATAAGACTGATTCAGCACAGACAGTTATGTTAAACTTTCCTAGCAGTCCTTCACAAACAGGGAACAGTCTGTCTATTCTCTCCATCTGTCAGCTGCTGCTGGCTCTTCCTCCTCCTCTTCCTCACACACTGCTGAGTTTGTCCTGGTGGATCATCAGGGCTGCAAAGCCTCACAGATGATGTGCAGCAGTGGCTCCCTCAGTCTGTCCTCACTCTGGACACTTGCAGTCGTCACACATGGAAATCAAATGTGTGATAAGCTGCAGGATTCAAACACAAGTGTAACTTATAAACACATGTTCATACTTTTATTCCACAATCAGAGAGAAAGAAACAGAGAGAGAGCAGGACAGACAGACAGGTGACAGTCTCAGGTGTACACACTGCTACACAACAGCACCAGAGAAGCAGGATTTAGTGTTTGTGTTATTACGAGTGTAAACAAGAAGAGTTCCAGATGGTGCAGTGGACACATGTGTGACTGCTGTGATTAAAGCATCTTTCTTTCAGCTTAACGAGTGAACCGTCAGCTCGTTCAAACACACGTTAAAGTGCGTTTGGCTCGACACCACCGAACAGAGGCAGCAATATAACACAGCTAACATTAACAGTGCAGTGGATCCTGCTTGTGCCGTGATGTTCAGGACTGCAAACCGAGCAGCATCACTGACTTTCAGCTTGTTGTGTTTGTGGATATATGACTGACTTTAATTATCCACAAAATCATCACATTCTCTGTCAGATTAAGGTCGACTATTGAACGGCGTATATTTTAAAGGCTTTAAAACCAAGTTAACGCTGAAAGTACAAACATCACTAATGTCACATAACTCTGCCGACAAGGCATAGCTATGGCTATGAAATGCTCTTTGTGTATCACTTCTTCATTATGAAAGATGTCATTAATGCACTAGTAATGTCTCATCTGGAGTATTGTTCAATCATTTGGTCAGCAGCTAATAAGACAGATCTTAACAGACTTCAGTTAGTCCAGAATAAGGCGTCCAGATTAGTGTGAAGATGTTCATACTATACTAATATTGATCAAATGCATAATAACCTTTCTTGGCTTCCTGTACAGGCTAAAATATTCTATGGCTTACTTGTAGTTCTAAAGAAAGCAATTCTGTTAAACACACCACATTTATTCTGCTCAGCTGCAGTATCCAGATGAAATACATCATCATATTACACAGTTTTCAACAAGCTGCAATTTAGTAAATGCTCGAGTTAAAAGTAACGTTTTGTAAAACTGTTACATTTAGAGCAACTTTTAAGTGGAATAAGTTGCCTTAAAAAATTAGAGAATTATTCAAAACTTCAATGAACACTTAAAAGCCGATTTACAGAGCTTTTAGTTGTTGTAAATATTGTAAGACATGATTTGTTTTTGAAATTTGTGTAATGTGCCTCAATGTTATTGATATTATTATTATTGATTGCTTATATTTGAACAATTGTGAAACCTCACTGTGGATGTAAGAGTGAAATTATGTGGATATCTTGAATCCACTTTATTGTGTAATATTTTATGTGAGTATTTGACGGAAGACGAGCAACATCTGTTGTGGAAGCTAACGGGGTTCCTTTAGAATAAAGAAACATAGGATTTATTATCACTGAATAATTCTGTATAAATCTATACAAATTATAGAAATATGTAATAGGAAACAACAAAATAATCTAAATTATAAAAGTGTGTGTGTGTGTGTGTGTGTGTGTGTGTGTTTGAACAGTCATGAATTATCTTTAACAGCAGGTTGGATGTAATGTGTTAGAACTACCAGCAGGTGGGGATAAGAGACCTTTAAGGTGTTTGGTGCCACGCTCCACCTTCAGGTTTAAAACTAGTGTTAATGGAGTTTGAAGGTTGAGTTTGTTCCACGACTGCATTTCACTCACTGCCTCTGTTTGTATCTCTGTCACTGCAGGACCAACATGGAGCCAGAAGTCAGCGCTCTCAGGAGGCCGACAAACCTCACAGAAGAAAGGGAGAGAAAAAACACACCTGTGACGAGTGTGGGAAGGGTTTTACTGTGAGGGCTAAACTAAAACGGCATCAGGTCATCCACACTGGAGAGAGACCGTTCAGCTGTGACTTGTGTGGAAAGTCTTTTTCCTTGAAGGGTCACCTAAAAACACACCAACTCATCCACAGTGGAGTTAAAGCGTACAGCTGTGATCAGTGTGGCAGAGCTTTTACTCAAAGTAGCAACTTACAGAGGCATCTAGTTACCCACTCTGGAATTAAGCCATACAGCTGTGACATCTGTGGAAAAACTTTCAGCCAGAGAGAGAGCCAAAATACACACCTACGCATTCACAACAGACATGATGTGTACTGCTGTGAACAGTGTGGCAAAGAGTTTATAACTCACACAGACTTACAACGACACATGTTTACCCACACTGAGGAGAGACCTTATCAATGTGACCTGTGTGAGAAGACTTTTAAATCTCCACGTCACCTGAGACGACACCAACAGATCCACACCAGAAAGAGACTCTACAAGTGCAGCTACTGTGAGGTATGTATTTATATTGTTATCTTGTCATTTTAGCCTGACTGTTTGGAACAACTCTGCTCATTAAACTGTGTTAGCAATTCTACTGCATGGAAAAGCAGCTCTGAGTGATTATTCAGATTTTCCTTTCAGTTATGATTTTAGTATTACTGTAGTATTATGGTGGTAGTATTGTAGTTATTGCAGCCCAGTAAACTGAGTGTGTTAACTGAAACAGTCAAATGTAGTTGGACGTCTGCAGAGATGCTCTTTATTTCAGGCGACGTTCAGGATACAAATGTTGAAGGACTGACTTACACTGTCTTTGTGTCTTTGTTTAGAAGCAGAGCGACACAGATGGATCCAGTTCTCAACCCTGTCATCACTGTGGTGGTGGGAAAGACTTTCATTGTGACCTCTGTGGAAAAACTTTCAGTTGGCAAGCTGCCCTTAAAACACATCAACGTAGACACACTGGAGACAAACTGAAATACTGCAAAGAATGTGGGAGAAGCTTCACCACACCAAGTGATTTAAAACAACATGACCTGATTCACAGTGGGGTTAAAAAGCACCTCTGTGATCAGTGTGGGTCATCCTTCACCACTGCAAGGGACCTTAAATCACACAAACGAGTCCACACAGGAGAGAAACCACACAAGTGCAGACACTGTGAGAGAAGCTTCTCGCATTCAGGTCATCGTAACATTCATGAACGAACACACATAGAAGGAAACTACAGCTGTGACCAGTGTGACAAGAGCTTCAGGAATCTCAGTTCATACTCTGCACACAAACGATCCCACGTTACTAATAAACTGTTTCACTGTTACCAATGTGCCCAAACATTCACCTCATTGTCTGCTCTGTGCAAACATCAGCGCGATCACTCAGGGCTGAAATCACTCCCATCACTGGATCACAGTGAATCTGAAGACACAGAAAGATCCTCTGGTTTCTGTGTCAGACTCAAAAAGCTTGAGATCAGGCTCCACAGAGTTCAGATAGAATCATTTAAACTTGTGTTGAACTGAACTGGTTGCTGGGCTGAACTTCTACATAATACAGATCTACATGGGATCTTCTTTTCTGTTTTTTACTGAGTCAGTTTTGTCCTTTTTTCTCTGTCCTGGTTTTGCTCGTCTGTAAATGATTGAAACTCAGTCAAATAGTTCATTGTTCTCCAGCAAAACGTTTTGGAAACTCATGTTTAACCTTTAAAACTCTGACATGTTTTAGCACACAAGGCTTCATCGGGGAGTTCACTCATGATTGGACCATGAGAACAAAGGTTTTTAGTTCTTTCAAAGAGAGTCTTGGAGATGTTTGATGTTTCTGTTTTTCTGAAACCACCTGAAAGAAAAACTATTTTTCTTGCTTTATGTAGTGTGGAAGTTTTTAATGTTTCTTCATCTGTGATGTTCTTGAATGTGTTCACGTGAAGATGATATAAATAAACTGTTGTCAGAGATTTACAGTTATCAAACAGGTGAATAAACAACACTGAGACACTTGGAGACGGTTAACGTGCTGCACGGGTGAGGGCTCAGAGAGGACTCACACCGAGCTGCAGTAGTCGTTTATTATTTATAGCAGGGTGAAACAAGCATAGCAGTTTCCTCTAATTTTGAATATATGTGTGTGTGTGTGTGTGTCTAAGTTCGTATAAATATCATAGGGTGAACTTCCTCTTTCTATAAACAGAGCGAGTAGTACATTTTGTTCTTTTCCTATTAAGAGTAAAATATGAACATGTACTTTAATGCAACATAAAACTCATTAAAGCGTTTCTTCTTTAACATCCCCTCCTGATGTTAATATTTTTCACTTAATCATACTTTATTATCAGCCAACAATCACTTGCTTATAACATTTTCAATTGTAGCATCATTCAGTATGTGTGTGTGTGTTTCTATACTAAATCTTCTTCATCCGATTCATCTTCTAGTGGCAGTCCAACATAGGTAATTACTGTGGCCTGTACCATTTTGTCAATCATGGATCTTATGCATGGTAGGATACATGTAGAAAACAAGCACAATAATAGAAGCAGAACTCCTATCAGTACGAGTCCTTTTATCACGAGGGTCTTCCAGCTGCCACTCAGCAGCCAGGTCAGCCAGTCCTCATTGTTCGTGACATAGTCTTGTTGCTGCGCATTACTCAGTTGTCGCAACTTGTCTAGGGCGGTGGTCATGGTCAAGGAGTGCACGTTGTCCGGGATATAGGTGCAACAAGTGGTGTTGAATAAGACACAGAGGCCCCCTCTCTCAGCGAGAATCATGTCCAGGGCGACCCTGTGTTGCATGACCACTATTCTGATCGCGTCGATTTCCTCATTCTGAGCCTTATTTATCTTTGTTGAGCTGTTCAGGAAAAGTCCAAATCGGTAGTCAAGAGTCTCAATTCTTAACGTGTTTTTTCCAGTTCCGACCCATGGGAACAGTGAGTGCTGGACCTTCTGTCTGGTGGTCCACAACTTGAACTCCGCTGGTACATCACTGCCCCAGATTGGGTCATGGGGTTGCACGTCATCAGTGTTCCTCTTGCGTCGTGGTTGGTTCTGATGGAATACTCTGAATGTGTGGTCTGACACTAAAATTAGGGCGCAGAGTCCGGTACAAGAAAAGCTCACAACTAAGACAAAACTGCTCCTGCAAGGAAAGCTCACTGTTATGCATGCAAGTCATCAAGATGACATCATCAAGATGGCGCTGGAGTGACGGCAGCCTTTCCAAGTAGCTCTGCAACACCGCACCTTTTTGTTAACTTTAACTTTTTAGACTAGGCTTTTCAAACTTTTTTTTCACCTTCCTCTACTTATACCTCTTAGATATAGCGATACAAGATGGATAATGCACTTTTTAAAACTTCTGGAACCAGTTCCTTCATCTATTCGAGAGCGGAGCTGCTGGCACTAAAAACAAAGGGACAGACCGGCATGCGACACAACATCCCGGCCGAGCTAAAGAGGAGCTACAGAGGCTGCAAAGCTGGAGCGAGGAGAGCGGATCACCGGAGGCGATTCAAACCATCAATCCCGACAGTGATCATGGGCAACGTGAACTCGTTACAGAATAAGATTGACGAACTGTGCGCTCTGAACAACCACAGACTATACCGTGAGTGCAGCTTGTTTATCTTCACGGAGACGTGGCTAACCGAGCTAACGCCGCAGGCTAACGTAGACCTATGCGGTTTCACACCCGTGAGAGCCGATAGGGACACGCAGGCCAGCGGCCTGTGTGTGTGTTTACATCCCTCCGAGGGCCGACGCAACAGCTGCCTGTGAGAAAATACACACAGTCACAGCAAGACTTCAGACACAAAACCCCGAGGCTTTCATTATTATATCTGGAGACTTTAACCATGCCACACTGGACTCTAGTCTGGCTGCTTTTCACCAGTTTGTGAATTGTCCCACAAGGAGCAACAGGACAATTGACCTACTGTATGCTAATGTGAGAGATGCATACAGAGCCACCCCCCTCCCCCCACTAGGGAAGTCAGACCACAACCTGGTTTACCTACAGCCACAATACACACCCCTCGTCCAAAGGCAGCCTGTCACAACGCGCTCCATCCGGAGATGGACCCCAGAAAAGGAGGATGCTCTGAGAGACTGCTATGACACCACAGACTGGGATGTGCTCCTGAGCCCACATGGTGAGGACATAGAGGGGGCGACACACTGTCTTACAGACTACCTCAACTTTTGTGTGGACACGGTCGCCCCTGCTAAGACGGTACGGTGTTATCCTAATAACAAACCGTGGGTAACACAGGAAGTCAAAGCTGTCCTCAACATGAAGAAGAAGGCTTTCAGGAGCAAAGTGAAGGAGGAGATGAAGGCAGCACAGCGGGAGGTGAAACGCTGCCTGAGGGAAGCAAAGGACACCTACAGGAGGAAGGTGGAGCAGAAGTTGGAGAGGAACAATATGAGGGAGGTCTGGAATGGTGTGAAAACCATCACAGGCCACAACACCAAGAAAAGCACAGTGGGGGGGGGACTGTGGAGAAGACAAACGAACTCAACAACTTCTTCAACAGGTTTGACCAGCCCACAACCCCCCCACCCTCACCTTCACTACAGAGTCCTCTCCCCACTCTCCTGCCTCCCTCGCTTCCCCCCCTTCCTGACACCATGACACCCCCCTCCTCCAATCCCTCTCTCAGCAGCAAGACATCTCCCCCCCTCCCCTCTTCCCAAACATCTCCCAGTGTCACAGTGGATCAGGTCAGGAGACAACTGAGGAAGCTTCGCCCCAGAAAGGCAGCAGGCCCAGACAAGGTGTGTCCTAGGATGCTAAAGGCGTGTGCTGCTGAACTTGGGGAGCCGCTACAACGAGTCTTCAACCTCAGTCTGCGACTGGGGAGAGTGCCCGCCCTATGGAAGACATCCTGCATCGTCCCGGTCCCCAAAAAGAACCGGCCCAATGAGCTGAATGACTTCCGACCGGTGGCACTGACGTCACATCTTATGAAGACTCTAGAGCGGCTCTTCCTCAACCTCCTCCGACCACAGGTACAACATGCCCAGGACCCACTACAGTTTGCATACAAGGCAGGTGTCGGAGTGGAGGATGCCATCCTGTACCTCCTACACAGAGCCCACTCACACCTGGATGGGGGAAAAGGCACGGTCAGGATCCTGTTTCTTGACTTTTCCAGTGCCTTTAATACCATCCGGCCCTGTATGCTTCAGGAAAAACTGAACAGGATGGAGGTGGACCCCTGCCTGGTGGCTTGGATCTCCGACTACCTCACCGACAGACCACAGTACGTCAGGCTGAAGGACATCACGTCTGACACTGTGGTCAGCAGCACAGGAGCACCACAGGGAACTGTGCTGTCCCCTCTTCTCTTCACCCTGTACACCTCTGACTTCTGCTACAACTCTGAATTATGCCACATTCAGAAGTTTGCAGACGACACAGCCATCATGGGGTGTATCTGGGATGATCAGGAAGAGGAGTACAGAAGTCTGGTGAGGAACTTTGTCGCATGGAGTCACACAAACCACCTGCAACTCAACACCTCAAAGACTAAGGAACTGGTTGTGGACTTCGGGAGGTCTAGAGCAGGTCCACTGCCGGTTCAGATAGAGGGGGAGGAGGTGGAGGTGGTCAACAAGTACAAGTACCTCGGGCTGTGGGTGGACAATAAACTGGACTGGTCATGCAACACAGAGCACCTGTATAAAAAAGCCCAAAGCCGACTGTACTTCCTCAGGAGGCTGAGGTCTTTTAACATCTGCAGGAAGCTCCTGAGGATGTTTTACCAGTCGGTGGTTGCTGGAGTACTTTTCTATGCTGTGGTGTGCTGGGGGAGCAGCACAGCAAAGAAGGACTGATCCAGGCTGGAGAAACTGATCAGGAGGGCTGGCTCTGTGGTCGGCATGAAGCTGGACACTCTGGTGACAGTGGCAGAGAAAAGGACATTAAAGAAACTGATGGACATTATGGACAATGCCAGGCATCCTCTGCACACGGCCATAAACAATCAGAAGAGTCTGTTCAGTGACAGGTTGCTTCTCCCAAAGACAAGAACTAACAGACTTAAAAACTCCTTTGTCCCACACGCCATCAGACTGTTTAACTCCTCTCTGGAGGGGAGAGGGAGGGGAAACAGGAGGACAAAGGAGGGAACAACTAAGCTGTAGTGCCTCTTCACCTCACTGTACAATACCTTGTGCAATACTTTTGTAAATAGTCAACGGTGCAATAGACTCAATACTTGAAATGTGCAATTCACTTGTATTTTTATTTTTATTCCTATTTATTCTATTTATCCCCTTCGTATATTTTATTTATATTGTCTCTGTATTTATATATGTGTGTGTGTGTATAACTCTGTAACTTCTGTCGGTGCTGTGCTTTTTTGGAAATCGAATTTCCCAGAGGAACCCACCCGAGGGATTAATAAAGTTCTATCTTATCTTATCTTATCTTATCTTATCTTATCTTATCTTATCTTATCTTATCTTATCTTATCTTATCTTATCTTATCTTATCTTATCTTATCTTATCTTAAGTTGATCAGCTCTAGGTGAGAAGACATTTAAATCTCACACTTGTTCTGCTGCATTTTTGAAGCTGGAGGAACAGATCGCAGGGTTCATTTTTATATACACTGCAACTGCCATGAGGACTGGGCCATTTTTTTGTTGTTGTTTGTTTTTCCTTTTGCTCTGTGCAGCATTTTGGCAGCATTTTTAAATTTCTCTTTGTATTTTTTCTTTCTTTTACTAGTGAAGAGATGTAGCGTGAACAGTTATACAGTCTAAATATCCCATATGGGTCGTGTGAAATGGTGTTTTCAGTTTCATTCAGTTGAAGTAAAGAACGTTGAATATTTCTAAGTGTGCTGTTTTGAACCAACATGTCACAGTATGATCAGTGCTGTAATTTTTGACAGTCACTGTATCAATGTTATTTTTGCATCTCTTGAATAAAGGTTTTGACCTGCAAGTGCTAATTTCTTTAGTTATTGGGGTAAAATGGGTAATGTTAATAGGAAGGTGTTTGCCAATTCAGTAACCTAATTTAATGTTAATGGAAACTAACATTATCTCAAATTGTTTAGTTATAATTGTTGTTTAACTGAATCTTGATTTTTGATCTTGATTTGTTCTTTCCCAACATTTTTCAAAAGAAACAGTCTAATTTCTTTGCTGTGATTGATTCCAGAGAACACGGAAGAACTGACATTATTTAACTGTTGATTTATGTAGATTCAGTGGAGGAGTAATGTCAGTTTAATTCTTTACCTACTGTCAATGCAGTGAAATTAGACATTTTGTTTTGAAAGGTTACTGGTGGATGCCAGCAACCATCTTGGAAGAGAACAATATAATCTGTTATTAGGCCTCCATTTGAAAATTGTGTATTTGATACTAGAATATAATAGGTATATAATAAGCTGAGGCCTTGACTAGTAGAACGTCATGTTGGTGTTTAACAACACATGAGCCAACATCAGACTCCGAGCGCTACGATGCTAAAGATCAGAAGATCCAGTGTGACATCATCGTTACCTGGCAACAGCAGCCCTCATCTGACTTTATTGGAGGATATTTACACCAGCAACACGGTTTAGTTTGATATGACGGATTAACAACATGCGCTGTGATATCCTGTTCATCTGTAATAGATACAGGATCTAATCAGTCAGCAGATATCTGATCAGCTTATTTATAATTATACTAGAAACAAACACAACTGTGTTGGTGATTCATGCAAACTTGCATATCAGCCTTTGAAGGTTTTGTAGTATTGAGAACAAAGAGGTTGTGTTAGGGCTGAAAAGCCCGACTTGTTCTCCTCTGCAGGTCATCAAATGCACCACAGAAGTTTGTATTTGCACAGCCTGTATATGTTTGATGGCTTTATTATTCTCTGTTCAAAGACAGTAAATGTGGAAAATGTCTCATGTAGAATCAGCTTCATTTAAAATGACTGCAAACATTTAGAGAACATGTGCTGCTGTTTGTCCTACATTTCAACACTGAATGAACCCTGAAAACATGGCAGCTGGCAGGTTGGAGTTCACATGAAATATCGGCTGTATGAAGACTGGAAATATAGATGATACAAACATGCAGCCAAACATTTGTGGACATGAATAAACTATCTGATCCAAAAAGCAGGAAGTGACACAGCTAGAAAGTGTGTAACAGCTGAAGTCAAATGTGATGCAGAGTTGAATCTGCACTTGGATCCATCTGTGAAAGGTCCACATGTAGGGATCACATGAGTCCTGATGTTTGTCAGTCCAGCTTGATAACTCCATCTACTGTGGCTACATATACTGGGCTGGTAGCTCCACAGTGTTGGAAAGAAACTATTAAATGTGCAAAGTTTAAAATCAGAGGCTCTTCTAACACAGGAGCCATGTTGAGTTTAGATCACAGCCGACCACCGGAAATGGCTGAAATGAAATGGAATGAAGCCCATTGACAGCCAGCAGGTCTAAACAGGAACGCACCCATTTGTATGTGTGGCAATGATGTGGCTGCGGCTGACACAGGATTGGTTCAAACTAAACATCAGACACATTTCACAGAGTTCACAAATAAACTCGCGTTTTTATTTTTGAAGATGATCATAAAGTAGAATTTATGGTCCAGTAGAAACAGCAGGAGGTTTGAGCCCTTCTGATGGCAAGGCAAGGCAAGTTTATTTGTATAGCACAATTCAACAACAAGGTGATTCAAAGTGCTTTACAGAGACATTAGAAACAAAAACAAATAAAAAGCATGATTTAAAATTGATTAAAACAAGCAAACAAACAAACTAACTAATTAACAAACAAACAAACAAAACAGTATATAAAATCAAAACAGATCAGAACAGTAGATAAAATCAGTAGTTAAATGTAAGTTTTGAAATTTAAGCTTAAAAGTGTGGATTTGGTGCTTTATTCAAATGCAGCTGAGAACAGGTGAGTCTTCAACCTGGATTTAAATAAACTGAGTGTTTCAGCTGATCTGAGGCTTTCTGGGAGTTTGTTCCAGATATAAGTAGCATAAAAGCTGAATGCAGCTTCTCCGTGTCTGGTTCTGACTCTGGGAACTGATAAAAGACCGGATCCAGATGACCTGAGGGATCTGGAAGGTTCATACTGGGTCAGGAGGTCACTGATGTATTTTGGTCCTAAACCATTCAGAGCTTTATAGACCAGCATCAGAACTTTAAAGTCTATCCTCTGACGGACAGGCAGCCAGTGTAAGGACCTCAGAGCTGGACTGATGTGGTCCACTTTTTTGGTCTTAGTGAGGACTCGAGCAGCAGAGTTCTGAATGAGCTGTACTTGTCTGACTGATGTTTTAGGTAGACCTGTAAAGATGCTGTTACAGTAGTCAAGCCTACTAAAGATGAATGCATGGACTAGTTTTTCCAGGTCCTGTTGAGACATCAGATCTTTTATCCTTGAAATATTCTTGAGGCGATAGTAAGCTGACTTTGTTATTGTCTTAATGTGTTTTTCTAAGTTTAGGTCTGCATCCATCACTACACCCAAATTTCTCGCCTGGTTTGTGGTTTTTAGATGTATAGATTGAAGTTCTCTGGTGACCTGTAATCGTTTTTCTTTGGCGCAAAGACTATTACCTCAGTTTTGTTTTTGTTTAGCTGGAGAAAATTGTACGGGGCCTTGGTCTCCTGATGACATTGTGATATATATTTGTGTGTCATCTGCATAGCTATGACAGTTTATTTTGTTGTTCTTTATAATCTGTGCCAGTGGGAGCATGTAAATGTTAAACAGAAAGGGTCCCCAGATGGAACCTTGGGGAACTCCACATGTGATACTTGTCTGCTCAGATGTGAAGTTACCTATTGATACAAAGTATTTCCTGTTTTCTAAGTATGTTTTGAACCAGTTTAGTACAGTTCCTGAAAGACCTGTCCAGTTCTCCAGTCGTTTGAGTAATATGTTGTGGTCAACTGTATCAAATGCTGCACTGAGATCCAGTAAAACTAAAACTGACATTTTTCCACTGTCTGTATTCAGACATATGTCATTAAACAGCAGAAACAGCATTTGGAGGAAGATGTTAATAGATTAGAAAGAATTGTACACTGTGAATCAATGCAAGTCTTTCTATATAGACAGATCTGTAATAATCCCTCAGGCAGGTTCCTCTGGGACAGTCACAGATAGAGACACCAATTCTGACATCCTTTGAAAGCCTGACTTTGAATTTTCATCACTCGTCATGCACACAGATGTTAATTCTACATATTCCTGGTACTGAACTCTAAATCAATATGAAGAAAATGCTCCTGCTAATCTGCATCTATGTTGATATCAAATCCTTTTCCAGCACATGGATAAATCTCTATAAATCTTTCAGTCTGATCAGAATGGGCTCAGTGTTGTTATTGCAGCTCCCTGATGTTTGAAAAGCTAAATGTCCATTTTAAAGTGCTCGTGTGTAGGATTGTGTTTTCTTCCTTTGTGCAGTTCTTACAGTAAACATGTTTGAATGTTTCCTGTTCCCCTGATGCTTCTTCCTGTTGGATAAAATTGGTTTGAATAACATGTTCTTATAGGTTTTAATGAACTTCAAACTGGGATCGACTTACAAAACTGTCTCATTTTATTGGAACGATCCACATTTGCATCCATTCACGGTACATTTGACATCTGAACACGTTTGTACACATGATGAAAGGACAGATGGTGTTTGTGTGTCCTTCTTAAACTTAGTGTGGATGTTTCATCATGTAGAACTACTTAGAACAAAGTCTTTGGAACATTTGGAGAACACGTTTAGGAAAGTAACATCCTGGTAGAACATTTTCTTAAAGCAAAGCAGAGCTGCAACATGACTGTGAGGATTCAGAAGAATAAAGTCAGAATACTTTATTATTATGAAGACTAAAGTGCACCTTAATGCTGCCGATGAACACACATGTTCTTTGTGAAAGCATGTGTGAGCACAGCTGACGTGCACCACACTGACCCCACTCGCCCCATTTCTTCATCCACTTCTTGCTCTTGTGCTTGAAATGAGACGCAGCAAAAGTCGGAGGCTCTAAAATCCACAAGAAGGGGGCTCGTTAGATCAGGATACTGGATGTGATCCATAGAAAACATGGATAATACACCACTTTATTTGAAGCATCTGTAGCACTGCCTCAGTTCTGGATGTTTCCACAGACTCCTCTGTGCACCTAAAGCAAAGGTCAGCGGCACATGTAGTTGGGACAATTCTTCAGTTGCACAAACTACATAATCATTTTCCTCCAATGACGACTTTTCACTTGCAGAAATGGTCCTGTGTGATTTCCAGGCTGTGATATAAAAACTAGTTCCTAATGGCAGCGACTCACTCAGTAAACATGTGTTTCCTTCACCAACCTCACACACAGATCCAATAAGATCAGGAAGTGGGCAGTATAGTACAATATGTGTTATTCTGTGCTGCACTGCCCAAACTAAAGATCTGCTGAAGTGTTGGAAATGATCCAGATGTTTATTTTGGACGATACAGCAGAAGATCAGACATGAAAGTGGAGATAACACAGAAGACCTGCAGCAAAGGTCAGAGGTCAGACTGGGCCCTGGATTCAACAATGAGCCAATGATCATCAAGCAGTGAGTAAAGCAGAGCCCTGACGTTCTGACATTCATCACACAGTCAGAACAAATGTCTGCTGATGACTTCATCTCATGAAACGACTGATAGATGTCAGTTCATTGATCAGCTGAGCTGCTGATCTTCATCGTCACAGAAACATTCAGCTTGTTTCAATCAGTAAATAACTCCCACTACTCCCAGTTTGAACTGTTCCCACTCAAAATGCTGTGAGAACAATGATCATTGTAGAACTTCACAAACATCACGTGTTGTTTTCCACATGTAAGATCAGCAAACACACAGAAACTTCCTGTTGCCACACACGGCCTCTAAAATCTCTTCCACGCTTTCTGTCTGAAGTCCACTCTCTGTGTCGGATCCACAGGAAACAACAAGATCTTATTAACATGGTTTTCAATGTGTCTCCTTCCAAAAAGTCCAACCAATGAACAAATGTGTGTATTTGTGGAGGCCGAACAAAAGCATGACACATTTCTCTGTTTCTATAAACTGGAGTCAAACACAAACATGAAGAGTTTCACTGACAGACTCCAAAATGCCCCCACAGTGGATCAAAGGGAAATCCTACAGTGTGGCCAGAGACTCTTAATGGCTCCAACATCAACACATCCACAATGTTGGATCCAGTTCTGCCTCACAGAGTTACTAAGACACACCCTCTGCAGCATCACAACAGCTCCACCTGCTCCACCTGCCTCCTCAGCATCTGTACACCTGAAGAGAAAAGAAAGGCTCCAACAGCTCAAATCTACAAAGGATTCATGAAGTTTCATCCAACAATAACATGTTTGCCTTCCACAGTGTGCTGTTAGACACCACTGTACCTCTGCCATTTCAAAAAGAGCAGCTTGGGAACATTTTGGCTCCAAACACTTTGTGTTTAAGTTCTTTGTTTTCTTTGTGAAGCCGACAACATCTGGAGCTTTGTGACTCATAGAAACATCATTTTGTTCTTTAGATGACAGCAGATTGGGACTGAATAATCAATCACTATCAAACCAATAAAGACAAACATGCTGATTTTACAGGAACTTTGTTGGAGAAGCTGCAAAGACATGAAACTGGTGGAGATCCCAAACCAGTTGATAGTGCTGGTTATTCCAAATAAAGCTGTTTCCCTTTGAGATGAAATGACTTTGTGTCCTGATATATAATAAAGATGTTGTTGTTTTTGAGCCCCTGTATTAAAAGTAGTTTAAAGTCAGCTTGAGTTTGATGTCTTTATGTCAAAGCTGCTCATGATGTTGAGCTGCTGATGGAATAAAAACAATATAAAAGCATGTAGTCCAGACTTAAATGTAGCCTGTTGTTAGCTGAGGTCCACACACAGTGTTTGACAGTGTAAAGTGTGTGAAAGGGCTGCTGGTGGAGCTCACTAGGATGAGCAGGTGACCACGAGGTGGAGAGCAGCTGGCCTGGCTTTGACCCGGGCCACGCCCCCTTTCTCTCTGCTTTGCTGTCACTTATCTTCACTGCTCTGTCCAATAAAGCTGAAAAAGGCCCCGAATCAAAGAAATCTGCTGCAGCCTCTGAAATGTCTTCTGTTTCCTTCCCGACGGCTTTTTCACTGTCAGCCCATCAGACAGTCCAGCAGCATTTATGATGATGTCATGATGTTGAAGAGGCTGCTACGGTGGCCTCCCATGACCCCCAGCCTCATCACAGCTGAGATGCAGACATTTGAAAACATTCAGCAGACAACTGAATAACAGTCCAACACAACAGTCTGTGTGCAGACACACACTGACCTTTCATATAGTCATAGGAGTCAATCAAACACAGCTGGTTGAGTCATTTCTCTGAGTCTAAACACAGCACACACAGAGAAATGTAGACAGGATGTGCAGCCAGTGCAGTAAATGGTCTCAATATCAGCTCTTTAGAAAATGATCCTGATGAACATGAAACTAACATCCAATGAGAAACAGCTTCCTTGTTTCATGTCCAATAACAATAAATGCAGAGCTAATAAAGAGCTGTTCTATTGTAAAATGCTGAGATGATTATTAGACAGAACCCAGCGGCTCACCAAAAGCCTGCATTGAAAATCTATATGAAAGTAATCTATGCTCATATATGGCAAAATCCTGTAACTGTCACTGTGTTTTTCATCTGTGCTCTTGTTGGTTGGACAAGTTTGTAAATGACAAAGAGCTCAGTGAACTTTGCATCCATCAGATCCTGTTAGATGTTTGTTTTTCCTTCACAGCTTTGTGATGAAGGCTGAAGAACAGAGATATGAACTATTGCCAACATGAATCCTGATGCATGACTTGGGCAGAGACCCACCAAAGCAACACTCAGCTCACCTCATTCCAGGCGCTTGTCTGCTGGAGACCATGAGCCTTGTTAGTCACACATCAGCACCGTGGTAGGAAACAGCCTCCATCATTTCATTAGATCTGAATTTGGACTGTTTCCCTCTGGATGAACCAAGTCTGTCAAATCTATTGATCCAACACAAACAAACACATTGGCTCACAGTCAGACTGGCTTTGTATGGATGGTGTAACAGGGGGCTGGGAAAGGATGCTGAAAGCTGAATATAACACAGAACAATAACAGGACATATAATAATGTAGAAACATGATCTTCAACAGGCACACTTCTGTTATTCATGATCACAAACACAAAGAACTTGTGCAGCCCTGATATCAGCCCTAATATATGAGTGTGTTTGCCCAAAGACTGAAACAGCATCAACATGACAGCTGTAAGAAATCTTCTCTCAGCCTTGTTTGGCAGAAGATCCCTGCAACAAAGATTGTAGCTGAAAGATGACGTGTGTAAAGTTTGCTCTGTGGGAGGGTCGAGGCTGTTTTTAGACCTTTGATAGTTTCCAATCCAGTTCTGACAGACAGGAATAAAAACAACATCATTAAGATCAGATCATGGAGCTGTTTGCTGCCTTGTTTCTATCTTCACATTACAAGACTTTACTACAATAAAGATGCTGACATGTATCTGTAGCAACAACATCATTGAATCTAGAACAACTGGAGCCAAACCAGTGGCTCTGCTGGGATCACTGGTGAGCCAACACTTCCTTGTTGATGCAGATTTCAGGGCTTCCTTTTGCTCCTCCGTTATAACTGTTCTCTCTGCTCAACACATGATGACACAAAGGAATCAGCAGTGACAAAGATGATGCTGAAGAGAAGCACACACTTCACACATATAACAGACCAGTGCAGTTACACACACCTCTGCTCGACATCAGGCCTCAAACAAAGACACAAAACACTAACTTGACTCTAAACAGAAGAAACGAGCAGCTGTTTCTGTTCTGTGCTTATTTATATTTGACACACATGCTTCTCTTTGTGCAAACACACATCGCACTATAAGGGTAACCTCGCACACAATGATTGGACAGCACAGTGATGATGCTGGGAGATCCTATACGCAGCAACACAGAAACACTGAGAACTTTAAACAATGATGGAAAGTGTTATAAATGACTTGTTGGCCTCTGATCTGTCACAAACAGCTGAAACGTGTCTCTCATGAGTCACATGAAGGTTTTTGACAGAAAGGACAAAAAGTAGCTGCAGTCAGTTTGTGTCATTTTTAGATTTATTCATCTGGGAGAAAAATCTGAGGGACATTAAAATGTGTTTTCAACAGAGACAAGAACATGAATATAACAGAACAGGTAAATGAACATGTTTCAAGTAAACAGCTGGACTGATCAGGTCCAAACACAGAGTGATAAACTTGTCAAACAGCTGTCATATCTTTATATAGAAGCTCTTTATAAATGCTGCTCACTGCAGTCTGTTTACTAATAATGTCAAAGTGTTAGAAACACAGAAACATCAGAATGGTCTTTGTTCACAGAAACCTGTCTGGGATCCTTTGTTGTTCTTTTGATGCAGAGTTACATTATAAATATAAAGAGTTATTTCAGAGTCTCATCAGTTTTCCTGCATGTCTTTATTTAACACATCAGCAGGGCTGAAGCTCTCATGTTAAACACACACTGATCTATGGACACGTTCATGTGTTTCTAACAGAACCAGGCTGTTATCAGCCTGCACTAACATTATGTCACACACACTGAATGTAACAGTGACAGTTTACATCATCACACAATCAGCTGTGATTGTTTCACTGTCATCAAACGAGTCAACAGGAAGTAGAATCAATAGAAACCAATCATTTACTGACAGCATGTCTGATGGAAATAAGTGCAGATTATGTATGAAGTCTAACTGCACACAGTAACTGTGTTACAATAAGGACTTAACAGCGCCCTCTGCTGGAGTGTTTCACACTGAGAGCAGCTTTCCTCTGAATTCAGTGAGGTTATGACTGAAATTATTGGTTTAGTCGGTTTTATAAAGACCAGACCAGTAAAAACAAGAGTGTCTCTGCTGTCTGTGAGGAGATGTAGCCAAACATCAAGCTGTGCTGTTTCACAGTGAAGCCAGGCGGCTGTCACCAGGAAAAGTCTTGTCCTGAGTTTTTGAGCTCAGAGAGCAGATCAGATGTTTTTGGAGCAGGAGCACAAGTATGAAGTCGCAGAGTTAGTGATGAGAGCTTCCTGGCAAAACTGGCCTACCTGAGTGACATATTTGGAAATGAAGTAAATCTACAGCTTCAAGGGAAAGATAAAAACCTCCCTCAGGTCACAAGATCAGCTCTGTCACTGAAAGCTTGCAGTGTGGGGCAGGAGACTCGATGAAGGAGACACAGATTCATTGGAGAACCTGCATGAATTTGTTGACACTACTGATGATGATGCCGCCTCAGTGACTCCATATATCAAGCAGCATATTTCATCACTGATGGGATACTTTTAAAAGGACTTCCATGAAAACAGTTCCCAGCATGACCAGCTCCAACTGGTTTCAGCTTTGCAGAGCAGAACCAGTTCATTGACGGCTGACTCCACACTGAGACTGCAGTTCACATCACAGACACTGAGTGGATTCTGGCTGAGTGTAGAGAAGCAGTATCCACTCTGAGGGCAGCAGGCTCTGGGCGTTCTTCTTCCTTTAGTCTCATCTTTGTGAGGCTTCTCTGCTGCTGCTGCAGACCAAGTCCAGGTCCCAGCTAAACACTGAGCAGGAGCTGAGAGCTGCAGGATCCTGCTTCAAAGCTGCTTTGAAAAGCTGTGCACTGCAAAACGTGCTCGTCGGAGCCATTAATGCTGACTTTGTTATTTTGATCAAAGAAAGAAATCAGCACAAACTGTTTGATTCGTTTTGGTTTTGTAGGTTAAAGTGTTTCATATATTGTGCTCCTGAGTTAATGTTGCTGATCAGTTTGAATTCATTTTGATTGTTTATGGAGTTTATTTCATTTTATGTTTCAGTATCAAACGGTTCAAATGTTTATAGTTTTAGTAAGGATTTCTTTTTTATTGAAGGTAAATTGTTGCACTTTACATTGTTTCCATCTAAAAGTGTTACATTGTTTCTCTTCCAAACTAAAAAGTGTTTCTGCTGCAGCTTCCTTTCACTCTTTATCATTTTCCAGTCAGTGAAAGTCTTTTTGTGTCCTCCTAAAGTCCACCGTGCTCACAGTGAACACTCGTATGCTGTTGTGCTGTCACAGACTGTTATCAGCCGTGTAGCCGCTCATACCTCATTTATTCTTCTTGTTCTACCGTCAGACCCAGGCGCACAGCTTTGGTTGAAGTTCTTATGTTTGATTTCATAACAGCTCTTCAGACTTCCACTCTTTATAACTTTATAAGTATTTTTGACAAAGCCATCTTCTTTTACTCATCCAGTCAGCAAGCTCCCAACATAGTAACCTATCAACCCGCACACCCACATAGCTTGTTCTTCTTTGTCGTTTTATTGGCAGTTGGTGGTGCATTACCGCCAACAGCTGGCTGGGAGAGTGGACCAGCATGATGCTAACCTGCATAGCTGCGTGTCGCGCCAGTTCAAAAGTCAGCCACGGCAGCCGGCAGGAAGAAACTATCCAACTACACGGTAAATTAGAAACTGCTTTGTGATCCGGACAAAATCCTCTTGGGGTCTGGATTTGGACCGGAGTCCAGGAGTTGGGGACCCCTGTTATAGTACCATATCACCCTATTAGAGCACTTTGCTCTCACACTGCAGGCCTACTTGTTGTTCCTAGAGTATTTAACCCTTGGATGCACAACCTACCAATACCTACACTCTTCCACGAGTGGGGTCAAAAATGACCCCAAATAGAAACAATGCATTTTGCTATAAACTCTGTTGTTATTCTTCAAAATCTTTAAAATGAAGAGTTGTAATATTTTCATGTTTGAGTTGTTCCTCATAAAACATGTTTGTGACATGAGGCCCTTTGCATTTTTATTTATTTTTTCATTAATTTTAAGAAATCGCAGTTTTTGTATCACTTTTGTACGCTTGCTCGGCATATACTGCAGAAGCTGGGTCTTCCCTCTGAAAGGCACAAGTTGTTCATCCACTGTAACACAATCACTGTGGATGAATTTCTGCCTGCAGTTGACCAGGAACAGGCCCCATATGTAGCAGAAAGCTGCCATGTGGTTTGTTTTCAGTCGGTAGGCTCTGGTCCTCTTGTCCTCAAAGTGCAAGAAAGGGGCGAAATCTTTAAATCTTTGAATTGACATAGTGGCCTTGTACAATGGGTTATGCAGAGAACTCCCAAAAAACACACCGACTGGTACATCCCAGTTCTTCTCACTTCCTGCAAGAATGGTCAATCAAATGAAGGCCAGGAGCTTATGTTTGATTACATTTTTCCACTCTTTCCCCTGTCTGTGGCTACTCTTCGTGCCTCCATGTTTGTGTATGACATCTTCCATGCATTTACTGGGGAGAAAGTACTAAACCCAGGTGCAAGCCCTGGCCGACTAATTCAGAATATTGTGGCTAGAGCAGTAAGAGGGGCTCATTCTGTTAGACTCAATATTTATTTCCTCTTCAGAGGACTCCTCTGTATCTGACTGGCCTTGTTCAGTGGGGGGGGGGGAGATAGTCTGGGTCCTCTATATCTTAGATGTCAGATTCTGAGTCAATGCCTCCAATGGGCTCTTCATCCCATCCGTCCTGGATCATTTGTAGGGCCACAGGGATCCTAGCTGGCCTCATAGCAGCCGTGTTACTTTGGATAATACCCCCCTCCCCCCCAGAAAGGACAATGTTTGAAATGCACAGGAAACTATAAACAGGGCTGCACATAAATGGTCCACAGGTGCGCGTTTGCTGTCAAAATAAAAGACGCGCACCACATAAGAAGTTGGGACACTCGTTTGCGTACATTAGATGTTCTGGAGGAGGACAGACATTTGTTCAGAACTCTTAAAGATGTCCAAGAAGCAAGCTCTGTAAGCAATTACTTAGGTGTTGCCATGAAACGCTGTGTGGCAGGCAGGGATTGGACCCAAACGCAAACTCACGGGGACAGAACTTGAACTCAAAAGCACAGCTTTATTGCTGGAAAACAGAACACAAGCAATACAAAACTAAACTGGGAAATGCTAATTATAACACATACCAGAAGACACGGGGAGAATCACACACAGCAAGAGGGACGACGCGACACTGACTCAGAGAAACACAGGGTTTAAATACACTGGGGAGTAACGAGGGGGATGAGACACAGAAGGAGGGCACAGCTGGGAGAAATCAGGACTGACGAGACAAGCAAAGCAGGACACATTCACATAAGACACGGACCTTCAAAGTAAAACAGGAAGGATCACACAGAGACGCGAACTTGACACAGTGGAGACAGCAACTAAGAAACACAGAGACATAAACCATAAGGCAGAGGACTCTAAGAACCGAGAGACACAGAGGGGAACTCAAACATGCAGACACAGACTTACACAGAACAGAGGGGACATAGAGAAACATGAAGGGCAAGGGATCGAAACAAGAAACCATAGAATAACTCACACAAGTACAAAAATACAAACATCACAAAGAACTAAAAACGCTGGGTCAGGAGACCCAGGACCGTGACAGGTGTTCCTCCACCGCAAAAGAAGCGTGTATTCTCTGAATTTCCGGGAATGCTCATATTTTGACAGCGAATGCACACCTGTGGACCACTTATGTCCAGCCCTGACTATAAATCATGTACGTTACTGTGCAAAAATTAATTCTTGATCCATCAGAAGTGTAAGTGGAACAGTCAGAGTTGCTAAGAATGAAAGTTTCATAGAAGATTCCATAGGAACTGCTTGGAGTCATTTTTAACCCCACTTGTGGAAGAGTGGGGTAGTGATACAAAAACTGCATTTTTTTAATTAATGAAAAAATAAATAAAAATGCAAATGGCCTCATGTTACAAACATATTTTATGAGGAATACCTGGAATATGAATATATTACAACTTTGCATTTTAAAGATTTTGGAGAAAAACAACCCCTGGGGTCATTTTTGACCCCACGTGTGCATCTAAGGGTTAAAGTAGAATGGGAGGCAGAGCCTTCAGTTTTCAGGCCCCTCTTCTGTGGAACCAGCTTCCAGTTTGGATTCAGGAGACAGACACTATCTCTACTTTCAAGATTAGGCTTCAAACTTTCCTTTTTGCTAAAGCATATAGTTAGGGCTGGACCAGGTGACCCTGGATCCTCCCTTAGTTACACTCAAAGAAATCTGTTGTTGTGGGCGTAGTTGTCTGCTGCTGAAAACTCCAGTGATTTTCCTGCAGTTTGACATCTAATGTGATCTTGTGAACTTCGTGAGTCCAGGTAACGAACCACTCTGACTAGATTGTATCCTGTCATCTCAACAAGAACAAGAATTAAGTGTCTGAATTTCATGCAGATGCTACATGATTTAATTATGTTCACCACAGAAACATGAAATTATTTAGTTCAAATCACAAGTTTGAATCTTGTACATGTAACAACCACCCAATAGGTGTAGGCTGCTGGGGGACTCCCATGATGCACTGGGTGTTTCTTCTTCACTCACTGTGTGTTAATACACCTCTACGTGTTTAATCATGAGTTATTATTCATATCTGGCTCTTCCACAGCACGTCTTTGATGTCTTCTTTCTCTCAGCCGAACTGGTCACATGGCTGCCCCTCCCTGAGCCTCGGCACATCCTGTGGCTGCAGAATAAGCAGCAGCTCTAATCAAACATGATCAATCCTCAAGTGTCAGTGAGAATAAAAGAAAAGGAAAAGGAAGTCATTTGTCATGAGAAGTGGGGCTCAGGAGGTGGAGCAGGTCACCTGACAATAGAAAGGTCAGTGGTTTGATCCCTGCTGCTCCAGTCTGCATGCCAAAGCATCTTTACTGGTCGTGTTACCATGGTAACCCAGAGGAGTTTACTATGATAAGTATTAATTAATTCATTAAATGAGACAATCAGTCAAAAGTCAATCATTCATTTTTAATCAGCAGTGTTTTTGGAATCATCACATAAATTTAAAACAAAACCAAAAACGCTGAACAAGTTTGTAAAGTTTTTTCTAAGCCAGTCGTCACAAACGTCTGTAAGTTTGAAGGTTTTCAGCTGACAGACGTTCAGGTAGTTTCATCGCTCTGGTTTGGAGGATTCAATGTTTATTAATCGTCCCTTCAGACGACCAAAGGCTGCCACGTGTACGGTAACAGCACAGACACGTGACAGACTAGACTTTCATGTGACAGCGTTTAATCTGTATAAGGTGACGTTGACATATTTTGGAGGCGTGTTGGTCACCAAACTGAACGTGTTCACTCACTGGAGTCTGTGTGGTTGTTGTTGTTGTTATTCACCGTCTTCTCTCTGACTGTGATGATGGTCCCATTTCCTTTAGACACAGTTAAAGATGGAATCTCCACAGTCACTTTACAGATGTGTGTTCCTGAATCCTCTGATGTTTGAAATGTTCAAAGATGAGTCTTTGCCTCCTTTTTCAGACACTTGGAGATTGATTTGCGTTGGTCTCTCTCTTAATTATTGTTTGATTTTTCAGCCAGGCCACTCTGAATCTTTCAAACGTTCTTGTCCAGCAGCAGGTGATGCTTACGGTCTCTCCCTCCATGACAGAAACATCTGGACTCTGGGTCACAACAAACATGCCCGATGAAACAGCTGCAAGAGACACAAAACTGTGGGTCAGTACAAGAGACGAGTCTCCAAAAGTTGGTTCTGTTCATCTGGACGCAGTGTTTTGTGGGAGAAACGTTTCGTCATCATCAGGTGACGTCTTCAGTCTCAGCTGCAGGTTTCAATCTTATAAACAGGACATTTGCATAATGACTGAAACCAGCCCACTGGGGCTGAGCTCCGTTCCTTCATCTTAATCATGCAAATTCTCATGACCATTGATCAACAACCACTGATCCATGTCCATGAGTCCCATTCACAGAGAGTTGGGGAATGGCTGCAATCACAGCATGTAAGATGTGACAGATGGACCCTTAGGCCCCTCCTCCATTCAGAGATGGTCTTTCCCTTTTCACGTAAACAGCCTCCTTGACTCCGCCCTCAAACCAGCGTTCCTCCCTGTCCAGGATGTTACATCCTCATCATTGAAAGAGTGTCCACTGGCCTGTAGGTGTAAACAGACTGCAGAGTCCTGGCCTGACGAGGTGGCTCTTCTGTGTTGTGCCATCCTCTCAGCCAGAGGTTGTTTGGTTTCCCCGATGTATAAATCCTGACAATCCTCCTGCACTTAACAGCGTACACTATGTTACTCTGTTTGTGTCGGGGGACCCGATCCTTGGGGTGGACCAGTTTTTGGTGCAGCGTGTTTAGGTGTTTAAAAGCCACAGAGACCCGGTGTTTAGAGAAAATGCGTCTCAACCAGGGGCGATTCTAGGATCAGAGCTTTGGGGTGCCGAGCACCCAGAGAGCTGCCCAGCCAGGCAAGATAAACTTTACTCGTCACGATGAGACTTCTTCCCTGTCTCTGTCAGTCCCTGCATCCCTACATGCCTCCAGTTGTCCCGAGTTCTCTCTGACTGTCTCCTTGGTGCATTTAAACCCCTGTTCCTTCCTGTCCTCGTCGTCTGTTGTCTTCGTCTCTGTTATCCGTCATCCTAATTTTACCCTCTCTGTGCAAGTCTGCAAATTTCTGTATTAAATCATAAGATTCTTAAATTCATCAAGTCTCAAAACATGACATCACTGTTTTGTACATTTTAACACAATTTAATAAACATGCTTCAGCCAGTACCTTTTGATTAGCCTTGTCTCGGTTTCTTGCTTTGTGGTAGATCTTTATTGTTTTCACTGAGATATTTGAATGCTAATCAATAAATCAATATTCAATTTAAAAGAAAACCCTCTAATCAAACAGTTTTTGAAAAGTTTGTAACAAAACCATCAAATCTGATCAAGGTTATTTAAACGCTGCAAAAGAAGAATGGATTGGAATAAAAACATACATATCCTGACCTTAATTACTGGGGAGAATAATGAATGATGCTCATAGTGAGTAAAAAGTAAACTGAGTGATTCTTTGGACAGACTTTTAAAGTGTTCGTATAATATAATACAGATACATAAACATACACTCCAAAAATAGAGTCCTTGAAATGTACAAATGTACAAAATATTAATTAAAAAATTATAAAAATGGAGGCAACTGTGCCTATGGTACAATGTATAAAAAGCTCTTCACTGCAGACACGACTAACATGGCTCTGCAGATTGTTTCTTTTATTTTAACGTCACCTCACCTTGAGGTTGGCAAATCTATCAGTGTTTGGTGATCAACTCTCTCAAGCAGTTTAACAGTTTCTAGATCTAGTTTTCTAGATTTTAAACAGGCTGTATACATTTCAATGGGAGCAACAGGACGGTCAAATGTCTCTGATTTTACTACAGAGCAGGACGGATTGTAGGGCAGCAAACATCGTCAGAAAACACGTTAAACACAGCAGGTTACCTGGTGTAATGTTTTTCAGGTAAACAGAAACATGGTCTGACTCCTACCAACTATATAAAGAGTAACTGAAGGTTAAATGCAGCTAACATGTCCTGTTTTAAGCCAGGCACTTCCACCTCCGCTCTGCTGCGTCTCAGCCACCATCTCTCTGGCACAAAGAGATGGTGGCTGAGATCCCCTTCCTGCAACCCTAAGTTGGACATGTGGTTATGAAACTAGATGGGCGGTAAAATAAGAACCATTATGGATGACTGTTGCTGCCTGTAAATCAAAGTCTGCCTGAGGTGGGATTTCACAAGCAGAAACCATGAGGAGCACAGCACCACTCCCAGAAGGCTGAGATGTGAAGCCATGTGATGAGTGAAATGATGATGGAGGAGAACACAGATGAAGATCTGGAAGCTGCTGCCTCTTTATATAGTAGACACTGAAATCAACTTTTGCCTCCCTGCCAGCACGAAAACCCACACTAAAAACCCACTTACACAAACCCTCGGCTCTGGGATGGATTCAGAAACATGTCAGTTCTGCTAAACAAATGGACGGTTTTGCAACCATAAAGTTTAATCCTACAAGGGCAGAATTATGTTCACTCTGTGAGAGGTGAACCTCAGACAGTTAGCAAGAGAAACATTCAAAGAAACAACCTAAATAACACAAACTTAGCAGTTGGGATGCAGATCAGACGATATCAGCAACGTGATGATGAAATGTAGTTAAAAACACAAGAAAAACAGGCTTTTTGCTCCAAAAGGACAAACAAAGCAGGGCCAGATTAACCTGTCGGCACCTGCTGGCGTGCAGAGTAACATGTGACAACAACACACACGACACACGTGGTCACCTCAACTTGTTTCACTGGAGTTTCTCTTTTAGAGCTTTAACCTCCTAAGACCTGAACTCTTTCATGCATTTTTAAAGTCTCTTTGCTATTTGGGCTGTTTGGGACCTGATTCATGTACAAACAAAGAATTACCAGAACTTTGTTTCTGAGAGAAATGAGATCCACATATGAGGATATTCGCTTTAAATGTCGATAGAACAGAGGCAGGATAATGACCTCGTAAGTGCAAATCAGGTCCTTGTTGAGCAAAACTTTGTATTTTGGTCTAAACATCCCAAAATGTGACGTCCACACATGAGGACAACAGGGCGCTAAAGTCCGTACAAACTTTTGTTTCTTCATTTGCTTGCAAACGAATGGAAATCCTCACTTAAAGCCAAGAAGCTTATTACCTGTGCAGGCTTTAGTGCCTCAGAGCAAACAAGAGAGCTTTGATCACAATGATTTTTGTTTTCACATTTCATTCACTAGCGATTTTTTTAATGTCACCTGATCTCAGTCAGCAGACTGAATATAACAGTAAAGCACTAGTGAGCTAATGAATTAGATATTGGTCACTCATATCAACTGAAAGAGTGTAAGACAAGTAAATGTCCTATGAAGGCCGGAGAAGAGTTAATAAAAAGGTCTTGAAATGAAAATATTTCATTATTTGCTGTTTCATAGATTTTTGGTTTTATTGCACTTTTGTCAGCCCTGCTGCTGTTTTTAAAAGTACTTTATTAATAAACTGGCATAAATGGTAACATTGAACACTTGCCAGTGTGAACAAAAGGTTCTTAACTTTAGCATCAAAGCTTCAGTTCACCTTTCTCAGGGCAGTTACTTCAGTATGTGTATTAATGCAGGAACAACTTGATTCCACACAGCTGACGCACCGAGAGTGTCTGCTGTGTGGTTAACTTTATAACCTTTGGTACGCAGTGGTGTCGCTCCACCTGTTAGCTAGTTTAAGAAACTGGTTAAGGAGGGAGTATCTGTGAGGATGAGGAGGATTTAGTTCTTTAAAGACACATCAGATACTTGCAGGAAGCTTCTTTCAGCTTCTTTTCTCCACTGCGCAGGTTTAAAACCATGACAGCAGAAGTCATGATGAAGAGATTGATTAGTCAGTCACAGTGTAAAGAGTCCTCCTGCCTGCATCGCTCGCCAGCATAAACAGACCTTTGCTCCTGGAAAACAAATATATCAAAGTCATGTTGTCCAAGAAATGCATTTTATCTCACTAGTGAATCAAAGAAAGTCTGTATACTTTCTGAGAGTGAGAGGTGAACGTCAGACAGTTCTTAGAAAATGTAGTTTCTCTTTAAGCTTTTAACATCTTTTACCCCCATTTGTCTAAAACTACTTGACAGCCCTTCATGTCAGAGGTTTATTACCTGTGCAGGATGGAGCACATGGTCTCAGTCAGGCTGGACACGATCACTCCTACAGGAAGTAAATGTGATTTTATTTCACCTGTGAAATGATGAAAAACAGCAGAATAGCTCACGCTAACAAACGGGTGTTGAAATGTTTCATTTTCTGCTGTTTCACAGGTCAAAAAGGGCGTCGAAGCAAACTGAAGCTGAGCTGCTGCTGCTGTTGTAGTGCAGCATCTGCTGTGTGCTTCATCAGAGAACCTTCTGTACACAGCAGACAGAGGCTGCTGCCACTGAAGTCCATCTGCTAGAGAGCTTTAAACACTGGTTATTGAAGTGGCTTTGATGATACTGATACACAGTCTTTGCTGCTGTCACAGGACAGGGATCCACCAGGGAGTAGTTGTCAGGATAAAGAGCCTTCGCTTCTCTAAATATAAACTGGATACTTGTAGGAAACTTTGGGAAGCAGCATTTTTCCTCATATCGTCTAAACTGAAGTTAGCTCAGGTGCTTCTTCCATACTTGCTCTGCAGAAAGCCAAAGAGTTTGGAGCTCTGCAAACATTTGCAGCACAGCTGGATGTTTGTAACTTTGGTCACCTCTGTATCATCCCTCAGATTCTTTCTGCACAGCTTTGAAACCACGACAGCACGAGTGATGCTGAGGAGACGTCCAGTTTAAACAGACCTTTATTCCTGGAACACAAACACATGAAGTGATGCTGCTAAAGAAGAACATTTAATCGCACTAATGAATCAAGCATCTGTATGTCTGTCAGTCTGTCAACAGTTCCTCTGATCGACTTCAGACTTGGTGGGTGTTTTGTTTTTGCAGCGGTCAAAGTCGATCAGCGTGTTGCTTTGTCTGCTGTAAATCTGCCTGTACAAAGGGAAACATGCATGTTTTACATGCAAACTCACAACATGGCTGCATTTTTGTGATTATGTGTATTTTATATTGATTTATTCTATTATGTTTTGTATATGAATCTTTACAAGTGTGTCGATACAAAGGCTTGATTAAAACAAAGGTCTCAGCTGTGCTGTTAGGGATGCTCTCATATTTGTTTCACATGTAATAAATCAAAGGATTTCAGGCTTTTCATCCTTTTATTTGTTTGGTTCTAACAGCAGCTGGATAAAAACATGCAGGTGATGAATATAATTGTGTGATATTATGAGCATTGTGAATAAAGAAAGAGCAGAGATAGTAAAAAGGAAACAGGTGATGGACGTGAGATTTTCAGAACAAAAGCTCCTCAGTGAGACGATCACCTGGACACAAGGTCAGGCAGCTGGGACTCATCTAGAGAGCAAAATGGAAAAGTGATCTGTGCAGAACATCACTGTTGGTTGCAGTTATTTACATCAGACTTCTTCTCTGAGATAAGAGCACCATTTGTGGGAAAGATGACAGTATTTCCAGGCTGGATGCTGTTTGCAGGGAGAACTGAATGAAAGTCTCCTGCACCTCAGCGCTGAGGTCCACACCTGTGAACACAGATGAGGTCAATCTGCTGCAGCACGTAGAGCTTTACTGATCAGCAGGTTCAAAGGATTCAGCAGAGCGTAGAGTCAGAGCTAAATGCCACATCACCATAGAGTTTGTTAACAACAGCTTTCTTTGCCCTTTGTCTCGATGGACTGAATCAGGGATACTCGTCATACTTCACCTCAACCACGTCACTGAGAGACCCCAGCCTGACACAGCAGCAGAGATGATGAAAGCAGAAACAGCAAACAGATGCTTCAGTTGTGTTTCTCTGTGTGTGTGCGCTCACGCCCACTTGTGTGTGTGAACTTTCCACGTACCTCAGCTTGTTTCTCCAACATGAGCCATCAGGGCTGAAAAACATCACTAACACATGAATTCTTTCTCTTTTTGTTATCACCTGTGATCATGTGTCTCATGTTTCTGTCATTCACCAGTTCTTGTATAGTTACGTGTAACTAGACTTCTGTGGGACGTAAATGATTGTTTTGTATGCAGATCTGTACAAAGGATGTAAACACTTGATTACAAAGGAGATCTCAGCTGTGTTGTTATGGATGGACTTCAACGTATTTGTTAAAAAAGAGAATAAAGCAAAGTGTTTTAGCTGTTTGGGAGTTTTTGTTTGATTCGATTCAGTTTTATTTCTATGGAGTCAAATAATAAGAAAGGCTCTAGAACAGCCCTGAGTTTGTCCAGGTGACACTCCTCTGAAGAACAAAGACAAAGAGGAAGAAGGGGATTCGTTTTCAAGTCTTGTTTCTTTCAAAATAAAAGCTGAAATGTTTTGGAAGCATGATAATATTTCAGCCAGGATGCCGTCTCCAAGGAGACCTGCACCTCAGCGCTGAGCTCCACATCACGCCCTGTGAAAGCACAGATATAAATCTGCTGCAGTGAGAAGAACTTTACCCAACACAAGTGTAGAAGTAGACATTTGACTTTACCTACAACCTGTTAACAACAAAGCTTTCATTGCCTCTGTTGTTGATGTCATGTAGGACTAATCATACTTCACATCAGCCATGCACACGTCAGAGGATCTCCAGGCTTTCAGTAATAAAGCCAAGCAGATGATGTGAACATAGCAATAGTAAAATATGCATCATAATCAGCTGTATGTGTCGACTATGTGGCACCTCAGTCTTGTTGGCATGAAGAAAAGTTGTGTAACATGTAGCATAAGGGCTGCAAAGACATCATGTAGACAGCAGTCGTCTGTTAGTCGTAACGTATCTCCTGTTAAAGAGTTAAATGTGCGTTCTCCATCTCTGTCCTCTCACAGCTCGCCGTACACCAACTCCAGCTGTGGTAACCATGGCTGTGCCCATCAACACGCTGAAGCTGAGACGCCACCCGTCACTATGGCGACTCCAATAGGGTTACCTGTCAGCTGTGGACGCATGAAAGGAAAACAGCAGAAACACAGACATGTTTACTGGAACATTTCCTATTGACAGCTTCATGGAAAAGTGGGTTTAAACACTTTTCTATGTTTTATTTTGTTTATTTATGGATTTATTGTGAAAGGAATTTCAAAGGTTTAATTTGACCTTTCCCCTGTTTTTCATACAGACTGGAGACGAATGGATGGTGCTTTCTTTGTTTGTCTAAAGATAATGAATAAAACTCTACACACATCTTAAACCACCCTCCTTTCTATATATTTTGTTATATAAATGGAAAGTATATAAGACACAAACTGAGCTCATATGATACTAAGGACCCTGGAGGTCAGTCCACCTTTATAATTCAGCACAGCCTGGAGTCTCTTAGTCAAGCTTGTTTGTGTTTTCTGTGAGGAAGTTTTCAGCAGCAGCTCTTTTCTTGGATGTTGGTTCCCTTTGTTTCCATCCTCTGTTAAGATGTTTCAGTAATGTTGAGGTCTGGGGAGGCCAATCCATGGCTGACGTCCTGTGATGCTGCATTAGCAGTTTGTTCATAGTGAAAAATGAAGCCACTGCCAATCAGACATTTGCACAGTGGATCAACTTCTGATGGTACTGTCCTGAATTCCACACCTATAATATGTTTGCACATACTGATGAATATGTGCAGCTGATTTTCAGTCCAGTTCCTGTGTGACAGACGCCAGTCTTTCTGCCTGTGTCCTTCCTTAACAATAGAGCCATCCTTCCACTGAGACTGTTTCTGATGAGGCTTCACTGAGCAGTAGATGGATCCCTCAGCTCATCTAATCGTCCTCTTTCTAACACATGACTGTCAGAAACTGTTAATCTGCTGCAGCTCTTTAACTCCTCCACTTCTTTTTTTGTAATCTCTTAGTTTCCTCATCTTTTAAGGTGGCACTGCACACCAGATCCAAAGTCAACATGCTGTTATATAATGGAGTTGAACCTGTAATGGAGTTTGATTTAAACCAATCAGCAATTAAGTGAATGATGATGAGCACAGATGGTGGAGGTGGTGGATGAAGACCCGGACAGCTGTGGTTGGCTCCTCGTATAGAGCAGAGTGAGGTTGTGTTTGCACATTATTATAAAACCATGTTCACCATATATTTTAGCTGCAGACAATAACATGATTTCTTTGCTGTGGTGATTTTATTCCACTTTGGTAAAATGGGAAACCATCATTTCTTGCTGTAATTCACACATTATTCCAGGAGCCTCAACACAAGCCTTGTAGTCCGACCATATATAGACAAATCAATAGTTGTGTTTGTAACAACTCATGAACATGAATCGTTCCACTTTAAAATCATTGTAAACTAAACTGGAATAAATGAGTGTTTATATATAGTTTTGTCTCAGCTGTTCATACACAGTGTTTCAGTTCTTATCAGAGTCCCACCGTCTCACTGTGGTGAACCTTTAGCTCTGTTGTAAGCGTGTTGTTAGACCAGGTTTCCCTCATTTAAAAATAATCTCTCATTAGAAATGGACATGATGTCTAAGACATAGAAATGCTTATTATGGGTTCACTTGATGTCACTGAAAAGATGCACATGGGTAACGTGCAGGCCGTCCAGCTCCGAGGTTTATCTCCTCACCTCGAGTCTGCGACACTCTCTCCGTGTCCTCTCAGATAAGGGCGCGCACATTTCTGCACGATCTTCTAAATTACAAAGAGCGATTCACAAAACAGAAGTTCACAAAACACTCATCACAAACCAAAAATGGCTCCACTGAGCGTCAAACTGTCACCAGAATTTACTGATAATCTAAAGACTCACAGAACTCATTTTGTCTCATTGTGTCTTAGTTTGAGACATAAGTGCATGATCATAATACTGTGTAGTTAGATGAGACAGAGCTGATGCTTGCTCTTAATTATCCTCTTCATGTTTCCTGAGCCTCAGCAGTGGAAGCTACCATGGATAGAAAGACTATGACTCATCTTAAATCTCAAATCTTTGTCTCCAAAGAGCTGCTGATGTGTCCGATATGATCCACAAGCTTAAACTAGGATTATAAGTGTGTGCAGTGATGTGTGTGAAACCTCTGAGGACTCACACGTGTGTGCTTCAGCCCACACACACATATGAAGCACTGCAACCTCACACAGAAGTGTTTTACACATCCAGCCTGAATCCTGATCATTTCTACAGTTTATTAAGTTCAGCTTCACCTGAACATCAGTGATGAAGCTGCTCTGACTCCATCACAGCTCACAGCTGTTGGAATGAGTCAAACAATGAAGAAGGTTCAGAAACAGCTGATGATTTTACAGAAACATGATGCAAACATGAAAATGGACACATGATTTTTTATTAACAGACACTGTTTATGTTTCACTGTGCATGACGTCATCAACACTGACACCAGGGGGCGCTCATCAGCAGCCTGAGGAAGTGTGATAATGGGGGGAGACGCAGTGTTGTGTGTACTGCAGTCGGACAGAAGGAAAAACTTCCTCCTGAAAACATTTTCATCCTTCCCAAAAGTGTTTGAGTCAAATGTTACAAATATATAAATACAATAAAACACAGGGTCTTACATAAAATTAGTGATGCAGTTGTGCACTGAGCACCTTTCCAATGTTCCTTCCTCAGATGAGTCCAGCTGCTGAACACATTAACATCTGTATGTAAATGTAGCTGAGAACCAACCTGAGCACTGCTGGGAAAATACAAAGGCAACCATCAAAGTGCTGTATTATCTTATTTATGTTGAATGTTGACTTAGATCCACACCACGATTTATGAAACTATAGAACTAAAATAACAACAATCGTCTGCTTCTTTAAAATTTCTTTCATTACATCAAACCAGTGAAAACTGAAAAAAACAAAGAGCTGTTAGCATGTTCAGACCAACTTTGAGACAGAGACTGTAAAGTTCTGCACCTTAAATCCTGCCTGTGTTCCTGCAAATGATTCACACTGAAAGTATCTTAGTTTAGTATTGAGTGAGCCACAAAGCAGCCTGATAGCTTTAAAACAGTAAAAGTAAATGAAATTGACAGTTTCAGTGTAGCTGGATCTATTATTGGGGGGTCATGGCCCCCGTAACCCCGCCTGGTCCTGAGGTCAAATCCACCATCTTTGTTTCAGAGCTTCATGTTCTCCCGTGTTTGTGTGCGTCCTCTCCGGTACTCCGGCTTCCTCCCACAGTCCAAACACATGCAGTTAGTGGGGTCAGGTTAGCTGTGAGTGGTTGTGTCTCTGTGTTATTCCACCTTAATCAATGACTTCCTGTTAGCATGAAGTGCTTCTGTAGGACTGATGTCATTTTCATGGTTGGATCATTTAAATGAAGCTGGACTCAGATGCAGTAAATAAGCTGATTGATCATTAATGAATAAAGCTGGTCAAACACATCACGTGGACACATGTGATTGTGTGTTGTAGTATTGATCCCAATGCTGGTATCAGTCCTGGATCAATAACACTGGATGGATGCGTTCAGCATGGAGCCCTGAGCTGTGTTACAGACAAACATGGAAACTGACAGGTCTGTGTCATTCACAGTCTGTAACACTTCTAAACAACAGAGGCTGACCCAAGTGCCTCAGAGCCAGGCACGCTCACATCACAGCTCTCTAAATAAGCCAGTTTCAAAATAAGAGCTGAAAGCTGTGTTTGCTTGTGTTAGCTTATTATTGTGGAGACTAACATTCAGTGATCATGTGTTCAGACTCATAATGATTACTCTCAGAAATCCTCATCTTTGTATTTACTGTGTGTTGGATCAATAACTGAGATTCATGGTATCACACAGCTGTGCTGCTGCTGATGTCAGCACATATGGAACAATACGAGGTATCTGCTACCAGACTGAGCAGGACGTGAGACCTGTGGACTGTTTAAAGCTGTCCCTCCACAGCTCACTCAGACCTGATCCACACCTCAGTGATATTCACTGACTTCCTCAGTAGAGACAGAAACCATTCAGATCTGGGACCATCAGCTGACTGATGATGTCACACAGACTGTGTTTTTCAGGAACAGTGATTCTGATGTGAGCCTGCTAGCTGACAGCAGACCTGATGAAAGCACATGTTCACATCTGTGAGGACAGACTGGACTCTTTGACTGCACCTTGGTTCTCCTCAGAGGTCTGTACAGGAGCATGTCCACCCCCACTGAAGATCTCAGTCACTGTGAAACATAGAAAGCTGCTTGTGTGGCCTCTGCCTCACATGTAGATACAGCTACAGGTTTCTCTGTCAGTCAGACTGAAACAGTGTCCTGATGCTGCATCATTCAGCTCTGTGCCCCAGTCAGCATCACTGGGAGCTACCAGTGTTTCTGCCCTTTTCCTGTAACACTACACTCAGCACAGGCTCAGCTGGTATCCAGTGTTGGACTTTGGCTTCAGCTGCTGTGATAGATCCTCTAACATAGATCAGCTCTGCTACATGTTGTTAGATAAGTGCAGCTGCTGTCATGTCCTGATGTTTCTCTGGCTCAGCAGCTTCTCCATCAGAGGTTCACATGGAGCTGATCCAGTATCTCCAGTAACTGTGTTCTGTGCCTCACTGGTTCATCCTTCTGTCTGTGTGACGTCAGTCAGATGTTGAAGTTAAACTCTGTAATCTTCACTGTGTCACAGAGTTCAGTGAGTCCCGTTATTCACAGTATCAATCAGATCATCAGAGAACAGCTGATCAGCAATCAGTGGTGCCAACAGCGCCTCCTGTGGTGAGAGGATGCAATAATGCAATGTAGCATTTTTCCACTCAACACTTGCAGTCATGGAAACTGTCTGTTGGATCTGTGTGACGTTGCTTTCTTGGTCAGAGTTCCTCACAAATGTCCAGATGATTCTTCTAATGAGGCGTCGACCATGTTTGCAGCTCTTTGGAAGAAAACGTCGCCCTTTGCCATCCTTACTTTTCTTTGACTTCTTCAAATGCAGCTGAACTCCAGCTGGTATTTTCTTGGACTTTGCAGCTGTTTCTGGTCATCAGTTCATTCCTGCAAACCTCTGAAGCTGAACAACAATGATGCTGCATTGCTGGCTGATCCCAAAAGGTTGATTCTGTTCATCTGGACGTTTTCAGAAACGTTTGCTCACTGATCAGGTGACTTCTTCAGTCTCAGCTGACTGCAGCTTTACAAGCTTACAAACAGCACATTTGCACAATGACTGAAAGCAGCAGCACCTGATATATATGATACTAATATAATACATATACATATATAATCCATACTAATGATGAAGGAACTGAGCTCACAGTCCATTGTTCATTCAGTGAACTACTCAGTTTATTTTGGGCCTCAGAAATGCTCACTCTGTTTGTACATCACTGTCAGCAATAGACTCATTCTGCTGTGTGGACAGGAACACATGTGACATCACTTCCTGTTTGTTTGTGACTGAAGAGGAAGAAGTTTACAAGGAATCATTTAGAAGAGTTTCAAACATCAACTGATTGAATCCATGAATCTGAAAACGTGTTTGTGAGTGAAAGAGACAGACATGTACAGACTGAACTATCTGTTCAACAGTCAGAGTGTTTCTGTAACAGGAGACACTCTTTACACTCCACTCAGCACAGGGACACTGAGGCACCACGAGAGACATAAAACCCAGGATAAAGAGTTTGAGTGAATGTGGTGTTGAAGGTGTGGAGGTGGATCAGAGTGTCAGAGGAGACTCTGTAGAAGGACAGAGTGCCAGCAGGACAGTCCACATACACTGCTGCTCTGTTAGAGACAGAGGAGGAGGAGGAGGAGGAGGAGATGGATGTGGATCTGTTATTGTGCCTGACAGACTGAGGACCACGATCAGAGCAGATCAGACTCCAGGACTGATCATTGTTTCCAAACCAACAGTCATAACTGTCTCCTTTCCTTCTGATGCTTCTGTAACTCACTGATATATAAACGTTTCCTCTCCACTCGACCTCCCAGTAACAGCGACCAGTCAGACCATTTCTACACAGCAGCTGAGGACGAACATCAAATCTGTCTGGATGATCAGGATATGACTGAACCTCCTCCACATGTGTCACCTTCCTGTTGTTGTCAGACAGTTGGAGCCATTTGTTCACTGTGTTTGTGTCGATTGTGAGTTGACAGGAATCTGATGGAGAGAACAAACACAATCCAGCTGCAGTTATTGATCCATCATCTGTTCATTGATTGACACTTTGATGATGACTCCTGACATGATGAAGATGGTTGAATGTGTGCTGCTTTGTTTTCATGAATCCCATTAAAAACACACTTACACTTCCTCAGACCTGGTCTCAACCATCGGACTCCAGCAGGCTCCACCCTGAAAGGAGGAGGGGGGTCAGAGCAGCACAGTCAGCATGCACACATGGACATTACATGGCTCTCACACACACACTGTTACACACTGAGCTCAAAGCTCGGCTCCACTGTTTTATTCAAAGAAATCTACATTTATTTATCAGCACATTTAAAAACAGCTTGAGCCAAAGTGCTGCACAGAGTAGAGAGAAAATAGGAAACATACACAGTAATGACTATAAAGACTGGTCAGGATTGAAAGCTACAGAGTACAAATGTGTTTCCAACCGGCTTTTAAAAATGTCCAGTGTTGGTGACGACCTGATGTGAAGGGCGACTGTTCCAGAGTTTGGCTGCAGCCATCGATAAAGCTCACCTCTGTTTTTACGTCTAGTTCTGGTCAGAAGCTGCTTATCTGCAGACCTGAGGGCTCCACTTGGATTCTTTTGTTAAAGAGAGATAAGATGGAGCCAATCCATTCACAGATTTAAAGACAACCAGATCTGGAAGTGGATTCTACCACGTACTGGTAACCAGTGGAAAAAGCTGGTGATGGGTCGTCTAGCACAGACCCACCGCTGGAACCAGACAATTGATGAGGGAGAGAACTGTGACAGCGCCGTTCCTTCACTTGACCTCAGTCGCTCTCGTCTGCTCCCTCGTAACACTGCTCTTTATTGAGCTTACATGAATATGCACAAGTTCATTATGACGTCTTACACAGGTATGAACAAAGAGTACCAGTCTGTGCATAGTGTGTGTGTGTGTGTGTGTGTGTCTGTGTGTGTGTGTGTGTGTGTGTGTGTGTGTTCCAGATGTGACCCTGTGACCCCAAAGCTGGTGCTAAGAGTCCAGCGGTCCCCCTAACAAAGGGCTCTTATACTTAACCAGACACAGAGTAGGTGTCCTCCTACACCAGGGGTCTCAAACTCGCGGCCCGCGGGCCAATTGCGGCCCGCAGGACGATAGTTTTTGGCCCCACCTTAATATGAAAATGTAATGTTAGTTTGATAATGTATGACACTTTACAGTGTTGTGGGCGGAGCTGAATTAACCCACCAATCAGGGTGGGATATGGATCTCAGGGGACACCAGCCGGGCTTGATGCAAGCAGGGAAACATTTCTCAATGAGTCAAAGTTCCAGCAGCGTTGCCCTGGAGTGTTTCTTTCTTTCTGTGCCTGGCTGGCTTCCTCCTTTCTATTGGGCAAACGCCGACATTCGCCCCAGCGCGCTGCGTTCACAACACTTCAAAAAAAGTTGTTTTTTTAAGTTGCTGCCCAGCGGGACATTATACGTATATAGATTTATACACACGTCAGTGGGATTTAAAGTTATTTTTCCACAGAGAGAGATCTCATATTAACTCTCACAGTGATGCGTAGGCGGCGGGATAAAAGAAAAGTCATGAACTCAATGCAGCCCAATTTAGTCTGCAGTCACATAGCGACACCTGTTCATCGGCAACAACAGTCCCCGGTAACCCGGACTAATTATAGGGTCGCACCGTAATTTGTGGCTCGATGTTTTTATTTGCATCACTGCGTTTGCATTGCAGCAAACATGAACATTACATATATTTCAATATAATGTAAAAGCAGTCAAAACAACTAACATCAGAAACAGCTGATGTTATTTGTTATATGTCACGGTGTCGTTTCCGCTTCTTTCTCCTGTAACAACAGCCCGGCGCCGTGAGCAGTCGCCTTTTTTGCGCTCGCTATCCCTGCACTTTCTACCATCTGCAAACGCCACGGTGTTCGTGTCATCATGAAAGACATGAACATCGAGCGTAAAAACAAAGGAGACTGCTACCGGCTTTTTATCTGCCGATCGCCGTGCTACGGTTGCAAGAAAAAGAAGCAGAAATGACGTTCTCTACGCGTTGAGACGTTCCCCGTCCGTCGGCTAAACGCTTGATTGAAACTTCAATGCGACAGTGACACCAAGTAGAATTATAAATGTCACATAGCCCCAAACATGTCTTTTTCAAAGCCTGCGGTGAAGAGAAAGGTTGGTGATGAGCACCGACAATTTCAGGAAAAGTGGGAAATGCAATATTTCTTTGTTGAGCACAGGGGCACCCCGACCTGTCTTATTTGCACAGAGAAAGTTGCGCTGCACAAGGAATACAATTTTGAAACGTCATTACACAACTAGACATGCTGAGCTGGATGCAAAATACCAGGGAGACGAGAGAGCGAACCGGGTTGCCAGTCTTAAAACAGATCTACTGAGGCAGCAAGATTTCTCCAAGAAAGCAACCAAAGAGAATAATGCAGCAGTCGGAGCCACGTGGTTAGTGAGATGATTGCTAAAGCAGGGAAGCCATTCACAGAAGGTGCATTTGTCTAAAAGTGCATATTGCAGGCTGCAAATATAGTCTGTCCGGGAAAGAAAGGTCAGTTTAGCAACATCAGCCTTTCTGCCAACACCGCAGCAGATCGCATTTCTGACCTGTCAAGTGACATTTATGACCAACTGTGTGAGAAAGCCAAATGTTTCAGTGTATACTCAGTCGCTCTTGATGAGACCACAGACATCACCGACACTGCCCAGCTCCCAATGTATGTCCGTGGTGTTGATGACAGTTTTGAAGTGATGGAGGAGCTGCTCACAGTAATTCCAATGCATGGCCAGACCACCGCTCAGCAGATATTTACAAGCTGTGTGATGCCATTGAGAATGTTGGTTTGCCATGGAAGAGGTTTGTTGGAATAACAACAGATGGAGCGCCATCAATGACAGGGAGGAAACATGGACTGGTGGCACAAAACAAACTGGAAGAGGAAGGCGTGGAGGAGGCCATTGCTCTGCACTGCATCATCCATCAGCAGGTCCTTTGCAGCAAATGCCTGAAGTTTGACAATGTGATGTCTATTGTTGTGAAATGCATCAACCAAATCAGATCCAGGGGCTTAAAGCACCGAAGGTTCTGTGCTTTTTTAGAGGAAATGGAGTCAGAATATGGGGATGTGCTCGACTTCACTGAGGTACGTTGGCTCAGCAGGGGAAATGTATTAAAGAGACTTTTTGAGTTGAGAGCAGAAGTGAAGCCTTCATGGAGAAGGATGGAGTTAGTGTTCCTGTGCTAACTGATCCCAAATGGCTCATGGACTCAGCTTTTCTTGTTGATATGACACATGAGCTTAATGTACTGAACAAGACGTTACAAGGCCAGGGGCAACTTGTCAGTGCTGCCTATGACAACGTGAGAGCATTCTCCACAAAACTGGCGCTCTGGAAAGCTCAGCTCTCTCAGACAAACCTTTGCCATTTCCCAGCATGCAAGGCACTCGTGGATGCAGGCACACCATTCAGTGCTGACGAGTATGTTGATGTCATTTTGAGGCTACAGGAGGAATTTGATCACAGATTTGCTGACTTCAAGACACACAGAGCCACCTTTCAAATGTTTGCGGACCCCTTCTCCTTTGATGTGCAAGATGCCCCTTCTGTGCTTCAAATGGAGCTCATTGAGCTGCAGTGCAACTCTGAACTCAAAGCAAAGTTCAGGGAGGTGAGTGGAAAAGCAGACAAGCTTGGACAATTTTTGAGAGACTTGAGCCCTAGTTTCCCTCGGCTTTCCCGAATGTTCAAGTGGACCATGTGCCTTTTTGGTAGCACATACTTGTGCCAAAAGCTCTTCTCCACTTTGAACTTCAATAAGTCCAAGTACAGGTCCAGACTTACGGATGATCAGCTTCAAGACATACTGAGGGTCGCAACTGCTTCCTCCCTCAGGCCAAATCTGGCTCGGCTATGCGAGAGGAAACGCTGCCAGGTCTCTAGCAGCAAGGAGTAGGCAAGAGAAGCCATGTTCAGAAGAACAGTTCATTTTCTACAGTGTTCCATTCATGTTCAGAAGAAGGTTATAGAACTGTTAATACAGACATTTCAATCTAAATACAGCAGATATAGAAGACTGAAAAAAACACATAAGTTCACTGACTAAAAATATCTTATTATTTTATTTATGTATTACAGATTGATTTATTTTCTTATTCATTCTTAATTTGTTTATTTATTTTTCATATTTTGTATTAAAAAATAAAAATAAAGAGATTTGAGAAGATTGGAATTTTTCAACCATGCCTTTCTTGTGGAAAACCTAATGCGGCCCAGCCTCACCCAGACTCTGCCTGCAGCGGCCCCCAGCTAAATTGAGTTTGAGACCCCTGTCCTACACCATAAATCAGTAAGAGAGGGTACGACCTCTCTCATGGCCCCAAGTGGTGTGTGCATGCCAGAGCACTCTGGAAGGCACACAGAGTCTTTACAGACTACTCAGGATCAAACCTCTATCATCATGCAATCGATTATACAACTCTAAGCATATATGAGTAAATATTTCTAAGCATAAATGACAATCAACAATATAAACCTTACAGCTGGTTTTAATAACAGAATTTATTTGTTTCTCAAACGAGAAAGAGCTATCGAGAAACACTCCTAAATCTTTAGTTCTGAACTTTTCCAGTGGGCCAAGGTCAACATTATCTGCTAATGCTAAATAGGCTGCCGTTATTAACTAATGCTAATTTGATGTGAATTAGCATTATGCACTAATGCTAACACTTTTTAACAATGTGAGTAGCTAATGCTAACACTATTTCCCTTAACTTCATAACAATGTGAACGGCTAATGCTAACACTCTTTTTCCTAGCATTACAACATCTGAGCTGCTAATGCTAAGTAGTCCGCCATTAGCACCTACGTCTAATTTAAGGCAAATACGCATTAGAACCTAATGCTCATATCGTTTTCCTTTGCTTTATAGCAATGTGAGCAGCTACTGCTAAATAGCATTAGCTAATAACAGCAGTCTAATTTAATGCAAGTTAGTATCATTTGTATTATGACGATGTGAGGAGTTAATGCTAAGTATGCTGCCATTAGTGGCTAATTCTAATTAGGGGTGAATAATTATTACAAGCTAATGCTAATATCGTTTTCTCTTCCCTTTTAACAATGTGAGCAGCTAGTGCTAGGTAGGCTGAAGCTAGCCGCTAATGCTAAAGCTAAAGATAATTTGATGTGAATTAGCATTACATTAGTGAAGAGTTAATGCTAAGTAGACTGCCATTAGCAGGTAATGCTAATTTTAGGTGAATAGGAATTGGCAGCTAATGCTAATACCATATTTTCTTGCTTTAACCCTTTAAAACTGGTCAGAGTGGGCACACTCCGTTTTGTGCAACTATTTTTAAATCCCGGTAGCACTGTAACCACGTGAGCTAGCGCAATAATTTTTTTTGCATATGAAACCTGAGGAGTTGTACTTACATCTTATGCCATCAGCTTGTCCTAGGTTACAGTTTCCTTCCACATATGCTTAGGACTCATATTGCACTGCTGGAAATAGTTTATTTTGATGCATATGCTGTTATTTTGCAAATTTGGAGTATAATATGTATTTTCGTTTTTCCTGCAGTATATAAAAATTGGTGTATTTCAAAAATAAAACTATGAAGGCACTCAAAATAAATTTCCTGTGGTGGGAAACTATTTTGTGCAACTTTTTTGTATTTACAGTTTTGAGGGATAAGCCTCTTAAATTTTTCTAACTAGAAATATATGTTAAAAAAACAAAAACGATTTTCAATTTTTTTTGTAGTTTATTGCACTTTTTTGCAATTTATGTAATTACTATGTACTTAATACATACATATTATTAAAATTTAGTCTGTAATGGTTGTATTGATGTATAGTAACTTGAAATGCTCCCAAAAATGGCTCTACAGCATGTAAAAATATAATATAAGCTCTGGCGGACTTGGTTCTATGGTAGGTCTTAAAGGGTTAAATCAATATCAGTAGCTAATCCGATTGTTCAGTCTGACGTCAGGTGAAGTCATTTTTATGCATTTAAGAGCTGTGTTGAATTCAACATTACAAACTGAACATTAGAACTATCCTCTTCTCCAGGATTTTCCCGATTTAACATTTCAATATGATTCATTTTTGTTCTCTACACCTGCCGTCATCACTTCAATTATTCCCACTGTGGATTTGATCATATTGTTTGCCCAGCATCTCTACATTTTCCCATCCATACTACCTGTAGCTCATTAACACTATTAATACTGGAAACTGCTGTTGAAGCCTGATGGTGACACTTTCTGGTGAAGAAGTGAATTGCAGTAACAGGACTGGCTGGCTTATGATACACTGGACATTTCCAGCGCTTTGTTTTCTCTGCTCACAGACAACACAGATACACGCATGTATATACAGCCCACGTCCAGCTATGCATGCACTCCTGCTCCATTTCTATAGAGAATAAACAACGTAACACAATCATTCTCCATTGTTTTCACTCAACCAGCTGCATTTAATGAAGGAGTTTGAATTTACTTTACAAAAACTGCTGTTGTTTCCTGTCTGCATTCATGTTCTTAACAGTACTCCACACATTCTTAACTGGTGTAGTTCTTCCTAAAGTACTGCAGTATTCCTGCCAGTACATCCTCTTAGTTTTCCTAACTGTTTCCTCTGATGCTCGTTGCTATTCTTTCCTCAATGCAAATTCATGCTAAGCTCCTTCATATCCATCCCTGTTTCTAAACCTGTAATAATTGCTTTAATGTGTCTTTGGCCTAATTATGAGTCTGTCCACATGTTTTTAGTTCCCCACTTGCTTTGGTTTCTTAGCTCTGATTTTCTGAAATTTATCCTTGAAATCATTTACTGGCATTTCTCCCTCTCACTCCCACTTATCCACTTTTCTTGTTTTTTACTTATTTTTTGCTCTGGTTTACATCCCAAAATCCTCTAGTCTTATAGTATACGACAGCGGATCACTTGTAAACATCGGTGCCAAGGTTGCACATCTAATCTTGGACACTTTTAAACCTGACCCTTCCTGGCCGCCAGAGATTCTACGCGGCGCGGAGAACAACAAAGGACGGGCCGCTCATCCGAGGCGCAGAACAAAGAAGCGCCGGGGAAAACGCTCTGGTATTAGGAACAGACTGAGACAGCAGGCGCATCGCGCACCACTGCCCAGTATCCTACTGGCCAATGTACAATCCATGGAGAACAAGCTCGATGACCTAAGAGCAAGGGTCACCTTCCAACGTGACATGAGGGACTGCAACATTCTGTGCTTCACGGAGACATGGCTGACCCCCACCGTGCCGGACCAGGCCGTAACTCTGTCGGATTCATTCTTTGTGCTCCGCGCGGACAGAACGGCAGAGTCGAACAAAACCAAAGGTGGAGGAGTGTGTTTCATGGTAAACAGAAAGTGGTGTGATGCCAGGAGCATTTCTACTCTCTCCAGCGGCTGCTCGCCACATCTGGAGTTCCTGAGCATTAAGTGCCGCCCTTTCTATCTGCCCCGTGAGTTCACCTCAGTCATCGCCACGGTGGTCTACATCCCACTCCAAGCGGACACAGGTATGGCTTTGTCCGAATTACATGATGTGCTAAGCTCGCTTCAAAACAAGGACCCGAGCGCAGCCCTCATTGTAGCAGGAGACTTTAACAAAGCGAACCTCAGACAAGTCATGCCAAACTTTTACCAGCATGTCTCGTGTCCAACGAGAGGGGATCGGATTTTGGATCACTGCTACACGCCATACAAGCAGGGCTACAAAGCTGTCTCACACCCGGCTTTTGGGAAGTCTGACCACAACGCCATCTTCCTCATTCCCCAGTATAAACAAAGCATACGGAGGGAAGACGTGACCACGAGGGAGGTGAAACGGTGGACTGCCCAATCAGAAGCTACGCTACAGGACGCACTCAACGACGTCGACTGGGACATGTTCAGAGCATGCGCAGTCGACATCAACGAGTTTACGGAAGTAGCAGTATGCTTCGTCAATATGCTAGCGGAGGAGATTATCCCCACTGTGAGAGTCACCACATTCCCAAACCAGAAACCGTGGATGGACAGATCGATCCGCACTGCAGTAAACGCCAGGACCGCCTCCTAGAACGCGGGTCTCGCCACTGGCGATATGAGCGCCTACAAAGCGGCCTCATACGGCGTGCGGCGCGCGGTGAGAGATGCCAAACGCCGGTACCGGGAACGTGTGGAGTCCCGCTTCCACCAGGGAGTATGTGGCACGGACTATGCACCATTACGGACTACAAAGCCAGGGACACTGCGCCGATCAACGCTGACTCTGCATTCACCAACGAGCTGAATCGGTTCTACGCCCGTTTCGAGGTTAGCCAGGCGGCTAATGCTATCTACCGCCTGACTACCGAGGACAGTGACGTCATCAGCGAGAGACCGGTGACCAGCATCGCGGAGCATGACGTCCGAGCGGCACTGAGGAGAGTGAACACAAGGAAAGCGGCGGGGCCAGACGGCATCACCGGCCGTCTGCTGCGCTGCTGTGCTGACCAGCTAGCAGGTGTGTTCACTTACATCTTCAACGTGTCCCTGGTGAAGTCTGTGGTCCCCACATGCTTCAAAAGATCCACCATCATCCCTGTGCCCAAGAACAGCAAACCCTCATCCCTGAACGATTACCGGCCAGTTGCACTGACCTCGGTAGTAATGAAGGTGTTTGAGAGGCTGCTGAAGAACATCATCTCCTCCTCCATCCCAGACACCACAGATCCGCTGCAGTTCGCCTACAGATCCAACAGATCCACAGAGGATGCCTGTGGCTGCCGTCAGCAGCACTTATACAATTTAAGACAATTTTATGGTTCAAGTTACAATGAATAAGTGAAATACTTTATTGTTAATATATGTGTGTGATGTAATGTATGTTGTTGGTTGGAAATACATTTAAAAAGGGTTTACAGAATGTTTCCGGGGTGGAACCAATGTTTAGTCTGTTGTTTGAGGTCGACGGTATATTCTGGTACACGCTACACTCGGTAGAGCGCAGCATGCTTTCGTCTCTCTCTGGTGGTGGTAGAGACAGGTAGACGCATGCAACGGAGTGTCCGACTATGGGAAAGAGTGACACTACAAGAAGCGTTTTCATTAACCCCTGCAAGTTAATGCGGCCAATGAGGTATGCAATTTGTATATGTTGTGATAGAAAATAAGATGTTTGTTTGTGATAGAGCGAGCGAATTTATGGTAACCACGTGTATATGTTAGCATTTTGTGAAGGTCAAATTGTGAGCATTTATGTTGTTTAATAATGTACTTTATTGTTTATTCTCTATGAGAACAATGTACGGTGGAAATTGATTATTTTATGTTGTTGTACAGTTCTCACGGCATCGTTACGGCATCTCTGGTGGCATCGTTGGTGGCGCCCGTGTGCAATAAATGCCAGTAAATCAAGAACGCCTTGTGTTCGTTTTTCAACTTGGAGGGAGTTACAATGCCATCGCCCACGTCCTACACACCACTCTCAGCCACGTGGACAAGAAACAGGGTAACTATGTGTGAATGCTGTTTGTTGATTACAGTTCAGCGTTTAACACAATAGTGCCCTGCAGACTGTTCACAAAGCTCAGGGATCTGGGACTTAACAGCCGTCTGTGTGCATGGGTGTTGGACTTCCTCACTGGCAGAACTCAGGTGGTGAGGGTGGGCAGGTGCTTCTCCAACAGCATCACCATCAACACAGGAGCACCTCAGGGATGTGTCCTCTCGCCACTGCTCTACTCCCTCTACACTTCAGACTGTGTGGCCACCCATGGCTCCAACACCATTGTGAAGTTTGCTGACGACACAGTGGTGTTGGGTGCCATCTCCAACAACGATGAGGCGGCCTACATGGATGAAGTGATATACCCTTGTATATGCACTACTTGACAACCAAAGCGACAACACATTCATTGTGCAAGACAAGGCGGAAGCTCTGGACACGAAAGGGGAAGCTGTGCAGTTAAAACTCTCCACACTTTCATCCAGAAATACAATCATCCCGAGTCAAAGGTTAGTTGGACTGCAGGTGAGAGGTTTCTACTCTTCAAAGAAGATTTCTCTCCCTGTAACCTATTCAAGAGAGTTCATCCCTGCCAATCTAAGTCACATTCCTACACCAAGAACGGCAAGAGCTTGGACACACCTAGAGCATCTTGCAGAGGACATCGCTCCATTGATTGAGTGCGATGTAGGGCTTCTCATAGGATACAACTGTCCTCAGGCTTTGCTGCCCCGAGAGGTCGTCCCAGGTAAAGACAATGAGCCATTTGCTCAAAGGACAGATCTTGGATGGAGCATAGTCGGTTGTGTTAGCCCATGTGTCGACTATGGTGATGCTATAGGAAGCAGTCACAAGATTGTCATGAAGTCAGTGAAACCTCATCTCCAGACATCTAAGAAGCTCACAAATGAAGTGAAATACATATGTCGAACCCAAGTTAAGGAGTTCATTTCACCACCAGATGTGCTGAGGATGCTTGAGTCTGGCTTCAGTGAGAGAAGAATAGAGGATGCTAATCTATCTCAGGAAGACTTGCGTTTCCTAACCATAATGGAAGAAGGAATCAAAATCAAAGCGGATGGTCACTGTGAAATGCCGCTCCCCTTCAAGAAAGATCGACCAAATCTCCCAGACAATAAGGCATGTGCAGTTCACAGACTTCGATGCTTGAAAGGAAGATTTGAAAGGGGCAAACAATATCAAAAGGACTACACAACCTTTATGAGTGAAATCATAACAAATGGGGATGCAGAAAAGGTCCCAAGGGAAGAAATTAACAACAGTCCTGTATGGTACATTCCTCATCACGGGGTGTATCACCCACACAAGCCAGGAAAAATACGGGTTGTATTCGACTGCTCAGCAAGATTTGAAGGCGTGTCATTAAATGATTACCTTCTCACTGGACCAGAATTAACGAACAGCCTGATAGG